>NW_028289082.1:1248609-1560761 GCF_059628265.1 Tinamus guttatus | reverse complement strand
GACTTTTCCTTATGAGAATTTCTGAATTTTATTTTGGGTATCATGTTAGAAATCCTTGCTATTGGACTTGAAATATTGGCAGTCTGGACTGGAGTTGGGTTTGCTTTCACCTACATGGGGAAATTGCGTGCAGATTTTCTCATTTAGTCCTGTATACACTCTGCTCATTACTGAGCTGTAAGGTAGCATATGTATTAAGTCTGAGGGCTTGACCTCGAGTGTCTTTAATCTCCAGTAAGTTCTCATTGCATCCCTATGTGTGCTTTTTCTTTTGCCTCCTCTATTCAGGATGCAAATGGCAGATGGTTTTTGTTCTTTGTTTCAAGATCTTCTCATTGAAGCTTTTCAGCTATTCAGCCCTGTCCGCTTCACAAACTAGTCCCCTTAATTACTTCAACCCTCCTGTTTGAAACTGAAAACCTTCCAGACCTGCTTTTATTTTGCTTAAACTGAACCAATTTGGAGAAAATAGGCTTGAATTGAGTGATCGCTACCCGGCATTATTACAACACCCCCACTATTTGCCAAAAGTCCACAGCAGAATCACCTCTTGTTTGTTCAGTGAGGGTTTTGTGAAGTCTGTCAGCTATTACATCCAGGATTTACAGGGCCCTACTGTTAGTATTTGTTCTTCATTCTATATCTGGAATTTAAGACTCCCTTATCACACAATTCCTAAGAGTATTTTGTTCTCTCTCTCTCTCTTTCTAGTAATTTTAAAAAGCTCTCTAAACACAGCCAGATCTGGCAGGGGGGTCTCAGGCGGACCTATAGCACAATCCCAGCAGACAGTCTTTTACAGACTTTTCCCAGAGTGATTTTAATCCAGAATGATTGTTTTATACGTGCTCTCGTTTTGCATTTCTAGCGAGCGGAGATGATTCACTCAGTACCACAGGAGGAATTATGGAGCAGCATCCCAAAAGATTTATTTAGATCTTTGTTTAGTGCACATTTGGCATTGTGCATAGTGTGTGCTCTGATCTGCCTTTTGTTCAGTTGTTTTTTTTTTTTTTTTTGCACTGTGTTTTAGCAGTTGAGTATGTGTTTATTGGACTTTTTTATTGTGTTATGCCTATAATTGCTAGTGGATTCTTTCTTCTGATGGTCATTGTGTAGGAAATATTATCCCCAGTTTATATTTTGATAACTGAACCCTGGGGCAAATGAAGTATTTTCTTTAAGCTCATAAGTTTCTGTGCCTGCAATCCAAGTTCTCTGAGTTTTCTGTCTTTTCAAGCCACCCTGCAATGGGGCAGGTTATCAAAGCCCCTCAAATAGGGTGGATTTAAGGGTGAACTCAAGTACTGGGAACTTGCAGCCTTAAGTCTGGTAGTTTGATGCATATGCTTAAAATGATGGTCTTGTTGGGATGCTTACAGGGCTGCTTGTGCTGTGGTCGCTTTTAGCTTAGTTTAAATACGGCCGAATGTTTAATTAACAAAATGCTTTTGCTAGACAAGAGCATAATGCCCAGTTATGCCTTAGACAAGAGCATAGGCTACAGTTATGACATGGAGTGTTTTGGGATAATGTTCTGTGCAAATGACGCAGTTGTTTCCTTTAAGCTGCTATTTAAATATAGTTCAAATGACAGAATATTTAGCAGAACAAAATAAGCTGTTGCTTGCCAGCTTTTTCCTACCAGTGTTTACCAGATGCTTCTGTTTTTATAACGGTGCCATCTGCTATAAGGTAGAGTCTGGGGGTAGTTGTGGTATTTGGATGTGTCTTACAGACATTCCTGGGTCTCCCTGGAAGCCTGTGTTTTGAAGAAGAAGGGGAGCATAGCTGTAATACTCAAAGAATTTAAGGGAATTCAGAGAAATGCAGCAAATTTCTTAGCATAGCAGGGCTCTCTCCCTCTATTGTACATCTCATAGGTGAGGCTGGGAGAGGAAATACCCTCCCTAGGCATGAGGATGTAGCTCAGTTGGTTTTTCAGCTGCTTTGGGCCTGCCTGGTGCCACCTGCGTGGTGGCCTGTGTGCCTGTCCTCTGTGCACCACTGGCATTTAGGCTGCTGGTGGCATTTGCTTGCTGTGAAGGTATCTGTGAGGCTTGAGTCACACACACAAAAATGATGCTGCATGACTCAAAGCATTTCATTTTTATACGAATGCAAATCAAGTGAGGGCAAGGTTCACCAAAGGGATCAGAGATACAAAGAAAGCTCCCTCTACCTTCCCCACGTCTCGGCTGTGTCCAGCTCCCCCAAAGGCTGTGCAGCCAGAATGACCCATTATACCAAAATTGGTTAGCTGGACGTTTTGGGGATGTGCAAAAGCATTTTGCTCAGTAAACTATTTGTGAAAAACACTCACCCGGTGCTAGTAACAGCTTTCAGTCGCTAATGATCTGGGACACACTGAGGGAGGAGGGAAAGCTGCATGTCTCATTACCCATCCTCTGAGCCATCTGTCCCTGATGGTTTATTTGTAACCACTGTCCTAATCTCTCTTATTTCATTTTTTTGCTGAAATATGAAAATTACCCTTTTAAGGCACTGTGGTTCTTGTGAAGATAATAACGATGCAGTTATGTGCGGCTTGGTAAACAAACTGTCAATTAATAAATTTATCTAAAATTGTTTGTTCTTAATAAAATGTGTGGAAGTGCAGCTTAACATACACCGTGCATAACATTCCACCCTAAAACAAAACCTTCTGCCAGAAGTCATCATTCTTTTTTCTCTTAGATATGGAGGTACAATGGGAAACACTTCACAGGGCCTTCATTAACGAGGGCACCGTCATCATTTCTTTCCCTCATCCCTTTTCAGCAGCAGGCAGAACCCTTCAGCGTTCAAGCATCCCACCAAAAGCCTTCCCTGCTTTTATGGAGTTCCTTTCTTTTGTAGACATGATCTAGTTCCCCCGTGCAGGATGCTGGCTGTGCATTGTGCTTGCTCTTTGGATTCCAGCTGGGGCTGCATTGGGCCCAGATTTAAATTAGCAACTGGGAGGGGAAAGGCTCTGCACTTTGTAAGGTCCAAGTCTCTATTCTTATGCTAACTTTTCCTTTTCCAGTTCAGATATTGCCACTGAGTGTTTCGCTGCTTGCTGCAGCCCTTGCTCTGCTTTATGGCCAGCAGTGGGGTGTATTGTTACAATACAGCTTGTGCCCATGGGGTCTTTAAAGTGCTTTTAAAAAACATACAGATATCCTGTCACCTACTAGTGAAATGCAGCTCCTTATACTGCAGAGCCTGGCAGCCATTCCAGCAGCACAAACAGGACCGAGCCGCTGCTTTTACGACTTGAAGCAGGGAGGGAAAAGAATCCGTATCCACTAAAACCAGCAGGGAGAAGGTAAATGGTCAGAATGTAATTACCTCTACTGGAATGTGGCCAGGATTCCACATTAACACTTCTGTTTTGTGAAGCCGGATGAGGGATAAGTATGGCCAAAAGCAGGCAGGGGCTCAGTGTCCAGTTCTGCTGTGTAGTCATGCCATGAGGGCTGAGAGATGTATATATTACCTGAGAGATGTATATATTACCTGTTTAGCACCTAGAGCATCCCGGGGCTAGGACGTGACTAGATCCTGTGAAATCTGATAGCACTGTCTGAGGTTAGGAGTGCGGGCTGAAAACATTCCACGAAACTTGTAAAATTCGCAGATGGTCAGGCCTTGGTATTGTCTGCTGCAAAGGAAGGAAAGAGAGGTTAAAAAAACTCTGCCAGAGGGATTGTAGCAGGGAAAGGATGAAAGCCCAGGGTCCTCCCCTTAGATTGTTGCTCCCTTGAAGAGTGATGGATGTTTTCCTGAGGTTTATTTCAGGCCAGGGAAGTTTGCCATGGAAATGTGCATTGGCTGCCTTTGAAACTCCTCAGTACCTGCTCAAAATGAGTCAACGTAATTTACAGCGGAGAGGAAACAACAGTGTGTTGGATGCGAGAAATGCTTACAAAGAAGTGGGAGGAGGGAATTTGGTGAAATCACAGTGTGGGTGAGGAACAGAGGTGAAGTGGGGACCGTTTCAAATACTAGAAATAAGAGGACACAGAGGGGTGATAGCATCCGCTGCATTAAATTGCAGCTGTCAACTGCAGAGCTACTGGAAAGGTAATACAAGGGAAGTTCCCAGCAGCGAAATCATAGAATCATTAAGGTTGGAAGGGACTTTGAATCGTACACGGATGTCTAAATAAGTGGTTTTTTGAGCAGTGGGACAAATGAAGCCGATTTTCCTGTTTCACTCTTCTCCACCCTATAACCTAAAAGTTGCTGAGGGGCTTCAAAGACGCTGGCATCGTGCGCTGTGGCTTGTTTGCCTGGGAAACCAGGCTAAGAAGGAGGCAGAAAGAGCAAAGGGTTTCTCCTGGGCTAGAAGAGAGTGGAGGCAACCGTTCTCCCCACGTTCTTTTGGGGGTTTTTAAACTCCTGTTATTCATCCTAGATTTCTGCCTAGTAGTATCCAGAAAATGAGAGTATTTGAGCGTGCTAGTGTTTCCGTTCGGATACAGGGAAGGCAGCTGGACGGCGGGATATGGCTTTGGCGGAAGGGAAACCGAAAACTCCCTTTTTATTCTGATCTCTTGTTACATTAGAATAAGAAAAGCAGGTGCACAAAAGGGATTAAGTCTGCAGCTACCTTCACCCATATCACGCGTAATGGCCTTGACAGAGCTTTCCGAAGGACGAACTTGCCACCCTGGTGGCCGATCCCGAAAGATTTTTCTTTGGGAATCGGGAGAACTGTCCTCTCATTTTCTGGCTTTAAGTGCAGGTCTCCTTTTGTGCTTTTGCCCCAGCAAAGTCCTGAAAGGCATCTGCTGTCCCCTTGCTTCATCCAGCAAGTCTCCATGCAGAACATGAGGGACCTGCGTGTTAGGGCAACGTGGGTGAGCTCAGCAATGTTCATTTTAATGTTAATTTGGCCTTTATGCTGTGCAATGCAGTAAGACTCTGTCCTTTTTGGTATTATTGATTTTTGTTTTTCCCCTTCTATAAAAATGTGAATACTTTTCCTGAGAACCTTTGGAGCTGCCGTAGCCGTTCCTGCCCTTCTGTATCAGCTTGTGGGATTTTATTTCCCATCATTGAACAAATGGATAGACTTGGTATTTCCCCCCCCCCCCGTTTTTTTTTTTTTCCCCCTCATCTTGGTTTAAAAATGTGGTTTCTCCTTGTGCACATGTGTAAACGGCTGTTAAAAAGTGCAGAGTGGTGGAAAAGTGGTTTCTTGCAACTTTAAAGTGCTCATGTTTTATTAAAACTGAGATTCCTGGACCTCGAGGGCCAGAGATGTACAGCACTTGCCACCTTCTCCTTTCCTGTAGGAAAAAAAAAGCCTTATTTCTTGCCTGGGAAATCCTCTGGTCCTCCCAATTTCTCCACATGTAGGTTTTGGAGTGAGATTCGATTCCTGTAGTTACGAATGCATTTCAAAGGGACTCTTAATGTATATAAAATATATGGTTAAAGTGCATAAAAGCTATGAAACAGAAATTGCTGAACCTGCTTCATTTTGACTTCGTTAGCCAAATAGCTGGCACTATTACTTGCCTTTTATTTTTCTCTTATTTTTTGGCTCCATTGCAATCTTTTTTCATGGTTTGTTTGCCACTTATCACCCTTTATCTTACATAGCTGCTGTGACTTAGTAACATTAAACTGCTCTCCGCACCACTGCAGTATTTAAACTTACTTTGCCCTTGTTCATGTGCAGCAATAACTTGCAATATTAATGCAAGCCATGTAAGTCCAGTTCCTTACCTAAATCTGCCATGAAAACAAAACCCCAGTAGAATTTCAATGGTTGTCAGCAAGATCCACAGCGCATCTGTATGTTTTTGCATCGGCTGGCTGGGGCATGGTTGTTTTCTATGTGTTTTTGCGTGCTGTGACCAGAGTGTAGTCCGTCTCTCTGGTCGGCACCTCAGGCTGGCAGTTACCTGGTTGCAGCTCCAGCAGATCTGTGACAACCCTGGTAGCCATCGCTGTGGTCTGACCCGTGTGGGCCCAGTGGCTGAGGTGCCACTGAGCCCCTGTGCCCTCACAGGGTGGAGAAAACGAGGCTCGCGCAGGACTCTGATGGCAGCAACGGTTCCTCGACAGCTCCCTAACGGTTCCTCAACGGCTCCTCCTTAGGCGGGAAACGCGCCCCCCAGCCCCCCAGTGAGCATGCGCAGTAGCTTTCGGCTCCCCGCTCGCGAGTGCGCAGGCGAGACCCCGGGAGCCAGAGCCGAGGATCTTCGGTTCTTCTCGGTAATTTCCGGAACGAGGCCCCGCCTTCGAGTGGCTAGCCCCCGCCCCCTTCGCCCTTCGGCAATTTCCGCCCCAGCTTCGGCAATCTCCGCGCGCCATTCGGTTCAGGCCGTTAAGTTCCGCCACCGCTTCGGCAGCTTCCGCCAGTCTGGTCGGAAATGGCCGAAGACGTGAGAGATCCAGCGGTTTAGGAGGGGGGAGAAGCCCGGCCGGCTTCTCGGAACGAACCAACCGCGCTCGGACGAGGGGGAGGTAGCGGGGGGGGAGCACGAGAAGGCGAGCGGCGGGGGGAGGACGAGGCAGCGGCTATGGCTCCCCCCCCGGCCCCTCACACACGGCAACGCTGCGGGCTCCGGGACTGCGGCTCCGCCAGGAGGGTGAAGTGAGGGCGCCGAGAGGTACGGAGGGCCCTACGACGGGCGGGGGTAGCGGCTAGGAGCCCCCCCCTCCCCGGGGGGACCACTGGGACCGGGGGCGTGGCACGAGTGGTACAGTCCGGAGGGGGAGGGGGGCGCCTTGAGGCGACCCTGAGGTAGAGGCGGCGGCGGCGGGGGTGGACAGGGCACCCTCAGGGCTGGTGTCGCCATGGGGGCGGCTCCACCAGGGTTGGGGGACACGCGGGGTTTCCCCCGGGGTGGGGAGAGATAGGGGGGACCTCGGGATTGAAGGCAGTGGAGGGTGGGGGTAACGGGGGGGCGTCCCCCGGCGTGGGGGACCCTCATGGCGGGAGGGCTGCGATGGCGCCGCTGAGGGGCTGCAGCCTTCCCGCCTGTCCCCATCCCCCTTCCCGCCTCCTCCCCGCCCCCAGGGTCCCGCACCCTCTTTCTGGCCAACGTCACCCATGCTCCCGAGGCCACCCCATGACCCCCCTTGCTCTGAGGCTGCTTTGGGCATCAGGCCCGGTGCCCTCTCTGGCTTCGCTCCGGCCTCATGCGATGCCGAGGCCTGGCAGGACCCCCGCGCCGGCGGCTTCCCTCCTACTCCGTAGCGGAGCCTGAAGGAGTCGGTGAAACGGTTAAAACGGTGCAAAGACGCTGCAAAACAAAATACCCCCTTTAGATGCTCCGTCCTGTCGCTGCGCATGCTAAACTGCAAGCATCCAGGCTCTCGGTGGCTCTTAGCTGGTCTCCAGTTGCGCGCGCGTCTGATAAAAATGTGCGCGTTGATGTCCTGATAGCATAGCTTGGCTTGAAGATTCCTGCTCTTCGGTGTTGCCAGTCTAGTGTCTGCGTAAAGAAGATTAAACAACTTTGTTTCCTGAAAGTGGTGTCACGCGCGTGGTGATTTTTCCCCAGATATTCATCTTTCTGTGAAGAGATCTGCACGCAGAAACGCCTCAAAGATTGGAGCCTAACGTAGCCATCGCGGATGTGTTTTGCACAGTGTTTCTGCTGTTTTTGAGATAGTACAGTTCTTGGAACAAGGGGCGTGTTTTGTATGCTGTCAGGTTTTATTAAATAATGACTAATCTTCAAATGGTTTCTATGTGAAGGTAACCTCGGTAATGAGCTGTGGTCTGGTTACATGGTGCTAGGGTTACATGGTTTTCCTCCTCCCCACGGGATCCCTTAACCTCAGATACCCCTTGACAGTCCCGTTGTCGCTTGCCACTTTATTCCCACATTTTTGTGGTATCTCCTCTTTTCAAATTTTCATTTCAGAAAATTAGAGTTCGCATTGGTTCAGCTCCGTGTTAAAGATAGTGGAACAGGGGTCATTGACTGTCTTGGTGTGAGCACAAATTCAGCCAAATTCTTCTGACAGCTCAGCTATGGTACAAGCAGTCCTTGAACTTCATGATGTCTTTTTTTGGCAGGAGAGGATCCAAAATAGTTTTCAGAAAGGCTCTAATTTTGCAAGTGGGGAGCATTAGCTGTGATGCCGCTTGCCTTTGAGGATGAGTTTTGGCAGTTGTCGAGACAGAGCAGAAGTGGCAAGTACACACAGAAAAACATAATTTTTTTGAATTCCCTTTGTTCCAGCTATTTCTCAAGAATACATAGGAAAATAAGAGGGTTGTCTAGGCTCTGTTAAGATGGGCATGAGAAAGAATATTTGTAGCGTGGATCTGCGTGACTGTTTAGCACTGTCAGCGTGTTCCCACAGTCTCCCTCCTTGTTGCTCGACTCCCGTCGCCTCTCCCGCTTCTCTAGCCTGGTTTCCCAGGCGATTCCTCCCCATCCCATAGCAGTGACCTCAGCGGGCTGGGAAGAGCAGCCAGCCGCATGCGCCACTTGTTTGAAGCCAAGATCACAGCAGTCAAATGCGAATTGGTTCCCAGTCCGGAGGCAATATTTCTGTTTTGGAAACCCTACGGAAACACAGGACTGAAAAGGACCTCCTGGTCGTTGAATCCTATCTCCTAAGCAGCTGGATAGTGTTTTCCAGGGATCGCTGTCTTTCTACTTGTGATCTGGTCTCTAAATACCCCTCTCAGGCAGGAACTGACCGTGTTTTGAAACAATTCCTAGCACGGGAGTTTTGATCCAGGCTGGATTTTAATTTACTGCAACTGTTAACTAAAGAATTAGGATTCAAACTGGGATTTGTGTGTCCTGACCCATGCAGCAAGCAAAATAAATGGAGTTTTTTCCATTTCCTCATGGAGAAGCTGGAGTGAGTTTGCTCATGGTGCTGCAGTTGCAATTTAACACACGCCCATAAGCCAAGAGCCCAAAATGCTCTTGGAGAAGGATTTAAAGCCCTGTTTGCTGGTGATTATCGGGTGAGTTTGGCTCCTGCAGGTTAGATGGCTGCTTGTCAGATGCAAATACAGCGGGTGATGGTGGATGTTGCCTGAAAAGCCAGTCTGAGGTTTTGGGGTTTGGTTAGGAAGGGCGAAGACGGGCGCCCGTGCGGCTTGTAGGTGATCGATGCCTCGATTGCCTGGGCGTAGGGAGCCTCGAGTGCCGGCCCGCCAGGCAAATTGATGTTCTTATGCAGCCCTTGCAGGGCCAGTTTTGAAGTGCAAATTGAAATCCCATTTTCGTAAAATCGTTGCTATTAGTTAATTGATGTCTGTTACCAGCAAGAGTGGTTTAGAGGACTGGTGAATCTATCACAAATGGATTGGAAAGGGCATTTTGTAGCGTCTGCCCCACACTTGACTTGCTGGACATTGCCTACAAGATTATAGCAATTTCGTGGCAAGATCCAATATATTTATGTTTTTAAATTTAAGAGTTTGTTTGCTGAGGAAGTGGAGGATATCCAGTGTTTTTATGTAACTTGGCTACGGACAAGCTGTGCTCCCTCTGCTGGTGTCTGCTCTGCTGACTTGGGGTGACCACCAGCAGTCAGATTTCTCAGGAATACTTTCACATAATAACACTACAGAGTGACCTGTCTCCTGCAGATTTAAAGCAAGTGGCTTGTAAAATAAGGCTTTTTGAAAGGTGCAGGTTGAAATTGGTCTGCAAATTGCTGCCTTTCCAGAGAGTTTCTTAAATGGTGGGGATCTCATTGCATGGGAATTGAGGGTAATGTTTTCTACGCCTCTTCCCTGCCCCTATGAATTTTGGTGCATTTAGAAAATATCTGATTTTTCTACAGATGCAGATGACTTCTGGAGAGTAGCCTCCTACATGGGATTAACCCATGCATGCAAACAAGACCTCATTTTCTCTGCATAATTTCCATCTGCTTGGCCTTTTATCAGCCCGTTTTCCTAGAATACTCCCTTTTTATGATTCAAAATACTCCAAGTATCTTCCTCTCTGACTTTCTTTAGGGACCCTGGCAGTGCAGGTAGGTGCAGGTTCATTTCCATTCTTGTTTTGTTTTGCTGCACGTGCTGCTGTGCTTTTCTGAGCTGCTACTCTGACATGTGCCAGTGTAGGATGGACTTCCCTACTGTTCTGCACTACTTCTCTGTGTCACCACGGTGCTGAGCTGTGTTGTCCCCTCAAATCCGTGCCAGTAATTGGTCAAATTCAGCCAATATACTTAGTAGTCAATTATGAATTCACAGGGAGGTGAATTATATTTATTTGAGAGCCAGAATGTCATGGAACAACAAATAAATCGCTCTGTGTGCGTGTTGCCTCTCTTAGGGGACACTTAGCACAGGTTGAATACTTTCTGACTCCATCAAATTGATGATAAATTCGAGCTCAGCAGCTTTACTGGAACAGTTGGTTCCTCTGCTTCTGTAAAACAAGGTTGAAGTTGCTATTAGGAGCCTTAAATGAGTTCCTGTTGTACATCTAATAATACATGTCAGTGACTAAGCAAACATCATTCTCTGAGTTTTAATAAAGATGGCATCTCCACAGCAGCTGGTACAAAAAAAAAAAAAAAAGGGGGATTAAAAAATAGTCTTTGTTTAGGCAAAGTATTTCTTTCCTTAGGCGTTTCTCTTGGGAAGACCTTGTGCTTGTAAATGAATGTGCCGCCTACCTCCTGCACCTTGGTTTTAATGTGGGGATTGAGGAGGAGTCGACTATCAGCAAACTAGCCAGAGGTGGATGCTTTGGAAAGTTGCCACTAATTAGTGTGGCGTCTGACAATTAGCTGTTGTTAAACCTCCCCTTGCAAGTCCTCAACTTGCAAGGAAACCTCCAGGAACCAAGGATCTGGAGGAAGAAATAAGAGTGGTCGCTGTAATGGTGGGGAGAAAAAGTCCTAGGTGCTTTTTGTGTTGCTGATGCTGCTAAAAGCAGAGCACAGATGTGGTGGAGCAGGTAGGATTTGATGCACCCACGAGCTCTTGCAGCCTGTCACAATGGGCCGTGTCGTGTCCTGCACGTTTTTTAGGTCTCTCATCTGTAGAATGGGACTTAAAACTCCTGCATTTCACAGGAAAGCACCGAATTGGTAACATCTGCAAAATGCTTATATTGCAGAATATTATGTTTATGCTGATAGTAATCTTAGGGTGGTTAACAGAAATTTAGATTTAATGAAAATAATAATAAAAGATTCCAAGAAATCATGCTGTTGGTTTCTCACATTTGCCTCCAGGATCTTCTGCCTTTGTTTTTGCTTTGCAGCAGCAATGAATAATACCGAGCGTTTTGCAAGTGTTCTCCGGGGTGTAGTTAGTCAAGAGTAAAAATTGAGCCGGAGCTGGCAGGTATCTCAAAGCTTTTGTGCAGAAGCTAAAGCTTTTGTTTTTTCAGGAATCAGTCCTACTCTTTCCCTGGCAGTGAATTTCACCTAAGCAGCACAATGATGCTCCTGATCAGAACAGCCAAATTCTGCAATTGTTCCTTGCTAAAGAGGAGGTCGGGGAAGGAGGTGGTTTCTTTCCAAGCTGACCGACTGTCTCCTAGAGCTTCCCGGTGCGTTCCTGGGGCAGCTGGGCCCGGAGCATCTTCCGGAGCCGTTTAGACAAGTCCGACCTGGGCTCTGCGCTGACTTGCAGCTCTGGATAATTCCAGTGCTCCAGTCCAAAGGGCTCACACACCAGCTCCACACGCATCTCCCGGCTGTTTTAACGTGCATCCCTGCTCCATAATGCATGCGCAGGCACGGAGAGCCTTTCAGTGACGGCTGAAAGCAGCGAGGGCTGCGATAGGAAGTGGCAGCTGTTCGACAAATGTCATCGAGTAGCTTTTATAAAAAGAGCCAAAGAGAATTTCCTCTCCTTAAAACTGATTAAAGCCAAGGCAGCGTTGCAAATATTTCTTGCTAGTGGAGACCGGGGCTGTGCTGCAAGGGGAAAATGCCCTGTTTTGCAGCCTGTTGGGCACTGAGAGAGCTGGAGAGGCACGTGGTGCCCATGCAAGTGTTTTAGACTTGAGCACTTCTTTTATTGTGCAACTCTGTCTATTTTAAGGCCTTCTCTGTAGGCCTTTTGCTTTTATGAGCAGCAAAATTTATAATCCCCAATATTTCCCATACATGGCAAGAAATGTCTTCATTCTGGCCCAAGTTTAGCCGCAGATGAGATCTGTTTTGGGAAGGGCATTATGCAAAAGCAGAGGGGGAGGAAGAGGAAACACTCAATGTGCAGCCTTCTTGCTTTGAAGTGCAGTTTTAATGGTTCCCTCATATTCATGTCTTAATTATTTAACTGGCAATGCGATCTTTGGGATTGCCACCCTTTCCAAGTCATAAGCAGAGCTGTAAAGATATCTTGTTTGGAGTGGGGAGAGCATATGTTGCTCTCAGTATTGCATTTTTTGGAATTGTTTGCAATGACCTTTGGGGATCTGCAAACCTGAGATTTTGCTTTTTTTAGATTGCATTCTCACATTAAAGTGTGAACGCTGTCTTTAACAGGACATCTACGGGTGTAGTTTCTAGGGAAAAAACAAATAAGCCAGAATTGCTCATGCTTGCTGTTACTTATATTTTCCTCAAAAAAAAAAATCTCACTGTATCCTTGAACAGCTAAAGACCTGATGAAAGGGCTGTGCTGCCTTTTTATTGCAATCATTTCTTTAAATATTCTACAGCTTGCCAAGTTGTTATGTGACTGGGTTGTAGGTTTGCACCAGGTTGGAAAAGGTAACTCAAGTCATCTTTGAATGTGTGTATTACGGGGAAAAAAAAAGCTCTGGGAAACAAGTGTTGAAGAGCAGGTGCTGCAAAACTAGGGTTCTGCCAAGTTTGGAGCAACAAAATTGCAGAGCAGATGCTGAAAAAATCCCCAGCATCTCCTTTGCAGCTGAGCCCTCCCTTCCTCCGAGCCTGGCCCAGCAAGGCAGTGAATATCAAGGCGTATTAAAATATCCCGAGTTATTTGTGTGGATAGGAGGAATGAGAGGAAGACTCAAATGAGACCCAACCACACATCTTCAGCCCACAAATCCTGGCTTTTTTCCACAGACCATAACCTTGGAAAAAGTGGAGGAATGTGAGTGGAGGAACCCAAGGGGCTCCCTGCTTTTCCTGCTCGAGCCGAGATAACATCTCCCACTGTTGGAACTTGCAGGGCTCCTGCAGGGAGTTTGATCCACCCCTTCATTTTGTGATGTTCCTGGGGCTGCAAACACAAGCACTTAGCTTTTTTTTTTTTTTTTTTTTTTTTTTTTTCCCACCCTTTTAAAAAATAAGGGAGAAAAAGGAGGGAGGGAAAATCCCAGCAAGCCAATGATGTAATGCCCAAGGCCTGTGTTTTAACTGCAGCTAATTTAACTCCGGATAAGCCAGGGTTAAATGCAGGGAGCTTTCAAACTCCCATATTCAGCAGAGCTTTGTTCCCTGGGTTTTCACACGCGGGATGCGGGTGTGCGGCCGTCCGCTGCTTTCAGAGCAATTTGCTGCGGTTTCTGCCCTAAAGAATTTGTCCCGAGGTGCGAGAAAAGTCCTGTCAATTTGTTGCTATAAACCCTGATGAATTTCTGGTTGTTTTTTCGCTTTTGCTTGGTGACAGAATTGCAAAACGGGAGCAGCTTTCGGTGAGTTGTAGGACTTGGGAGCTGCGAGTTTCTGGGTTTGGACCTCGTGTCTTTGCAGGTGTCCTCCTTTCCCCGGCTCCATTAATTTCCACAAAAGATACAGGAACCTTCAGCTCTGCAGCAGCGTTAAATTTGGTTGAAATGGCCATTGACTTCACAAATCACTGAGAGCAGAGGCGGGTGAAGCCATCCTGCAATTACCCATGTTGTTTTCCTTGGAAAACAGGCTTTTAAAGCAGTGCAGAAAATCAAATCTGTAGTAGATTATTGGGTAACTCTTGCTTTGATTTGACTTTCTTCTTGGGCACTCTCCATTCCTTCTTTTTCCCTTCCTTCGAGGGCTGAGGTTTGTTTGCTGGTGGTTTGTTAGGTTTTTGAGGTCTCCCTTCCTGGATGGTTATGTACAAAACCAGGAACTTGCTGTTTTCACACGTGTGACTTCTTTTTTGTGAGAAAGTTTGCTGTTTTGGGCACCTCTGACCCACACAATACCCTGTAGCTGCTGACAGGAGGGAACTTACTGTGGTGGGGACTGGAAGAGGATGGCTTGTATCAACACCTTTTTTCTTGTTGTTATTATTTCTCTCTCTTTTTTTTTTTTTCTTCCCATGTAATGCGAAAAAAAATCTTGGGGATTTTTTTCACTGACTTGTTCCTTTAATCTTGAATTTTGACGCTGTTTCCAGGAGCTGCTGTAGGTGAAGGACAGGGAGGAGCTGCCTCTCCACACAGCAGGGTAGGAGAGATCAGGACCACGCAGTTACCTAGAAAACAAGGAGCACTTGGTTTTCACATGGGTTAACTTTGCTTTCCATGAGTGGGATTCACTCCTTTTGGCAGCTCTGACCTGCGCGTCTGCCTGTGATCCCAGCAGAAGAGATAAGATGAGGTGGCAGTTCAAGGCATTGCTTCTGTTTTCCCTTTTCCATATAAAAAGCCAAAAAATCATGTTGCTCTTACAAGAGGCTTTTACAAATTGCACAAGGGTGTGGGAAACTGAAGGACTGTCCAGCACTTGACAGATTTTTCTGTTTCTTTTTCTTCTTTTTCTTCTTTATACTTTACCTGCTGATTTGACATTCTGCTCCCCTCCTTGGCCTTATTTCCACATTAAATTAGGAAATGAAGATGTTAATTTAACCCCTTCTTGAGGCGAGGAAAGCAGAGGCTGGCAATGGCGGTAGGAAAAGGCTTGTTGAGAAATGAGGTGGTTTGTTTATAAATGCATTATTTTAAGGTAATAAAGCCCCTTATCTCTCTAATGAATGAGGCCTTAAGACAAAATTGAAGAGACATTGTTAATTTTGTGCTATTATGGGTGTCTTGAAACGATCTCCTGGGCTCTGGTCCATTGCCATGCCCCTGGGATAATCTTTCTTAATCCGTTGCAAATGAGATCCAAAAAATGAGACAATCTGGCTGAGGTTTCAACACTGATCAGCAGCCACGGGGCTGGTATCTGCTGGCATCACTTGTTCCAGAGGAGCTTTGCTGGGCACAGGGGTGGAGAAATTTTAAAAACAGGCAGCGACGTCTCTTTTTTTAGGTTGGAATTACTGGGTTTTGGGGTGTTTCTGCCAAATGATGAAGTATTGAGGCCTCCAAACGAAGAAGTGGAGATGCAAAGAGGTGTGAAAGTGATGGTTTTAAAGAAATGGTGTAATTTATCCTTGGCACATGCTTTTTTGGGGGAAGCTTTGGGTCATTGCTGGGTGAATACATAGCTGTTACACTATACTGAAAAGATAAACTTGTATTTAATATCGATGTTCCTGGGTTATCTTATAGGCACACACTCTTAGTTTAACCTTGCAGTTTAACTAATTTAAATCAATTCAAGCAATTTGCAGAGTGGTGTCCCAAAATCTCCATGGTCTCATTTCTATGAAGATCGCAGCGATCCAGAACGGCCCGTTTACTGATGGTTTCGTCTCAGAATTGCTACAAAGCTGGAAAACACTAGGAAAAACTAGGCAGAGCATCCTGGCAGAAGGCTTTGGGGCTCCATTTGAACGAAATCACCTAAACACCTTTTTCTTTTCTTCCTTGAGATGTTTTGGGCAGCCTGGTGGAGGTGAGGACAGCATCTGAGTGGGAGACACTTCCCTGGGATTCTTTGATACAGATGTAGCTGTCTGCAGCTCAGCCCTTGCTTTGATTTCTCTTGCTCTTTTTCCTCCCTCTCCAGGTTTGCGCTTAGAGTCCCTGGGGAGTAAAACGGCTGGTTCCAAAGCACTGTTCCTCTCGCCCCAAGCAGGTATCTTGGAGCACTGCAGGTCCTCAAAGTGCCTGCTGCTTTCGCAGGGGATGTTGCTGAGGAGAAAGAAAAGCTTTGGGAAGTGGAATGGCCCCGAAGAGGGAGAACTGAAAATCTTTGGCAGGGCCAGCTGTGGCAAACGTCTTGCTGAGTGAAAGGGGATTTGTGGAGCTTGCTTGGACCATGCTCTGGGTGGTGGGGCATTCCAAAGAGTCTGATTTTCCAGGGAAAATATACATGCTATTTCTGCAAAGTCCAGCAGGGCCTTTTCTAGCTCTGCTTTTAACACCCTTGCTGAGGGCATGTTCCCGTTGCAGGGAGAACCTTCCGGAGGGATGTCCCCTCTCCATAGCTTGGTGGAAAACCCTTTTTCCCTGCTTGTTTTAACCCCGTATGGAACGGGAGAGACTGATACTTGACTGAACAGGTAAATAATCCAGTGCTAAGTGAAAAACAAGCTATGCTTTAATTCCCAGGTTGAAAAAAGCAGCAGGAAGGAGAGCAGAGAGGTTCTCCCAAGCAGTTACGCTCTGTCCCCAGTTTTAAAATTGTCAGTGCCATCCAGGGAGCCCTTGGCTTTGCTGCTGGGTTTTAATTAGCATTTAGATTGGCTGCCTGGAGGGAGTCGCTGCCCAGGGGCGCCAGGGCTCCGAGGCTGGAGCCTCCCGCAGCTCCTGCTGCGAGTCAGGGCATTTCCATAAAAACCATTAGCTCCGTTACTGATAAACATGAAAGGCATCAATTTCACTTAATTTTCTGACGAGGAGGCCTTGGTAGGAGCGTATTATAGCGCTGCAGTGGTGACGTTTCTGCCCCCCTTCCCTCCCTGCTGGCCCCTTGCAGTTTTACGGGCAGCTGAGATTCCCAAAACGAGCTGTTTCGCGGGGAGAGAGATGGGGAGTTATTTCTGTTCCAATTTCCTGAAGGAGCCGGTTGTCTCGCGACGTGGCAGGGAATTATTTAATGCTCATCTGAAGAGGTGTCTCTATTAATTGAACAGGGATTTAATGTCTCCCCGAAGCATAATTGGGCTGTGTGTGGAGTATATTAACACGTATGTCTTGTGGCGGGGTTCTTCTTTCCTCCGCGGCGCAGTGTCATCCTATGGGTAATCTTTTGCTTAATCAAAACGGGCTTAAGCTGTTGAGTGGCTCCTTATTCCGGGATAAACTTTGAAACAAGGCTTTGGTGCAAGCCAGACACATCTAATCCTTCAGGCCAGTGTCTTAGCACAGTAATTCCGCATTGGCCAGTGCGGAAAACTTCGGCTCGCTGCTCCCTGCGTTCTGCCCTTGTCCACATGTGCACTGATGCTTCAGTGTCCCGATATGTCACGATGCACCGTCCCCCTAGGAACTGCCCCCTTGCAGCTCTTGGGGCCACTCTTGTGTAAATATTCCACTTTCCTCATGGGATGGATTGGGACCGACATTCCCAAGAACCTCCTGGGGCAGCCGGTTCTGAGCTGATTCCAAACATGGCATCATTTCCTTAAGACTCCGAGGTTACTTTTCTTTTTCGTGTTGTTGCTCTGTATATACTTACTGTGCTTTCTCCTTTTTCCCCGATAGCCTCCAGACAAATGAGCAGAGCTGGGTACAGAAGGGGGACATATTGCAATTGATCACCTCAGTCCGTAAGTAATTTCCCAACATTTCAAGGATGAGACTTTTCTTTGCTGTTTAATGCTGCTTTAGAATTGCTTTAAGCCTGTGTGCGTGGCCGACACTATCTAAGAAGCTGCAGCTGCCTTGACTTAACACTGGTTTTGTTTTGGGAGGAGCAGATACTGTGTCAGTTCCTTTTATCCAAAGCGGTTACTTCTGCTCACAGGCCGCGTTCCCCCTTTTAGCAAAACTGCTGCAATTCTGCCCAGTACCTGCTCTAGGCTGCAGCAATAAACACAAAAGCTGTTGCCACAAAACGTAGCAATGTGTCACGCAGAGCTTCCCCCTAGGGTTAGAAGAGCAAAGGGCTCCTCTGTCCCAGCTCGGAGCAGATGTTGTGCTTGAGGAGGAGGAGGAGGGACAAGGTTGAGGGATCTTCTGTGGCGAACGTAGGGGTCACTTGCAGAGGCATGCTGTGAAATTGGGCAAATGAGGAAATTTATTTGGCTTTACTCATGAGCTGGAAAGAGGAAGAGAGAACTCGAAAGTGTTGTCTAGACCGTGGTCAGGATCGCATCTTTTTTTTTTTTTTTTTCGCCCTGAAGAGAAAATCATCATTTCATGGGGAGGTTTTACACATTAAAATATCTTGCGCGCACACTAATGGGCAGTAATAACCAGCCGTCGCTTTATGAGATGTCTAGAAATATTTTAAGCCTGCTTCTGACTTTATCTAATAAATCCTGGTTAATTGGACCATCTTGCTGCAGTGGTGTAGCCACCCCGAAATGGCAATTGCTTCTGTAGGCATCTGGGAGCGGGAGGGATGCTCTGCTTGGGGATGAGGAATGAGGGTGCGGGCAGAGCAGGTGAGAAATACAGCAGATTTGCCCTTTTCCCTGCAAAAAGGGGAACACGAGGCTTGTGCATTGGTGGCTTCTTAGCTTTCCTTAGTTAAGTATAGCAGCAGTGTAGCCTGACGTGCCGGCCAGCCTTGCTTCAGAGGCTGCAGGATTCAGCCTTTGTGCCCGAGTCGGATAATGCGCCAAGTACCGGGGGGGCTCTGCTGGAATTCAGCTGCTGAGCCAACCACGACGACGACCAGTGACACTGGAGGTAGCTGAGAGGTCAGGTGAAGAGCAAACGAAGGTCTTATTGACCAACGGTGCCATCGTGCCCCAGCCTTCATCGACGGATCTGATCCCAATGTGGGTTTAGTCTCAGATCTGCTGACTGCAGCAGCTGGAAGAAGTCGATACCATTGAATTATCTTCCTCCTTGCACATCTTTGAAGCAGGACGCAGTAAGTTGTAGCCCGACAGCTGCTCAGGCTGCAGAGGTTTCCCTGAGGGCAGAATTTGGCCTGCGGAGCATTTCTTGCAGCTGGGAGTGTGTTCTGCAAGCTCAGCATTGACCTTGAGCACCTGAGCGGCGTTGGCAGGCTTGGGAGCTGTGGGAATGAACGCGGGAGACGGGGATTTCGGATTTGGGGTTCCTCTGCAAAGCAGAAGATGGTGATTAAAGCAAGCAGACTGTGCATCTGAATTTATATCGGTAGGAGATAGCTGAGCAAAGGGCTGTTCTTTGCAAAGAGCTGGTGATGTGGTGACATGCTGGAAACAAGATCTTTTTGTGATTGCCATAGTGCAGGCTGAGAAAATAGTGCATTTCAAGGGGATCGTTAACAAGTCATCCTTGTAGCAGACTGTCTCCGTGGCACCACGTGCCTAAAAAACTGACATAGGAATGAATAAGAACATATTTTTGGGAGACTTTTCCCCAAGCGTCACGTGAGGCTTTCTTTGGCAGCAAAGCTATTCTTTCCAGCAGATCCCACAGCTTTTTCCCTCTTGGGATGGATGCGTGTCTGGTTGTGGGAATGGGAAGAGCCCAAAGGCAGCAGGGCTCCTGCTTTGCCATGTGCTTCCCCATCAAAATCCCGCCAGATGAGATTCCTCTCCAACCAAAGCGACTTGGTAACGGCCTGGAGGAAGAACACTTTGCAGAGAACAGCTTCATTAATGGCAAAGAGAGGTAACTGCTGCTTTATGGAATTGCACATGAGCCCCTGAGGTGTGGGAGGCCTGAGGTCCATCCTGTCCCCAGCTGTGGCCTTGGGAAAGGTACTGGAACAGGGTGACTTTTCCTGCTGTGTTACTTCTCCAGAGGAAAAGAAGCCTCCAGGGGCTGGCAGCTGGGGTGCTCTCTGAGCCAGGGAAGGTATTTTTGTAGTAAACAACCCTGGGATATTTTCTCTCATCTATTTATTAAGTTGTTTTTTGAAGCCCCATCTGATTTTGGCCGCTTTCCTGCTGCAAGGCATTTCTCAGTTTAACTACAACCTTGTGCGTTGAACCACCTCCTTTGGTCACTTTGAACCTGCTGCCAACTAGTTTAATTTAATGAACTCCTGCAGAGGGGATTGCTGGCACGTTTGCTATTTTGGGTTCTGTAGATCCCTGCTGTGACCCTCTCGGAGTCTATTTTCAGGTTAAACAGTATAAATCTAATTTAAATGTGGAGAAAGTGCCTGTTTCTTTGGCTGTCCTCTTTCCTTTTGAGAGTGGTGGTGTAGTTCTGGTTTTCCTTCTCTTGAAGGATCTTCAAGTCCTAATGGCAGCTTGAAAGAGCCATGAGGCATTTGAGGACCCATCCTTTTGTCTTGGTTCTTAACTGTGTTATCACCCTGGAAAAAGAAAAGAAAACGAGGATTTTTGTGTGGATTGCAGGACACTTTCTTTGAATAAGAAGTTTCCTTTCTCTGCTGGTTGAGTATGTGCCTCAAGGCTCCTGCTCGCCAAACCTGGAGGATCCCTGTGCGTTCTGTTCTCCCTTCCCCATCAGGAATTGGTTCTGATTTGGGTATAAAAAGCCCGTTTTTGTTTTTCTGCTTGCATTTCTGCTTGAGTTGCGTGGTCTTTGCTCAGTGCTCTTCCATCGTGGGTGCTGAAGCAGCGACACGAGGCTCTTCGGGAGGCAGATGAGCTCCAAGTCTTGCTGCAAGACAAGAAGATTCCCATTGTAAAGCGGGATGCAGCTTTTCCACCCCAAAGGCCTTGCGTTGGAGAGGCCCCTGGGAACGGTCCTGGGAAGCCCAAGCGAAATCCTCCCGGCTTTGGCCCAAGCGGGGAAGTTTCCCGGTGCTCCGATCCCCGAAGGCCCCGGCATGCCGTGGAAGGCAAGGATTTACGTTGTGGAATTGTCCTGTCCTTGCCCCGCAGAGTAATTGACTGCGGATTAGGGGGAAAACGTGGCTGAACAGTCGCGTTTGGGGTTATAAAGTCCTCTCGAAAAGGCAGCAAGTGCAGGGAGGTGGCTCCTCCATCAGCCCCTATTGATGAAGCAGCTGTTTCTGCTCAGAAAACCTTGATCCTTCCTCCTTGAAGCTCTTTCCTCCTCCTGCTGTGACTCAAAGGAGGAAGAGCAGGAATCAGTGGTGCTTCTAGCTAAGATTATGACAAGAATAATAAAATTTTCCCTTCTGGAAGTGTGGTTTTTGGCTCCCTATGCGCAGCGGGGTTCGAGCACGTGCAGGTCGGGATATTTTCTTGCTAATGGCTGGAAGCTGCTTGTTTCTTAGGGGCCCATTGCTGGCAAAATGATGCTTAAAATTTAGACCAAAGTGTTCTAAACCAATAGAAACCTCTGAGCTCATGCGGTCCATCCTCCTGCTCAAGCAGGGTCACCTCCAACAGGTTGTCCACGATGTGTCCAGATGCTTCTGAGCATCTCCAAGGGTGCAGACCCCCCAACCTGGCCCTTGTTGGCCCTCCTAAGAGATATCTGTAGGATGCTACTGGCTAATGTTGGATATTATTTCAGTGTTGGAACAAATTTCTTAAATATTTAAAGAAATAGTTTGCATGAAAGCTGCACTCTTGAAGCCATGATTTGAGAAAAGAAAATGGGTCGGAAGTTGGCTACTAGCTGTTAAACACTGAGCTTTGCTTAATAGCCTACAGTATTTGTGCTCTGCCAAAGTTTCTTTAAATACAGCAGAGGCTGAATGGGAAAATCTTCCAGAAATCCCCGATATGCACAGGGAGAAACAGCAACCTGGGAAAACCACCACCTGGAGCTGGTGCTCGGAGATGTTTTCCCTCTTCAGGAGCACGTGGCAATGCAGAGAGTAACTTGGAAAAGTGAGTGATGCAATTGCTGGGTCTATTGCTTTTTATTTTTTATTTTTAAATTCTTCTTACCACTTTTCTTCTCCTCCTGCTGTTAATTCTGAGCAAGTGTTCCCATTAGGCTGTGTCTGTGAAAGGGTCTTTGACGCTGTCCGAGATGGATGATAAGAGAATGAGCAAAAACGAGCACAGAGCAGCATAATTTATAGCACGTGAAGCCACTGTCCTCTGAGCATTAATGAGTGGCGACCCAAAGCCAGGTAAATTGTAGGTTTTTTCCTGTCCTCCCAGCCCTTTGATCTCTCCCCTCTGTGGGCAGCCCGTCCTTCAGCACCATTAGCTCTGTCTCACTTTTGTCTCTGCTCAAAAGTTGAACCACTTTAACTGCAATTGATGTCTGCTCCCGTGGAGTGAACAGAGCTGGGGTGGTATAAAAGCATTTATAACAGCATCGCTCATTCCTGGGCTGGAAGAGGAATAATGGGCATAAGTGAGGTACAGCTTGGTAACCATAAAGCTATCTAAATTTAATGTGCTTGTGCATTATAGCTCAGCCAATATCATGTGTAGCTGGTGCTGGAGGGAAGGGTTTCAGCCTCGTGTTCCCGCTGATCTTTTTGTGCCACTTCTCTTACACATCTGATTACTTCTTTCTCCAGAGATTTGTCTTTGAGCTTGGCTGTCCGAATCAGCTCGGTGTGGCCCCAGGTTTGGGAGCAGAAATCTCCCTTTGCAGCAGCAACGGGATGTTAGATCAGCGTGAAGCCCTGTCCTAGACGACGTCCCATGTCTTGCTTGTCCTTGTCAGTGTTTGCAGGTTATTTGCAGGTAGCTGCTCTGCTTTCCCCCTTGTGATAAGTGCTGTGGGGGGCAACCGTTATAAAAACGCTGCTTCCACATCCCCTTATCCCAGGTTAAAACACTTCTCTTGCAAAGAGCTGCGTTTGCTTCCAAATCGGGCGCATCCGGCCGATGCTGTGCCATGCTTGGCGTGTGCTGGCCAGCTTAAAAATGAAAAATAAAAGCAAATTTGTTTTGCAGTTCCTGGCTGGGTGTTGCTGGCTACTTAATGGAGCTCGCTGGCAGTAAAACGCTCCCTCCCCACGATCTTTCCGGAGTCATTAGAGTCGTTGAAGGATGATCTGGAAGGCTCCTTCGGGAGGGAAGTGGCTGCTCCGCTCAACTGTGGCGCGTTTTTATGGGCACAGCAGCTGCAGAGGGGCCCTGTGCTCCGTCCCCGAGCAGCACGGGGCTGCTTGGGATGCTGAGGGGCAGGCAGGAGGGCCAGGAGCTCTCCCACAAATACATAATTTTGCATATAGCAAAAAAAGACTGCTTTAATTTAAAGGATAGTGCCAATCTGCCAGGATAAAGTTGTATTAGGAGGCCACAGACTCACAGATGGATGCAAGGTGGCACCTGCAAGCTGCCACAACTCTGGATTTGCGTGGGAAGGCCAAAAATGTGCTCTGCTTCTTATCATGAGGCCTTTAGTGACGTTTCCAGATGTTACGGTGATAACATTCTTCAGCGTTGTGTTTTGAGGGGAAAAGCTTTGCTGAGCATAACCTTGGGCAAAGTTTCTTTTTAAAAAGAACCCTGCACACAAAGGAGAGGGGAAGTGATAAAGAGTTGGCAGTCGCACAACTATGGATTTGCGTGGGAAGGCCAAAAATGTGCTCAGCCTCTTATCACGAGGACGGGAATAGCCAGGCCTGGCCCTGCACTGGGCACCTTTAATA
The DNA here is from genome assembly GCF_059628265.1 of Tinamus guttatus. NCBI lineage: Eukaryota > Metazoa > Chordata > Aves > Tinamiformes > Tinamidae > Tinamus > Tinamus guttatus. The sequence continues at coordinate 1,537,466 of NW_028289082.1, read as the reverse complement.
ACCTCTCGGCATCTACCTCGTGGCGCAGAGTCAGTTTAGCTCAAAAACCAAGGGCACGAGAGGAAATTCTATCCCAAATGTGACAAAAGTGACTTCTCACCCCGTTGTGCTGCAGTTCGGCAGCCGCTGTTCAAACGGTACCGGGTGTCTCCTCCTTCGAGTGCTCTCCATTTCTTCTTACATTTAACGATGCAGTTGGAAAGGAAACTTATTTCCAGCTGAAATAGATGTGGGCTGAGCTGCCCCGAGGGCTTTTCTGAAAGGGGAAGAGCTCCAAACGAGCATATTCTCACGGCAGAATCACCAGCATTGGCCACGTTTGGGTTTATTTTCTCAGCTCATGCTGTGCCCTTGCACACGCTTTTCCCATCCTTGCAGATGTTCTCAGCTACTCTTTGTAGATCCAACAAGCTGACCCTTATCTCAAACCAAAAAAATCCCACGTCCATTCTGCAAATAAGGGATGGATTTTTTTTTTTATGGATGTCTCAAGTATTTTTGACCTCTTTTTTGCTTGCTTTTGCTATACCTGAATAATTTTAGGCCATTATTTCAAGGCCCCTTTACTGCTCACGTGTCCTCCCTGCTTGAACTTGTCGCACTGCATTAACTTAGCATTAACAGCCCTGGATTTCAGCTGCAGCACGTTGCAGAGTGCTATATATTCACCCCCCCGCTGCAAAATAAGGATAAATACCCTGCCAAAGGGGGCTGCGTGGGTTTAATTAATGTTTGCCAAGTGCTTGTGGGTCACATCTTTCATCTGTGAATCTAAAGGCAAGAACATATCCTCGGCGTTCGCACTCAGATTTGCAATTACTCCTCCAGCTGCCACGGGCCGTGCCAAGAAAAATACTCTGCTGTCACCCAGGGTTGTTGATGCCTCGTGGTTAGTTTTGATTTGGATAGTTTCTTTGCCCCTTTATTTTGGACCGTGTCGTTTGGGGGAGGCTTTTCTTTCTTTTAGATACTGCTATAATTTCCTTTAACCACAGTGGTTCCAGGCTGGGTGTTATGTTTTGGCCCCGATTTGGCAGTCTGCTGGTTAGAAAGCAGGGAAATGAATGATAACATTCATTTTATTATTATTATTTATTAATATTATTTATTTTGTGGCAGGTGTGGAATATCAGATTAATTCCTGCCTTTCCTGGACACAAGTCCCCCTGAGTTTATACTGGAGATGCCTGGGCATCAAGACGTTTGCTTTGCTCTCCCAAATACTAATTTATTGCTAACGGGGCTTTGGGAAAGACTTTATGAAACTGATAACACTCAAATTTGGCTTCTGGAAGACTCGCATCAGCCCCTTCCCCTTTGTGGTTCTCCCGTGTCTGGAGCTCAGGGAAACTCATTGGAATTCTGCTTTTCAGGTTCGTTCCTTGGAGGCTGATGGAATTCAGTTGTTACTCAGAATTAGTTTGCCTAAATTTTTGTCTTAATTTCCTTCCCGAGTGAAACGAAGCTAATTTGGAAGAAGGTCACCCCTATGCTGAACGAGCGCGCGCGGGGTACAGTATGGTGGAACTAATTGGCTCTTATTAACGGCTTTTTAGTTAAAATAGAGTAATTTCCACTGAGTGCTCCCGTAGTGAAGGGAGCGCTGGATTTAAGCCCAGGAATTTTTGTTGTTGCCGTAAGGTGTTGACTTGCTCTATCCCATTTTGGCACCGTTGATGTGTCATCGAGGGCTTAGCATCATTTATCAAATGTTTAGTATCATTTATCGCATCTTCCTCCGCGTTTCTCTACGCAGAGCATGTGCCCCACGTTGTCCAACAAAATCTGCCTTTCCCAGCCCTCTGCACGCTGAAGTGCTTAGAGTTTAGGTTTTAAATTGTTTTTCACCAATTAATGGTCTTTTCCAGCACAATGAAGGGGTAAATACGAAAAGCCTCTTATGTACTTTGAGGAAATCACAGCTTCCCTAAAATCCACGGCAGCGATGTTGACCATTTCTGCAAAATGTAAAGGTCTCGAAGATGCTTGAACAATGAAAAATGGGCAAAACCAAATGAAAACTTTGGAAATGGAGAGAGCTCCTCTTCTGTGGCAGTACTGAAGGCTGAATATCTTGCCTAGAACTTGAATCTCAGCTTTCTGGCAAAGTCTGCTTTGCACCTCTCGAATCCACACGTATAAGTCATCCTTCCTGGCAGATGTTCCAGTTCTCCTTGTCAAACCAAGAACTGCAGATAAAGAAGAAAAATAAGCGCTTAGATCTGTGAGTGAAGGGAGAGAGGCTGCTTTTATGGGCCCTTCAAGAAATGAGATTGAAGTGATTTTCCTCATTTCAAGCTGCTGTCTGTTTTCGGGGAGCCTCCGCTTTAGAAATCTCGTTTTTTCTCCAGTTTTCGCTGGGAGGGGAGCACTCGAGCTTGTTCAAACCCGAGCAGATGGCTGCTAGGTAAGTGTCTGAGCAGGGAACACCTGTGTTTCGTCTCAAGCAGCGCAGATGAGAGGGAATTTGGCTCCACGAAAGCACTTGCACATTCTTTTAAAGTTAGACCTTGTTTCTGCCTTCGCGAAATGATCTGTTTTACCTGAAATTCATTACAGAATTTTAATTGTACCAAACAGCTCCAGTACAGAGGACTCGCATAGCTTTAATGTGGATGGGCAGCTTTTTTTTTGGCCTCGAAAATCATCGTTTTGATGATGATTTAAGCCTGTAAGTAAAAAAAGATGAAGTTTGCATCGGATACTTGGCTGCTCAATGCAGCTCTCAGTTGCCACTGCCACTGATAAGGCTCTTCTATCTTGAGGATTAAAACTAAACTATACTGCTCCCTTCCCGGAGTGTTCAAATAATCAATTATTAGATAAAGGATAAATAGCCTGATGAGATACAGCTTAATTAGCCTGATAACTTAATTTGGTATTAATTCCCTTTTTGCATTTAATATGTTTATATTCTCGCCGTTCGCTTTGCTTAGTAACTAGAGTAAATCCAGCTGCAAACCTCTGGGCACTGATTTCCACAGGGGCCTTTGTAGTGAGTGCTCCCCCCTTGTGCTGGAGCATTAAATTAGAGCCAAAAGAGGGAGCCCCTGGCTGGATATTTCTCAAATCTGTTATTCTTTTTAACACACATCAATTCTCATTTTAAAACGCCTCTCATATCCTTCAGCTTTGGAGGAGAGAGAATTTTCTGTGAACAAAAGCAGTGTCTTAAAAAATAGGTTACATTAAATGATACCTCGTTAGCTAGAGGGGTTTTATATCATGGCTAGAACTGGAATACTTTAAAAAATATTATTTCTTCGGGAGAAATCCACAGCAAGTTCTGAACTTGTTTGAGCTTCGTGTTTGAGGCTTGTCAACCAGCTTCTTTGTAGGAGGCCAATATGCAGGAATTGTTTCGGTTAGCATAAATCTGAAAGCTTTTCAGTGAACCTACCCAGAAATTATAGTTATTTAAGTCGATTAAATATCTTTACGTTGCTTGTAGAGCTTCCCAGGTTACGTTACGCTTGCATTGAAGAGAAACTCCAGTGAGTCCTCTGGAAAATCTGTGTTTTCTGAAATGCCTGGTGCAAAATTGAAGAAGGTCCAGGGCTTCCCTGTGAGGAAGTGGGAGTGGAGGCACTTCAGTAGGAGGCAGCTGTATTTTGCATTAAATGGCACGCGGCTGCTTGTCATCAGGCACCTTCACGGCACATTGAGGCTGTTAAGTGCCAAATATAATAAAATCTATGGCCTTGGGGAGCCTGGGGAAAGCTGGAGGTCCTGTCAGCCCTTGAATGTTGATTCCTGTGAGCGTAGGCTGGAGAAGCACCGTGGAAATGATCCCAAATCCCTTGTCTGCTCCTCGAGGTACCCTGGGGAGGTCGCACATCGTCTCTGTGATGGGCAGCTGATGCCACACGAGTGTTTTGAATGGGCAAAACACTCGTTATTTGGGGGTTTTGCCCCCCATTTGAGGACCTGGGTGCATTTTGCAAAGACCTGCCACTGTTTTGCCTTCTGCAAAGGAAAACCAGCAAAAGATCTCTGGCTTTTAGAGTGGATTCAACCTTGAATATCAAGCTTTAGAGAGACAGAAATGAACTCTCCTATCCCGCTTCCTTATTGTAGTTTAACTTATGGGATATATCCCTTTTTATTTTATTTGTTTACTTTTTCCCCTTTTCTTTCCCTTCAACTTTGGCCTTTGGATCTTTCTGGAGCAGAGGGGTGAGGAAGGCTCTGCTGAGAGTGGTCACTATCAACCGAGGGGAGTGTTTTCGATGGGCTTGGAGGAATTTAGTGTAATTTAAACCATTTTGGTGCAATTAAACCTTCTGTTTCCATTCCAGGCCCGCTGGCAGGATGCTCCTTTGAGTCCCCTTTTTGGTGATTTTGGTGTCAGGGTAGGGGGCAGGAGACTTGTGTGGGTGTTGGGGATCCGAGGGTATCGGGATGTTGTTGTCTGGCATTAGCGACGGAATCAGGAGGGTTGGGAAAACCAGGATGAAAGCAGCTTTTGTTCCTTGCCGTGTAGATTATAGTAATGTTGCTATGGCCACAAATCTCTCTCAAACTGTGGCAGCCATTCACGAATCTCCTTTTTTATTACATCCTAACACTGAAAACCAGCGAGGCCGCCAGAAACCTCTCGCAAGGAGATCTCTGCTGCCGACAGCACCACGAGCAGCGTTGGAGGTTGGAGAGAAGGTGACGAAGGTTGTTGCCGTGAGGAGAACCTCTTGCTGCTGCAATTTTGGGATGCTTCTGAGGTTGAAGTAATTAAATTAATCCCAAATACCTAACAGCTCAGCTCTGTCCCGTGCCTGCCTGCTAATTAGCGATTCCGGTCTCCGGGGTAATGGGAACATGAGGACATGGAGCTGTCGGCACGCCAGTCCCGTGAGGTCGTTCCTCTCTGGTCCACAAGTCGTGGCGCTTTCCCAAGGAAACCTCAGGGCCAGGAGAGTTCCTGGTTCCTGGAGCAGTCCCTGGCGCTACCGCAGCATCCGAGCGGCTTTCGGCTTCCCCTCGTGCTGCAGCTTCTTGCTAATTTGACAGCTTAGAGGTGACGTCCGAGCTGGTGACACCAGACACAGCTCTGCGTGCTGAGCTTGCGCCTCAGGTTACTCGCTGCAGGGTCTGATCTGTTGGGTCTGCTCTGTGTCCTTTATGCCAAGATTCCTGTGCTACTCCCTTGGAACAGTATCAAAATATAGCTGGTAAATATCCTGTGTCCTCGTGCGTGCGAGGGGACGGGGCAGGGTTGTTTTTGGACAAGGAACCCTATGGAAACGGCTCCCATCTCTCCGTTCGCGCCGTCGCTGTTTAGCATTCCTGTTACGTGCTCCAGCCCCATCACCTTTAGCTCAGTTGTTCTGAGATTACTTTTCGTAACGAGACGGAGCTTCATTATGTTAATTAGGTTTGAAATTACTGCATTAAATATCCGTAATGGGTATTATCGTGCTGGCCTGGCTGCGTCCTGGGGTTTTGCTATGAAATGAGTCTGGAAGTGAGTGCTTTCTGGCATGGCTGCTGGCTGAACAGGCAGGTTGGGGGTTGAAGAGCCCCTTCAGTTCCCCTCTTAGCGACGCGGTGGCTTCGGTGACCTGCGGAGAAAGCTCTTTGCTCGGAGTGGAGTGGTGGCTCTCAGGCATGGAAGGGGAAGCATCCCTTATTCCCCGTTGTGCTCGTGAAGGAATCAAGGTGTGTAAAAGTATTTGGACCTCCCATTGCAGGACTAAAGCTGAGGAGACAAAGAGCGCTGGATCATCCATTCCAGCTGCACCAACACCGGTCTAGATGATCTGAACATGCTCCCTGCTCCTCTCTGTTGGCGTCGGAGTTGAGGTTTGGTGGTCGTGGCTCTGAGTGGGTCGGAGCTGCCCGTGGTTGCTTGAGTGCTGCTCTCACTGTGGGCACCCAAGCCCATCTGAGCTGTTTCTGAAGAGTGCCCTGAGGGGAAGAGATCTGCAAGGAGGCAGCTGAGGTTGGCAAGGACCTTCTGAGATCACCTGGACCAGCCCCCTGCTCCAGCAGGTCCCCTCGAGCTGCTCACCCAGAACCACATCCCGGCAGGGTTCGAATCTCTGCAAGGCCTCCTTGTCCCCTTCCAGCCCCTGGATAGGTACCCGGAGCTTGTAAAGAAATTCTCCACAGTCTTATGCTCCCGTTTAGATTTAAGGGCAGACTTTGCTGCTGATGGTTTGGAACTAACTTGCTATCTGCAAAAAATCACAAATCACCTTCCCGAGAGGCACCAGAAATCACTAGCTTTTCTCCAGAGTCAAATTTGCTGAAATTTTTGTGCATTAAAAGGAACACCAAGACCAGGCGTCTTCAGCCTGATACTTGGAATGATCCAACTTCCGTCGGGGAACAATTTTAATTTTAATTTGCAAAAACAGACCATAAAATGCACACTCATAAAAACAGTTTGTCCTTTCCAATGTACTAGAAAATGATTCTCATCAGCCTCTCAAGGCACTCGGCCGGCATGTGCTTAAGCTCCGTGGTATATTCAGGAAGAGATAGTTCCTGCCGTTCTTAATACAGGGTCATGCATAAATTTCTGATATGGATCATTTGGGGAAGATGAATATGGAGGAAGCGTTAATAGCAAAGAAGTTGAAGTTGCTGCAGATTTTGCAGCATCTCTTATGTGCTCATGGCCCCTTGGAGACTTGCATCGGATGCTGGTTTTTGCAGCCATTTTTGTACCCGTTTTTATAACCATTTTCTGCAGTCTTACCTGTCTTTAATACATTGCGATGGTTGCAACAGGTTCTCCTTCCTCCAAGGCAGCAGTTGCTTCAGGGATTAGGAGGAAGAGGGAAGGGAAGAGAAAAAAAAAAGGAAGAAAGAAACATAAGATTGCTTTTGGGTAACGTGAAATCCCGATTATGGAAATGCTATTGCACATCCCAACACGTATTCACCTCCTGCCAGCCCGAGCGCCTGCTGAGAGCAGCCCTGCCTGAACACAAGGACGTTTGAACGGGATTTTGCTCCGGATTAACTTGTTCCGACGCCTGTGCGAGATGGTACCTTCCAACCTGGACTTGGGGGTTTTGGTTGTGAATATCCAGCTCCTTTTGCCTCTCCCGAAGGAATGTGCAGCCCTAAGAGGCATCATGCAGCAAAGCAAACTGCAAAGGTGGATGAGGAGCCCTAAGCGGGTACAGGGGCAGGTTTTGTCCCTGTTGGGTACACGGTGGCACTGCTAGGCACGTCCCTGTGAGCCCAACAGACCTCCTAAAATTCTTGGAATGCGTGTAAGTTAAGGTATGATTATTTTCCTAAAGATATATGTATTTTAAGGTAGTTTATAAATGCTAGAGAGCTGTTTTTATTGTGCCTTAATTTGGCATAAGTGATTTTGAAGCTGGATTTTTTGGACTCCAGATGGAGCAAATGGATTCCTGCCCCAGCGGAGAAGATGGGATTTTGGGACAGGGGTCTGGCAAAAGTGTCCCCAGCTGTCCCTGGAAGTGGCTGCTGCTTTTTCGGAGGGGGAGGCTAAAAAAACACACACTTTTTTGCAATTAAAACAAGAAAAAAAGGCAAGCTGAGTGTTTCTTTTAAAAGTTCCTGTGCTGCTGCGCGTCAGAGCAAAGATTTGATGCTTGGCATGTGGTGTCTTGTTAGCAATTCCCATGAAAATCCACCAAATTGGGATCAATTTGGAAACGTTTAGGGGAGTGGGAAAGAAGAGAATTTCAGGTGAAACTTATTTGGAGGAAAAAAAACATCAAAATGAGCAACGAGACTCCCTAGAGATCCCTTTTTCTTGTGGGGCTGGAGAATTTGAAGCCTCTGTGGAGGTTGGTGAGGTTTTTTGGGAGGGCATCTGGATTTATCTGAACTCCTGGACAAATACTTTGGCCGATTTTTCCAGATTTTGGAGCCAGCAAAAATAAAATCTGTGGACTTCACAAAGGTGCTGGAGTCTGTCAGGAATGAAAAAGGCCATGAGAATTCCCAGTCTCATGGTGTAGTCAGGAATATTTAAAGCCGTCTATGGACATGGGAACTAAAGAGCAGGACCGAAGGGTGATTTTTACTTCCAAAAACTGCATTTGTGCAAATATTCCTGGAATAACTCACTTAGCTCTGATATCCGTCTTTTAAAATAGATGTGGGAAAGGCTAGAGAAAAAGCAGGAGAAAGAGCAGGGCAGCGTTTGGAGGGCAGAGAAAACATCCTGACTTGAACTTTTGAAGCCTCAAGTAGCAGCAGCAGCTTGGGAGATGGAGGAGATGGACATTAATCTTGGAATAATCCTTGGAACAAGAGAACAGGAAGGGATGGACTCTTCCCATCGCTTCGGATCAAGTTGATGCCTCTTGGGATGTTTTACTTCCAGGGTTAGGGTAGACAGGATCCATCAGGAGATGGAGACCTCTGCATTTTCCTGACTTGGCAAGAAAATCCCATGGCACAGTTTTGTCCTGGAAGCGAATTGCCCTCGTGAAACCCGGCGAGGGCTCCGCACAGTGAAAGATGTTGCTGGAAGCTCTGCCCCTCAATGGCAGATTTTAATTCCAGTGTTTGCACAACGTTGTTTGCTCAAGCAGAGCCAGCCTGGGGCCTCTCGTGCCTCTGCCAGCCTTTTCCCTTTCCCCTTTTTTCCTCTTTCCAGACCCCTGCAATCCCATCCCGCTGCTGTCTGCAAGCAGATTGCCGGGATAGCTGCTTTTCACGCATTTTTTTAAAGGCTGGGATTAATGTGTTTATTTTTTATTAATGGCAGCTTCCTCAGGGCCAAGGAGCATCGTGCCAGTACCTTAAAAATCCTCCAGCTCTCTGGCTTGCTCCGAGGAAACAAGCCATAAAGGAGCGGGAATAAAACGCGGCGCGCAGTGTCCTCCCCTTCTGCTGACAGCTGCACTTCAGCATCCTCCTGCAACCTTTTAGCAGAGCCAGCTTGTAAAAACAGCTAAAAAAATAGTGATTTGGGGTGGTCGTTCTTCACTTCCAGAGTGTGACACTCAGCACACGAGTGTCCTCCAGCCTCTGCTGCTCCGAGGCCGCGGGAGGACTCGGCCGGCTGCTCCGTGGATTCTCGTGTTTGGAACCGGTGCGGGCGGAGCGGTTTTAGCTGGGATGCTGATGAGCAGCTTCTCTCACACGCTGCCCCGGGCGGTGGGAAACGCGTTTCTTCAGGACACGTGGTTTTGTCTGTGTTTTTGTATCAAACAGGGGAAGAACCCTCGGGATCAGCCAGGGGAGGAAGAGGAGGAAGTGGCGCAGGGCTCATCCCTCCTGGGCTCCCCTAAGCCGTGAAAAATCAGCCACGTCCCCAGCGCCCCCGACCCATTGGGGCCCCTGTTCTTGGCGTCACCAGGTTGCTCCCCGAGCGCCGTGTCCTCCCTGGCTGTCGCGTCCGGAGCGTCTGCTCGGCGCGTGGAAGCGCTTCCAGCAGACTCTGTGCCGGGAGTTTCCTCCCGGAAACCCACCCCTAGGCCGAGCGTGCCGGATTGTGATGAGCTTATGGGATCGTGGCCATCGAGCCGTAATAACTCACTTTAAATTGCCCTTTTTTGAACCTCTTCTCTCCCCAACCTCAGCCGCCTATCTGTACACGTAAAGGGTTTTTCTTTTCCTGCCTCGTTCGAGTGAAACAGTAAATCCCTTCTGATTTATCCCAGAGGAGCCCTCGAGCTCAGCTCCTGTGAGAGCCTGCTGACTTGCAGTTCAGAAGCTCTCGCTTCTTTGAGGCCAGGCTGTGGTCCCCGTCTTGCCTCAAAGCAAAATCAAGTAAGAAAAAATCTTTTATTTTTTCTACCCTTTTAAAACAGAGAAAAAGATGAGCCTGCTGTTTAAGGAAATCAGCCTTACCTGCAGCAGGGTGAATGCCAGCATGCAGAATTTTGGGTTCAGACCTGGTTGGTTAGTGAAGACTTTACTTTTAAGCATCCAGCTTGTTGTTCTGTAAGTGTTTCATAGAGATAAATACTTCCTTTAAAGCAAAGCTGTTGGCTGGCTGAGATCCAGCCTGTGATCCAACATTAAAGCGTTTTCGCTGTTGAATCCACTTCGCAGCCGCCGTGGTTGGGAATGGTAGTTCTGATCCCTAATTTCCTGCAGATTTGCTGATAACGACGTCTGGGGGAGGCTGAGCATTAAGGACCACCTTTGGTGTGCTACATTAAGGCCCAACTTGGGTGTTTGTACATTAAGGACCAGCTTTGGTGTTCGCGTCACCTCGGAACCTCACCGCACACCGGAGCGCTCGGCGCCGCTCCAGTTGCTGCCTTGTTGCCTTGCTGGTGTTTTCAGGAGCCATCCCGGGAAGAAAGCCCTCAAAGATAGGGCAAGGACATCCCAGCTGGACATTTACACCTACTACCTGCGTCTGCTTCTGCGTTTTGTCCTTCCTGCTGCCTGATTCCAGGTCTTCAGAGGTGGCAGCTGAGCTGCTCACGGCCAGCAAGTGGGGAAGGCTCCATTTTAATGAGCATTTCCAATGTTTAATTTCTAGTGTTTAACTCCTAATGTCGTTGCGTGGAGCTGGGCTATGTGTGACCAGCAGCTCTTGCTCATATCGAGTGACCGTCCCCGCGTGCCGGGGGGATCGGGCGTTCCTGGTACCATAAAACACCCGTTGAGCTGCAGGAATGAATGTGGAACATGAGGCACTGTCCTGAGGATGCACCTTGAGACAAGGTACAGACAGCTGACTGTCATATGTATATATGTATAGATATAGAAATAGATATATAGAGATATATATAGTGTAGCCAGCTGAAATTGTGGTTGTTTTCTGGCCTGCATCCAGCCAAAATCTTTTCAGCCCCTGTTATGACACCAGGACAGACCGTGGAGTGACCGTCATCTGTTGCTGCCTGCTTGGTGGAGGGAACCCGCACGCTGACCTCCTGCAAACCTGTGTCCTGAGCCAACAGGAAGGCTGGAAAACATCCCTTTTTTCCCCAAATCTAATTTGAAACGTGATGACTGGGCCGGTCCTTCAGGGCTTCCAGCTCGACGATAAAGAAACTGCAGCGAGTGCTTGGCAGGAGCCGCGGTGCCTAATGCAGATCGGAATCAGGTGCATTAACACGTTTCTGTGGATCTCCAGGGGCTGAGAAGCCTAGGTGTGCTGCTAATTCCTTCCCGGATTTCTTTACCTGATGGTTTATTGCTCTTGGGGGCTTTGTTTGCAGGTCCAGATGTCATCCCCCTGCTCTGGGGGCTCTTCGGCTCCTAGGCAGAAGCAGCTCTAATTCCATCAAGCCTCCGTGAGCGTTTTTGGGCACTCTGGGCAGGAAAACTGGTGTCTTCATGATCGCTTCCTTGTTCTGCCAGGAATCCATGCGTTCCGAGAGGCGCCGCATTGGGAAATGTCGCCTTTGACTGCAAATTCTGCTGCCGCTTCGATAAATGCTGTTTTGGGTTCCCTTCTGCTCTGCTCATTCGTATCATCCCCCACAAAGGTGGAAAGGGCCGTTCTTGTTGCTTCAGCGTCTCCTTTGTGCATGTGCAAGTACTAATCCCTTCCCAACACACTATGGATATTTATATGTTGTTAAATGCTAGTGGCCTGATCATTCCCGAATCCCGCCAGCGCAGGGAACCTTTCCCTAGGTTCATGGGAACATCCGTTCCCCTTTTCACTCCCCTTGGAGAATCCAGCTTGGCTGTAAAGTACTGAAGAGGGCTGTGATTTATGGAGCCCACACCGTTTGCTCTTGGCGTCTTTATTTAATAACAGATTAATAACAGATTTATATTTTTAATAGCAGGAGCGTTTGCCCCGGCAGCGACGAAACTCAGCGCCCCAGATTAGCAGAGACCTTAAAATGACTTTAATAAGGAGCAAGAGGAGCAGAGCATAACTTTGAGGAAGAAATTAATGAAGAAAGGGATGAAATTAATGAACATCAACATTCCGGTTGTTGAGGGAAAGAGGTTGTCCAAGAGGACTCATCTCCTCCCTTAGAGCCTGGGCAAGGAGCCTGGGATGAGCTGCAAAGGGCCGGCACACGAGAGAAAATATCCCCTGTCTTTTTCCTATTTTTAGCCGGTTCCCAAGCGGCTTCCTTGCTTCCAGGGCCCAAATGATCGGCTGTGACGGGGGCGTTTTCCTTGGGGCAGCTGCACATACCGGCGCCCAGCTTGTCTTGACAGGCCTGGAGGTTGTCGCTGCGTTGAGCACCGCTCTGCTCTCCTCGTGCTTTCGCTGTTGTGCTTAAGAACAATTGATTTTCAACCTGATTTTGCACCAAAAAACACCGCAACTGTTCAAGAAACTCTTGGATTGCCTTGTGCTAAAGTGTTGTTTATTTTGCTTCATTTTGTTGGCGGGTGCTGATCTGCTCCTGCTCTGTCGCAACCACTCGTCCGTTGCAGGAATTGGGTAGGTGCTAAGAGCTCGGACGGAGCAAACGCTGCGATTCAGAGGTCGTCCCCTTGGTTTTAGTCCAAAACGCAAGGTGGGAAATGCTGCTTTTTCTGCTTTGCTCCTTCTCTTGCGTGGCGAGAAGAGCAGAACTGGGGCTGCCCCAAGGGAGCAGCGCGGCTTAAGGGCCTCAGGGCATGGAGATGAGCAAGGCAGGATGGCAGAAAAGACCCTTCCGAGGAGAGCAATGGGAAGCAAGAAGTGGGAAGCCGAAAGCAGGCGGGAGGATGCGGGTTGCCGTGTGTGTGGTTGCCCTCCACTGGTTGAGATGAGAACGGTCGCCCTGCGAGAGGGCTTCTTCTTGCCAAGGTCGTCTTTGACTCTCTTTGACTCTTTGGATGGGCCATGAAGACGGTCGAGAACGGGCCAGGTGAAGGGATGGGTTCAGAAGTGGTCGGGCTGCTCTGCTCTTGTCTGCAGAGCCACAGCGGGCACAGGGGACTGCTGAGACCATGAAGCCTGAGGGGCCGTTGCCCCGTGCCAAGGGCCGTGCAGAAGTCGGCGCTGTTGTTAAACACGGCCAAGGTTGCAGAGGGACTTGGAGTCGCGCCCGGGGATGGCAGCAGGCGACTTGGCAAGAGCTGGGACACGAGCCGGGGCGGATTCATCCGAGGCGAAGGCCGAGAGGAGCAACTGGAAACAGACCCGAGTGTTTCGGGAGCAGCAGCGTTGCCTGACGAGGGGCAGGTGCCGACCCCAGATAATCCCAGTCCCTTGTGTTTCGTTGCTCTGCATCAAGAGCAGCAAAACCCGGGAATCAGCAGGGCTGGGATAAGGATGAAGGTGTCGGGCGCTGCTTTGAGACCCTCTCACGGGGTGGGAGCTACAGATTCTGGTCCATGGGGATTTTGGCAAGACCAAAGTCAGAGTCGGCCTAAGGGAAAACGAGACTGAGAGAAGCTTTTGAGTTGGATGAAACTCTGTAGTTCTGCTCTCCAGGAACAACAGAAGAGCCGAGTTCCGTGGTTCCTTTTGGGAACCAGTAGTGAGCTTTTGGAGGGATAAAGGAGTCAAAGCAAACCGAAACAAGACCCCTCTATGTGATACCTAGAATTCAAAGGCAGCACCTGATCCCTTCCTTCTTTTTCCCATTAAAATGCCCAAGCTGGACTGCACACACCTGTGCCACCCTTTAAACGCTGGAAATGTGGAGGGATTTTCAGGAATGCCTGAGCAGTGGCTGAGCACAGAGCTGGGGCAGTGGGAGCCTTAAAAGGAAGGCTCGAAATGTCTCGTAAAAGCCAACCCAGCCCATTTAATCTTACACTGTTAGTCTCATGAATGATTATCACCTCCTGCTGGTATTAAGTCTTATGACACCCCTAAAGTGCCTTGAGGTTGAACGTGAAAGCCCTATATGTGTCTTAATTTAACTGATTTATTCCTCTGTCAAGCTGTAAACATTAGAGGGAAGGAAGCACGTTGTGCTAAGAGACTTTTTCTCCTGTCTCCAGGTCCTCAGTTTAATGAGGAAGTTTTTATTATTGTCATTTTTATACCTCACAGGAAAGACTTTCACCTTCTGTCTTTGGTGTTTCTTATAATCAGAGAATGAATCAGGCAGGGAAGGACTTCTAGGAGTCTTGGGTCCAGCCCCCTGCTCCGAGTAAAGCTAATTGCAGATTTAGATCAGGTTGCTCAGGGCTTTGTCCAGATATTTGAGCCTCTCTCTTGGCTGCTTTTGCATTGCCTTAACCAATAAAACCTTTACAATCACTTGGAGACACTTATGTTTAAATAAAGGGATTAGTTTCCAGCTAAATTTCCTTGTCGGAGTGTTGAAAAAGTGCCTTTTCCCTGCAAACTTGTTGTAGCCAAATGGGCTGTAGCTCCTTGTGAGGAGCTGCCGGGTGATGGGAAGAAACATGGAGTCTCCATGAAGGATAAAATAGAGAGGGATCTGCTGGCTTGAGCAGAGAAAGGAGCATCAGGAAGACCCGTCCTCTCAGCCCACTGCTGCTGCTCATTTTATTGGCCATCCCGAGCCAGTATTTTAACCTTTCCAAGCTTTGCTTTCCCTGCCTGTAATTATTTTCTTTTGGATTATTGAGGGCTGCTTGGTGCTAATGCCTAAAACGCTGTCGAGGTAGGGTGCCAAGCGGATACAAACTGCTTTATTTTTAGCCCCTTTTGAAATCTTGGACTTTTTGTTCTCCCTTTCATCTGTCTGTCTTTTGAATCACACAAAATAGAAATCAGCTCCATCGCAGCTGCTGCTGGGGAAGGAGGGATGAGGCCTGTCCAGCCGGGGTCCTTCCCCACGCTGGATTTCACAGGAACTTCATCTCCTTTAGGCTTCTGAGGAATGAGGGGCTTGCTCTTCATTGATCCAAACAGCTAGGGTTGTTTTCAGGGACACCTTTCAGGTGTCTCTGGGCAAACGGACATGGAGCATCGTGGAAAAGGGAAGGGTTTTGGAAACCCCCGAGTGAGTTTTCTGGCTTTTCTGCTGGGTTCTGCTGCAAACTTGGCCTCCAGTTCCGTTGTTTTTGGTTTGTTACTGGTGTCGGTCCCCTGTGAGCATCATTTGTTGGTTTAATTTGCAGCTTGAATCTCGCGTTAGGAGCTGCCAGGGTTGTCGCTGCATCAGTTGCCAGGGATGATTCCTCCTGAACCAGTGGCGGAAGGGACCGCAACGGGGACGACGACGGAGCTGCAGCTCTGCATCCAGCCCGAGCACATCTGGCAGCCCACACAGCTGGAAGGCTTTTTTTCGCCAACAGCAGGTCAACTTGGGCATGATATGAGACACCTCATGACCACGGTGGAGACAAAGCCAGCACCACCGCTCCTCGGAGAGCTGGAAAAGCCCAGGAAGAAGCCACCGCGCCTGTGATTTAGGAGCCCGTTAGCTCCTTTCTCTCAGCAGAGCCCAGCTGTAATTTCCAAGGTCAGAACGTGCTCTCACCTGGCTGTTCCCGGCTTTCCGTGCAGTGCTCCAAAGCTATTACACAAAATCACCTTGCTGCTCAGGGAAAGCTGATATTAGCTCCATATTAGGACTCTTTCAAAGCTCTTGGTCGTTTACTTGATGGGTTCCTATTGCAGCTCTTGGGCCTCAGGTGGAAAATGGGAGACAAATAGCATCTGATATTGCTTCCTGGCTGCACAGAAAAAGCGAGTGGGCTTTTTGGCACATTTCCTGTTCTCCTAGTTTGCTTTATTATTATTATTATTATTATTATTATTATTATTATTATTATTATTATTATTATTAAAGGTTTCTAGTGAAGCTTTCCCAGGCAAGAAGGCCAATGGGCTGACCCTACAGTGGGATTTATTTTTTCTTTATCCAAACTTCCTGATGTTCCAAGAGTGCTGGGGAGCACTGGGAAAGGGGAGCACGTGATTCCAAAGCAAGCTGAATTCCAAGGCACATTTGGATCTGCTAGGCAACAGCATTGACACGTTTAAATAAATCTGCTGTTGAGTAATATGGAGTGACATATTGGGAGCAATTAAAAAAAAAAGAAACTGAGCACAAATTTGGGAAATGACTGGAACAGAAAGAGAGCATAGATGTTGCAGAAGACCTTGGGTAGAAGACAAGGAGGGCTTCTCTACAAAAGGGGTGCATTGAAGGTCCAGGTTTTCCATCAGGAGCAAGGAGACAACGGGGAGAATGCAAATTTTGGCTAAAATTGTCCATTGGCAGTAGAGGTTTGTACTTCCATGGCGACATTGTTGGTCCCAAGGATTGGGAAGAGTGATTCTTCCGTGTTCAGGGAGCACGGGAGCCCGAGATGGGACATCAGACCCTTGGGGAAGGTAAGAGGGGTCTTTCTGTCCTGGCTTTCTCACTGCTGTCCTCGGGGTCTGCAGGGAGTTGGTCAGAGCTGGGACAACCGAATCCTGTTGTCCCAGTGTCAGGACATGAGGCTGAGCTGGAAGAGGAGGACACAGGCCCAGGTAGGAACAAGCTAATGTTCCTAATGTTCCGTAAATTACGATGATTTATGAGTCTTTTGCACCAAAAGAGCTGAAATTGAGCGTTTGGAAGAAAGGGCTTGGACTAGATGCATCCTTGGTTTGATTCGATTAGGCAATCTTGGGCTTTTATATTATTTCTGTTGGATCCTACAGACCGTGTGGCAGTTTTTCTGGCTATCCTAATGACTTGTTGAAGCTGCTGCCTTCGTGTCTGGCCGTGCAGCACCTTCATGGTGGCTTGGGCCCTTTTTTGGGGAATACTGCCTGTGTTACGGAGCCCTCCAAAGCTCATGTTTGCAGGCAGCTTTCCCAGCTTTGGGAATGTCTCCTTTTCCTTCTGGCTGGGTGTTTAGCCTGGACAGGAGCAGCCCTGGTGCAATAGCCACCTCCAACTCCAGGCACCTGGTTACACCATTAAGCAGCAGTGGTGATTCGTTCTCGTCCTGCTTTCATAAAACAGGGATAACTCCTTGGAAACAACCCGGGGGGACATTCCCTGTTCATTAGGCTCTCTCAGCATCTAGCACACAAATGATTCCCAAGGTTGGGATAAGTACCCACTGTTCCTGCTTGGAGAACAAATCCCGTTTTCCTCCATATGAGGACAACGCTGACGGGAACCACAGCAAGCGTCATCCTCGGCGTGAGATGAAGATGAAGGCTCTCTCAGTGGGTCTCAACACACCTGGGATAAATTCTTCCCAAGGGATCAGGCTTCAAGGCAGGAGGGACAAGGAGAAGCTGGGTAACCCGTGGCCCTTGGTGGCAGGAGGACGGGAGAACCCGGCCGAGGGACGGAGAAGGTGGCATGGAAAGAAAAGGCAAGGAAAAGGATCTCAGCAGCTGCGTTTTGGGTGGCTGCTGCTGCCTCCTGCAGCTGTTCATTAGAAATTCTGTTTATGCCACGGGGAGCTGTGGAGTCTCTGAAGCTGACACAGTTTTAATAGACAAAGACATTTTGAGTGCAGCACATCTGTTCGGGGATGCTGAGGAGCTGCCTCCCTGCTGCAGCGCCGCTGGCTGAAGGATTTTTGGGGCTTTTTTAATTTGAAATCTTTCCTTTTTAGCGAAAAAGCCCCCCTGATTTTGGAGGCCAGAAGAAGTGCTGTGCTGGCTTGTTAAGTTTGCAGCCACTCAGCAAGCTGGCCCTAACGTCCCTGTGTTGCCTGCTGCAAGATTTAGCAGAATCACCTTTGCTTTTGCAGGATCCCCAAGTGAGAAGTCCCCTGCAAGGGGACAAGTTTGGTGAGGAATATATTGCCCAGCACTAGGGAATGCAAAAAGTGCAAACCTGGGATCACACTTAGGCTTCCTGGAACGTGGTGGGGCTGCTCCCTGCGGAGCCCCAGGAGCTGAATTAGTGATATAATAAGAGAGAAATAGTGTGTATTGAAATTTGATCAAGCTTGAGAATCGTTCTGTTAAGTTTCTTCTTTTCGCGTGAAGTTTCTTCTTTTTCCATGAAGTTTCTTCTCTTTCCATGAAGTTTCAGGTGTTGCCAAACACATGAACATGTGAGGAAGGAGCAGGAGAACCTGAGCATTGGCCTCATGCTTAACTAATGCTGGGTCTGATCAACGCTCGGTCTGGTCTAATTGGACCTTGGAAGGTCTAATTCCTTCCTTGCATGGGCCCAGATCCTCTTATTTCTCTTCCCCAGCACCTCTCTTGCTGCGTTCTGCTTAATGAAGGCCTAATTAGTCTTTCATGCTCATGCAGTGGTGGCTCGAGCCCATTTTTCTGGATAAAGGTGGGACAGCTTTAAAGAAACCCAGCAGAGACCCAGATATTGGAGCCACGGTGTCGTGTGCCTGGGGGCGCAGCAGAAATTCATTTAATTGGGACTCTGCGACTCGAGAGCGTGGAAATGAGAAAGCAGCTCTTGCCCGTAGGCCCCTGGTTCGCTCTCGTCCGAATAAATTGAGTCCTGGCACAACTCTGTTCACGTGCTTGAGTTTCCAGCCCGCTCTGCAACGAGCTGCGTCGCCTGCAGATCCTCCTGCCCTGTAAGGACGATCCCGATGCGCCCGGTAACGCGGTGACCGGGCTCCATCCATGGAGCTGCCTCCTCTCAGGTGATGGTGAAGGTTTTCCAACAGGTGTAGAAGGCCGTGAGGTTGCAAAGGAGGCCGTGGGGTGCTGCTCTCCAGTCCCAGGCAGCACCTAGCGCTTGGTTTTGCCTCCAGACACGTCTTGTCTGTTAATTCCAGCGAGGTAAAAGCCAAGTGAACCCTCCTCTCCTCCCACACTGCATTTATCCCTTCCAGCCCTCGGCAGGTCGGCCGTGCTCGTCTGAGCTCGTCCTCCTCTCTCCCTGCCTCTTTATTTAGCCTAAGCATAAAGGTTTACGCTTTTCTAAAAATTGTGCTTTTTATGTGTTTTTATTTGTAGTGCTGGGGAAGAAGAGACTTGGCAATAGGAACCGGCCATCGAGACGGGACGGATCAATCCAAGGAGCCGCTGAGGCGCTTCCCACCAGCCTGGGCCACCGATCCGGAGGGAGAGCGCGCGGGACACAGGTGGGTGCCTTGGCTCCAAGGACCAGGGAATGCTCAGGAGTGGGACAAGCGGCTCGGCCACCACCAGCCCAGTGACTAACACGGCCTCCTCTTCCCACGCTGCTTTTTGGGACCTGGGGCAATCAGCAGCCTTTCACCCCAGGGCTGCTAATTGCTCCTGAATCCGACACTGCTAAAACTGCAGTTTGGGGCTGGGTTGGGTTTTTTTTTTATTTCTACTAATGTGTTACAAGTGCAGACTCTGTGTAGTTGATGAAGGATAAAGTCCTGGTAAGGAAGAAGGATTTAGAAGAGTGGCTGAAGTGCTTTCTTTATCACCAGCCCATATTTCATCCTGGCAGCCGATGCTTTTAAGCGATCCCAAGCTGGATCATTTCCAACCCTTCCGCAGCCTCCGCTGGCCTCTCCTGTGCGGTCGCTTCCGAGCGTCCCGCTTCGGAGCATACGGAGTTTTCTAAATTCCTGGCACACATTCTTGGGTCAGGAGGGGCGAGTTTGTCCTGCGTCGGCTGAAGCTGGAAGGAGCAGAGTTGTCCCTGGAAGGATTAGGTGGTGGAGCAGCTCCAGAGGATGGTGTGCAGGGGGGTAGCTCAGATTTAGCCTTTCAGGGACCGCCCCGTTGCCATTTTAGGGAGGCCAGTTTGCCTTTTCAGCACTGTTTTGCACGTGCAAAGGGGGAGGCAGCTAAAACGGAACAAGACTAAGATGCAGGCTAAACAGTTCTCTCTGCCACTGAGAAACAGCTCAGTTTTGATCCCTCATGACCGTGCTGGCTCAGCACCTGCAGTGCTTGGCCACATTCACCCCAGGGCACCCCCCAGGAGCTCGTTTTCCCATGCCTGCCTGGAAATTAAGCCCTTTGCAGATTCAAATCCGTATTTGTGTGCGCTTTGCTTTGGCATTTCCCCCAGGAAAGGTGTTAACGGAGCAACTCGTCTCCTCGCCAGCTGTTTGCAGAAAACTGGGGGCAACTCTGGGCCCTTTGCAGCCCTGGGTGGAAATCCCAGGGACTGACCAATTGCCAGGCACCTCCCTAGTTGTGAGCAGATTTAATGTTCCCATTTAATCGTAGGACATTAATTTACCATCACCAAAAGGCCCTGTAATGAAATAGGCCTAGGAACAGGCTGTGTTGTCAGTGTTGGTTCCCCTTTAATTCTATTTTCCCTGGTTAAAATTAAATCTTCTGTTTGTTTTCTGATGCACACGCGTATCCTACACTGAAAATCCCAAATTAAAACAAACTACAGAGGGAATGACCATCTCATCACGCTTCTTGTGAGAGCTGACCGTAAACGCAGCCGAGTGGATATCCCCAAAACTTAGGTACCTCAAAAGTGGTGAGTAAAAGGCAGGGAGACCATTCTGGTGGCCAACATGCCCACCTGGCCAAGGTTCAAATCTCTGCTCTGCTGATGTAGACCGAAGAGTTGGGCCTAAATCGGCTGTGTCCTTGGGTTTTATGCCTGGCTGTCTATTCCCTCGGTGCATTTTGAAAGTTTTGCAGGGCTGGGATTTTCTGGGCTCGTGCGTAGCCCTGATGGGGAGCCGGAGTGCCCGGAGGAAGCCGTGTGGCCATGCCTGGTGAATCCCAGCGCTTCCTTGGGTTTATCCCTATGCACCTGGGAGGTGTTAGTCATCTACAAATGTCCCTCTCTGGTACAAGTGCCAATTGCTTTATAAAGGCGGCTGGAGGTTGTTGTGGGGGATCTATTTCTCTTCGTGCTGTCTGAGCAGAGGGTTTTTCTCTTGCAGGAATGGCAGAGCCTGGGCAGCGCGGCGGTGACGCAGGAGCCTGACGTTCGCCCAAGTCCCTCCTGGCTCCTTTCCCACCATGGCTGTCGCCTCCGCACGTCGGTCGGGTGGTGAAGCGGGACGCCGGGAGCAGCGCCGGAGTCTGCCCTGATCCCGGCGGGTTCCTCCCGCGCCGGCTGAGACCTCGCGCTGCCATGACACCCATCGCTGCGGCGCTGCTCGCGACGGCTGCCCGCAGGACACGGCTGGGCTGGGCGTGCTGAGAAGCTCCATGATCCAGGCGGAGCGGATCGGAACTTGCAGAGGCAACACAGAGACTGTGGCGAAGCCGGCGCCAGGACGGGAAGATGAAATTTCCGTTCTATCGGCCTCTCCATAAGCAGGCCCAGTGACGTTTCCTCCCGGAAACTCGCTCCAAGGACTCTTCTGGTTATGGCTACTGATCCGACGTGATCGGGCGCGCACTGACTCTCGAACTCATGACTGGATATACGATGTTGCGGAATGGGGGAGTGGGGAACGGAGGCCAGCCGTGGGTGTTGAGGTGGTCCAGTCGCATCCGGCTCACTTGGCTCAGCTTCACCCTCTTCATCATCCTCGTCTTCTTTCCCCTCATCGCCCACTACTACCTGACCACCCTCGACGACGCGGACGACGCCGGCAAGCGCATCTTCGGCCCCCGCACGGGCAACGAGCTGTGCGAGGTGAAGCACGTGCAGGACCTGTGCCGCATCCGCGAGTCGGTGAGCGAGGAGCTGCTGCAGCTCGAGGCCAAGCGCCAGGAGCTCAACAGCGAGATCGCCAAGCTCAACTTGAAGATCGAGGCCTGCAAGAAGAGCATCGAAAATGCCAAGCAGGACCTGCTGCAGCTGAAGAACGTCATCAGCCAGACGGAGCATTCCTACAAAGAACTCATGGCCCAGAACCAGCCAAAGCTCTCCCTGCCCATCCGGCTCCTGCCGGACAAGGATGAGGCGACTTTTCCCTTGCCAAAATCCCCCCGGAGCTGCAGGCTGCACAACTGCTTCGACTACTCGCGCTGCCCGTTGACGTCCGGCTTCCCGGTCTACGTCTACAACAGCGACGATTACCCTCTTGGTAGTTCCTTGGACCCTTTAATTAAACAAGCCTTTGAGGCGACTGTCAGAACTAACGTTTATGTTACTGAAAATGCAAATATTGCTTGTGTGTATATAATTTTAGTGGGGGAAATGCAAGAGCCCGTGATGCCAAAACCTACTGAACTCGAGCAACAGTTGCACTCTCTGCCGTACTGGAGGACTGATGGACACAACCATCTCATCATCAATTTATCCCGGAAATCGGAAACTCAGAATTTTCTGTACAACATCAGCACGGGCCGTGCCATGATTGCTCAGTCCACCTTTTACGACGTGCAGTATCGGCCAGGCTTTGATATAGTGGTGTCCCCTCTGGTCCACGCTATGTCGGAGCCCAACTTCCTAGAGATCCCGCCCCAGGTGCCGGTGAAGCGTAAGTATCTGTTCAGCTTCCAGGGGGAGAAGATCGAGTCCCTCCGGTCCAGCTTGCAAGAGGTTCGCTCCTTCGAGGAGGAAATCGAAGGCAATGCCCCCGCTGACTACGACGACCGCATCATCACCACCCTGAAGGCTGTTCAGGACAGCAAGCTGGACTTCGTGTTGGTGGAGTTCACGTGCAAGAACCAGCCGAAGGCAAGTCTGCCCACTGAGTGGGCGCTGTGTGGAGAAAGGGACGACAGGCTCGAGCTACTGAAGCTTTCTACTTTTGCACTGATAATCACCCCCGGGGACACGCGGCTGGTGATCTCGGCCGGCTGCGCCATGAGGCTCTTCGAGGCTCTGGAGGTGGGAGCCATCCCGGTGGTTCTTGGCGAGCAAGTGCAGCTCCCCTACAATGATGTGATCCGGTGGAACGAGGCAGCCTTAATCATACCAAAGCCCCGTATCACAGAAGTGCACTTTCTTCTGAGAAGCATTTCTGACAACGATCTCCTTGCCATGAGGAGGCAAGGCCGCTTCTTGTGGGAGACCTACTTCTCCACCTCCGACAACGTGTTCAGCACGGTCTTAGCGATCATAAGGACTCGAATCCAAATCCCGGCCGCTCCTATCCGGGAAGAAGCGGCCGTGGAGATCCCGCACCGCTCCGGCAAAGCTGCTGGGACAGACCCCAACATGGCAGACAACGGCGACCTGGACCTGGGGCCTGTGGAGACAGAACCGCCCTACGCGTCTCCCAAGTATCTCCGCAACTTCACCCTCACGGCAATGGACATCTACAGGAATTGGAATTCGGCTCCTGGGCCTTTCCACCTCTTCCCCTATACTCCCTTTGATCCCGTTTTACCATCGGAAGCGAAATTTTTGGGGTCTGGGACTGGCTTTCGACCGATTGGCGGAGGAGCAGGTGGTTCCGGGAAGGAGTTCCAGGCTGCTTTGGGTGGCAATGTCCCCCGGGAACAGTTCACGGTGGTGATGTTGACTTACGAGCGGGAGGAAGTGCTCATGAACTCCCTGGAGAGGCTCAACGGCCTCCCCTACTTAAATAAAGTGGTGGTAGTGTGGAACTCTCCCAAGCTGCCCTCCGAGGATCTCCTGTGGCCGGACATTGGCGTCCCCATCATGGTAAGAAAGACAGGGGGGCTCTCGCCTGCCTTCTGCGATGGGCTCTGGGTGTCCAAGGTGGCCCTGGCTGCTCCGAGCTCCTCACCTGGGTTTGGACACCTCGGACAGCATCCGTCCCGCGTGTCTGCCCGTGTCCAGGCGCTGCCAGTGGGGAGAAACGGATGGAAGGTGGGACTCGCCCGGGCCATTTTGGATGTCCGCAGGAGAACGGTGTCAATTAGGTTCTGAAAACCCAGGTTCTCCCCGCCGACTTTCAAGGGAGGCTCTGGGCTGGTTCAGAGGCAGGCGGCACTGCTGCCGATGCCGGAGCTCCGGGGAGAGGAATGGCTGTCGGGACAAAATTCACCCCGTGGTCCTGGGCTTGGGGAATACTGGGGAGGGCCTAAATAGCCCTGAAGAGCTGTAGAAATACAGGGACTTCACAGGCGCCAGGTGTTTAGCACCCTTGGAAAAATAGTGATATATTTGGAGCTTGCCATGAATCTTGGGGCTGAAAACTAGTGACTCTCCTGTATTCCCTGGAGTCTTTGATTGGGCTCTGCTCGGTGTCGCACTGTGAGGGTGGTTGGCACCGTATAAATACCTAAGAGGTGGCAGTTGCTGCTCTTTACCCCATGAATCTTCAATAAAAACAAGGGGGGGACGTGCTGAAGCTGTGCTGGGCCCTGAGAAAGCTGCAGAGAGAGGGGACGCTGCATTTAAGCAGCTAATTCTGCCATCCTGGTGGGTCTTTTTTATCTTCCACTACTTTTCTTTCTTTCTTCCTTCACTTCTTCCTTCCTTTCTTTCCTTCTGAAGCTCAGGACTTCTGTCACCTCTGCATAACCCTGACCTGGGCGTTGCTGACTATTAAATAAATGGCTATTAAATAGAAAACGCTCCGTGCAGAGGACAAGGGGAAGGATAAAGCTTCACAAATTAGGAGAAAAATAAGAGGAAGATGGTTTTTCAGGAGGCAAACGGCGCGTGGTTTATGTGGCAGGACGCCACAGGGCTTAGCAGCGTGAGCTTCTTGCTTTGTGCAAAGAGATTCATTGATTTAATATTTCCTTTTATTATTATTGGGATGAATAAATCCTTCTGCTCACGTTTAAAACCCCTTATGGTCCAGGGACAATGAGGAGAGAAAATTGCTCGGATAATTACAGAATAATCTTTCACATTAGTTCTGTTGAATGCTTGAATTTGGTAGACTCTTTGCCTTGCATCCGCTAAAAAGGAAACCCACGTGCTCCTGCAGAGCCAAGCAGTGGGAATCGTTCTCCTTGGAGCTGCTAATGGGTGTAATTTCCCAAAGGAAAATGTGTTTCCGTTGATGGACCCTGGCCATTAATGCCTTTTCTCCTGAAATTTCTTCTTGGTTATGCCTGGGTTGTGCTGGAGGCCAACTCGTGCTCTGGGGGCTTGGACGCGTGTGGACACGGTGCCCTTGGGGCCAAGAGGAGCAGAATTGGCCCTTGTAGTTTTGAGGTATCTATTGGGGTGTCTATTTGAGATCTCTTTTCCCTGATGGGGTGTAAGTTAATCCAGAGCAAGGCTGGAAGCTGTGTTGAGTCTTGGAATCTTTCCTCGCTGATGAGATCAACGGGGCGGCCGGTGGGACGTGTTTTATTGTTACATCTTTTTCTCAGCTGTGTATTTCTTGCCTGCAGCAGCGTCGCTAGAAAATCAGCGAGTCCCTCATTGTGCATGAGTTTATGGTGAAATATGAGGGATGAGCACAACGCTGCTTAATGTTGCTAATTCAATGCACCTTCGTGGTGGAGCTGCAACGGGACCTGCTGCGGAATTTCTCACCTCTCATCGTGTCACAGGAGGAAAAGATGGCTCCAAGGCAGAACCCTATTTGTGCAGGTTTTAAAATGCCCTATATCCGCAGCATGGAATCCGTAGACCTTGCCCCAAAAGCAGGAGCAGGAGAGTGGGGCTGTGCCGGGGCCGGCAGTGACATCTCGGCTGTCGTTCGGCTTCCGAGCGCTTCTCCGGAGCCCGCGTTTGTGCCCTCCTGCTCTCTCCCTGCTCAAGGAAAGGCAGTTTTGGCTTCGATCTCCGCTCGGAACAGGTGGGGCGACGCGCTCGGCTCGGAGCAAGCCGGGGAATCTTGGCTGCGGTGCCCGTGCATCCGTCTGCGCATCCATCCCGGAACGGTTTCCGGCAGCGGAGCGAAGGAGGAGTCGTCGGGGAGAAGATCCGGCTCCGGCGCTGCGGAGAGGCTTCCAGGAGCCCCTTGCAGCATCGCGTGTCCGGGAGCTCCCAATCACCTCGCTCCCTGCTCCACACCTCCCTGGCAGCCTTTGCATCCGTATGAACGCAGCTTAAGGGATACAAATGGAAACTCCCAGTAAACCACTCATCCAGCCCACACAAATCGTAATAAAACGCACCCAAAATGACAGAAAGCGGCAGGTTTTGGAGAGCCACGCTGTCCTCAAGACACTTTGTTTTAATACATTTAATGGGGCTTGCAGGAGGCTGCCAGCGCCGCGCGTGCCCTCCGTGCCGGTGATTAAGCTCGGAGCAGCTTGTGCTCCGGCAGCCCCAGCGCCTCTAATGCAGCAATTCAATTATCCATTTCCCTTTCAGAAACTCCCTTAGAGCCCCCCAAAACCTGCTCCGTGCCAGGAAAGCAGACTGCCCGGCTGCCTCCCTCCGTCCTCGGCGCTGCTTCCCTCGGGGTCCTGCCCTGGAGACGGGAGCAGAGCGGGAAAGGGAAGGCAAAAATGGGATTATGATCCCAGCAAAGACAATTCCGGGCTCCTTGCCTTTTCCTGCCACCAGCATCTCCTGCCTTTCAGTGGTGACTTCCAAGGACTCTGCACACTGGATATTAACAACTCCAGCGCCCGCCCGGTCTCGTGCTGCTCTTACCTGAAACCACCACTTCCCTCCCATGCCGTATGCTGTTTCTTTATAGCTTTTTATTTCTCATAGATACAATGTTCCTGTGGCTTCACTTTGCCAAAATCCCTCTGCTTAGGAGGCAGCTGGCAGGGCTGGGAAGCAGGAGGGAGGAGGCACTTGGGGCAGTGGAAATGCCAAGCGAGGCAGGGAAAGAATCAGAGGTTTTTCTCGCGTGTGGCAACTTGAAAATGGCTGGAGAGGCGCCGGGGGACAGCCCCCCTGCAGGGCAGCCCTCATCCATGCACCCCGGAGCCGTCCGGGTGCTTTTAAAGCGCTCACAGAGAGGGTTGAGGTTGGCAGGGACCTCTGGAGATCGTCCAGTTCCATCCCCTGGCTCAAACAGGGTCTCCTAGAGCCCCAGGACCACGTCCAGGCATCTCTCCTGTTCCTCCAAGGATGGAGATTGTCCCAGAATCTCCCACAACTTGATGGGATACCCCCAGAAATGGCTGCGCCCCAAGACACAGAAGGGAAGTGGGAAGATCTTCTCACCAAGGTCATGAATTCACCTCTGGCCCTTGGGTGTTAACTGGGTCGGTCCAAACAAAACATCCTTGTTGATTCAGTTCCACGGAGCAGGAGGAAGCTCCCGCAGCACCGGGACGTCAAGGAGGCGGCTGGGAAGGACTCAGGAAGGTCGAGCGACGGTGCAGCCACAAACCCGAAGTCCTCAGTGCTCCCCTGGGCTCCGCTCCCGGGAGCTCTGAGCTCACAGTCCCTGGCTGCAGCAGGGAATTTCGGAGCGTTTGGGGCGGGATGTGGAGTTCACAGCTTGGATAAGAAGGGACTAATGGCCTCCTTGGGGTTGCAGGCCACTCGTTTTTAGTGCGGATTGTGTTAACAGCCTGTGGATTGTGTTAACAGTCAACATCATCCACGTGGATTGTGTTAACAGCCTTCTGCTCGGGCCATTTGTTCCTCCTTGATTTCCATGGTCTGAGTCGAGCAGCGAGAGGAGGTTGAGTGGATCTCCAGGTGCCAGGAGGCTCCAGGCAATGAAGCTCTGAAGTGTGTGGGATCGTCCACCCCAAAGCACGGGCTGGCATCTTTGCTCCAAGTGCGTTTCCCCTTTGGCTGACCGGGTTCCAGGGAATATCCTCCCTCTTCAGATACTTGAGCGAATGGAAATTGCTCTTGTCCAGAGGCTGCGCTCATCCCAGAGGAAAGCGAAAGATGAGGTGCTGGTTAAGGAATCGTCCAGATTTGCTAATTCTTCTCACATTTCATGAACGTGCAGCTCATGGATTTGAGGAGTGACTTGCTGGCAGAGCTGCCTTCATTTCTCCAGCCTCTGAAGAACTTTTTCATCAAGATCTCAACCTTTTGCTCTCTAAATCCTTAGAAAACTTCTCATCTGGCTAAACCAGGGTGCCAAAAGCAAGTCTGCCCGAGGGCTCTTTATGGTTGATGTTCCCAGCAACGCAGGCATTAATAAATCCTCTCTCCTTGCCAGAAAATAACCCCCCTGCAAACTTGATGGGCTCCTGGGTTTGTTTATAGACAGTCTTAACTAACTGTCCTGCAGATGGGATGTGACGGCCCTTCCTGAGTCCTTCCCGGGGCTCTCGTGCCGTTTCCTGCGGGTCGGGGACTCGCAACGTGTTTTCTGCAATGAAATTAGAAGCGTGTGAATTAGCTCACAGAGGATGAAAGGTTACAGGGATCTGCACAAAAATGTGGGTTTTTTTGCAGTAAGGACAAGGCTTTGTGGTTTGTGTAGCTGTCTTTTAGGCAGAGCCTTGCCCAGGTGCCCTGTGCGTCGGGGAGAGCTGAGGCTGCTCAATCCAACAACCTTTTAGCTGGTGAAATTATCGCAGGGCCCATAAGGAGACCCAGTCGTCAAGGGCTCTGTCCTATCAACGTTCCTGGCAGCCAACAGGTAATTTCCAGGGGAAAAAGGGGCTGGGAGGGTAAAATTGGAAGCAGAGGCAACAGCTTGGAGGCAACAGCAGTGTCCGAAGACCCTGTAAGAGGGGAAGAAGACCCCATAAGAAGACCCTCTTTTGGTGCTATCCCTGCAGACGCACGTAGGATAATTTTCCATCCAGTTGGAAGCTGGAGGAGGAACCCAATGAGACCCCCAACGAATTCCACGTCCGTCTTCAGCTGCAAAGCCACAAACAGCAACACACAGAGAATAAAAATAAGTAGCTGTAGCTCTTTAATGTTAAAATAAGCATTCTTCTCAAGTTGCTTTAGAAAGACATGACAGCTGCACCCGCATGGAAATGAATAAATAATGGGTTTTATTTGTATCACAAGCTGTTTGCTCCTCTCGGGGATGAGCAGCCCACTGCTAGTGGTGGAGCAGATTCAAGGCAGCCCAAGTGTTTGCACATATTCTGTGCGTGGACGCAGCATAGGTTTAAAAAAGGGTTTTCACAAGTATCTTCTTGGGTGGTTTTGCTCTCGCTGGGGGACAATTTATATTTGGTTTCATGTCGCATTATTTAATTATGCATATTTTAAAAAAATGCATCTGTTTTGCCAATTTATATGTAGTCTCAGGGCAGTTTTGTAGGCAAGCACCTTCCAGTGAAACTCCTTCATTCCCCTGGAGATGAGTCCTAAAATAGACTGTAAATCCCCTTCTTTCAGGTTCGGACGATGCCCCTGAATGGGAGGCAGCAAAGCCCAGGGAAGTCGCGTGCGGCCAGACGAGCTCAGGGCAGGAGCGAGCGCGGCCGGTGCCAGGTCAGGGCGGGAAGGGAATGCTGGGCATGGAGCACACGGAGCTCCGGCCACACTGGGGCTGCGGGATCCTCCTGCGTGCAGGTCCAGGTGAGGTCCAATGCATCTCTCTGGCTGTTGCTCCTCCGGGAGGATCTGGTCCTCCAGCTCCCGCGGTCCCATCCGTGTAGGATGGGACAGGTTGACGTCCCGGCTTCGGACTAGCCCAGGCTTCAGGTTTCCTCTCCGAGCTGGCGTTGGCTCCGTCGGCTCCTGAGCCCCGGGGCAGCGCGTTGGGCTCCTTGGGTCGCTCCGAAGCGCTCGGCGCCGGCCGCCTCCGTCCCCTCGCTGGCCATGGGGACACGCAGCTGAATTCCCAGCGACGCGGGCACGCCGGAAACGCAGCCTTTCCAACACCCTCCTCCCTGTCCCCCGTGTTGCCTGGCTCTATCCCAGCCAGCCTTGTGTTTTCCTGGGACAACTCGGCGCGCGCCACGAGGCTGCCGCTCTCCTGCAGGGTTTGCTCTTTGCCCGGGAATCAGCGCAGCTCCCTAGGCTGCGCTGCCAGAATTCCCCCCAGGACAGGAGCCTTCTTCAGGTCTCCAGGAAATCACACGGACAATTTAGAGCTCCGGCGCAGAGCCCGCACCGGCAGGGAGGTTGCTTGAGGAGACGGATTTTACTGCACTTCTTTTGTATACACACCTCAGCCTTTCCCAGCACAGGTCCTTTGGCCCCAGCTTGTTGCTCCTTGTGACCTGGGTTATGCAGAAAACCTGAGAGTCTTCATTGCCCCTGAACTTACTGTTTTGACCCCCACTTGGTGATCTGCTCCTTCCCCCAAAAGCTGCTGGAGTCCAGCTGGTGCCATGAAGGTTGCTCTTTGACTTGGTAGTTTTGTCCCTTTGATGGCACCGTGTGATGAGAGACGTTCCTAGGGGCTGGGTCGGGTCCCGTGCTCTGCAGCGTGAGGAGGACACACGAGATGGTCAATGTCTGGCCTAGAAATCCCTGGATTTGGCAATGCCACGTGCCCTCTTGGCTGTGTTTATGGATTTGGGCGTTTTCCGTAGGCTGCTCAAAAGAGCCTGGTGACAGTCAGCCGTATCCTCAGCCGCTCTGAATCGGGGCGGCTTCTGCAAAAGGAAGGCAACAAGGTCAATAGCTCCAAGTTCCTCCTCACTTTCCTGGAGCAGCAGCAGGGAGGTGAAATTGCTCCTCAGGGTTCAGTGTCTCTGTTGCATCCTCCCTCCATGGAATGCTGGATGCTGCCGCGCTGCTCTCCAGCATCTGGGGACCCGATTCCCATGTTTCTGAGGATCCCCTTCACTTTCCGCATTGGCAGGAGCTGCCCCGTGTTGCTCCTCTCCAATTATCTCTCCTTAGATTTTGAATAGTGGCAAAACCCTCAAATTTTACCTTGTTTTTAAACCTCTGCGTGATCCCATTTCAAACTGGTCTTGCTGAAAACTAGAGGTGTCCTGAGGCCCCCACTGGCCGTGGGAGAGCTTTGGAGGAGGCTTGGCCAGGAAATCCAGGACCCTGCCCTCCCTCAGCTTCTGGGACGCTTGGGATGTCCCTGGGTCCTTCCTGAGGAGCGGGAAGGAAGCCCCTCCACTGGGGGCATCTGCTCCCTGCCCAGTTGTACCCACTTGGAGTGGAGTCTAAGGGAGAGAATCGTGTCTATGACTCGGCCTGTTGGCTCTGGCTCCTCTTTGGTTCCTTCCTCTGTTCTTGCTTCTTCAACCTGCTGCTTCCTGGAGATTGGATCCATTTACCACGGCTGCGATCCGAGTTCCGCTTGTGCTAACGGGTGAGACCCGCAGGCTTCAGCAAGACGCTGGGAGCAGCCGTGCTCGTCAGGAGGGTAAATTGCACCAGCGCCGGCTTTTAATGCTCCGGAACCTCCGGAACCTCTGGAAGCAGTAAGTGATTTGGGGACTTGCTGGTCTGGGGCAGCCGCTGTGACCGTGGCCCCTCTGTGTCTCCCAGGT
Source organism: Tinamus guttatus (assembly GCF_059628265.1). Lineage (NCBI taxonomy): Eukaryota > Metazoa > Chordata > Aves > Tinamiformes > Tinamidae > Tinamus > Tinamus guttatus. The sequence continues at coordinate 1,506,718 of NW_028289082.1, read as the reverse complement.
TGTCCGCACGGAGAAGAACAGCCTGAACAACCGGTTCCTGCCGTGGGACGAGATCGAGACGGAGGCCATCCTGTCCATCGACGACGACGCGCACCTGCGCCACGACGAGATCATGTTCGGCTTCCGGTGAGTGCCGGGGAGGCCGCGCGGGACCTTTCCATGGAGAAACCCCCGCTTTTCCAACCCTTTCTCCTTGCGCGGCAGCGTCGGGACGCTGGGAGGAGCGAGCGAGGAGCTCGTGCTCCTGCTTTTCCAAAGGCTCCCACCGCGGCGATAGGGAGCCTGGTGCCAGCGGAGCCGCTGGCAATCCTCGTTGCTCAGATTTCCTTAGCAGCTTCTCTTGGATTTTCATTAGGGGATACGACGATAAAAGGATCTTTTGCCCTTTGCTGTGTCTGTAGATGGAGTAACTCGGAAACGCGGCCGCCTCGGTGGCCTGCGATTGCCCCGCAGTGACAGTTTCACCCCCTGGCAGCCAGGGAGAGGATGTCGGGATGCGCCAGGGTCACACACAGCCAAAAAGGCCACTTGTTGCCCCATTTTGTGCGTGGGAGGAAGGGCACAGCCTGCCCTGCTCCATGGCAGCGCGTGTGTCCGCTCGGTGGGTTCCAATGAGCTGAAGAGCCCCCAAAAGGGGTTCAGCTCCCCGCCGGCCGTCAGGCCCCGCCGCTCCGCTTGGTTCTCCGGGGCCGCGTTGCCGCTCTGCGCCGGGCGCGCGTGGAGCCCGCGGCTCACGGGCTGCTCCTCGCCGCAGGGTCTGGCGCGAGGCCCGCGACCGCATCGTGGGCTTCCCCGGCCGCTACCACGCGTGGGACGTCCCGCACCAGGCCTGGCTCTACAACTCCAACTACTCGTGCGAGCTCTCCATGGTGCTCACCGGGGCCGCCTTCTTCCACAAGGTGAGGGGCGCGCGGGCGGCCGCGGCGCTGCGGCGCGGCGCCGTGCCCGGGCGCCCTCGAGCCGCGCGGTGCCTCTTCGTGCCTTGCAGTACTACGCCTACCTGTACTCGTACGTGATGCCCCAGGCCATCCGCGACATGGTGGACGAGTACATCAACTGCGAGGACATCGCCATGAACTTCCTCGTGTCCCACCTCACCAGGAAGCCGCCCATCAAGGTACGGGGCCGCGGGCGGGCGCTCCTGTCGCGCGGAGCAAGTCGCTGCTTCCCTGGAAACGTTTAGAGGACCCCGGGTGAACCGAGGTTTGTCCCCCTGCAGCCCAGGCCGGGGGGGGGTCCTGGGCCCACAGAGCTGCTAGAGCCATTTCCCTGCCCCGTGATGACGAATGAGGAGTTCTGGGATTTAGGATTGACGAATTCAGGATGCGGCTGGATCCTCTCTTCCTGCTCCTCCTCCTGGGGTCTTGCCGCCCCCAGCAGCTGCCTCGGAGTTGGGTCTCGGCCGTCAGGGACCTTTTCTGCGTAGCCTCCTGCCCCTCTGGAGCTGAGCGGGAGGCTTTTAGAGATCGGGGCTGCATGTGGGAAGTCAGAACCAAAGGGCCCTGCCCTGGAGCGTCCCAACCGACACCCAAAAGCAGGGCCTTTAAACACAGGGCCTGCCCGAAACCCAGAGCCCCCCTCAAAGGTCTCGGGGCGCCCAGAGCTGCTCGTTGCTCCTGCCACCTCCAACAGCCCACAGAGGGATGGGGTTTTGGCCGCTCGGGCTCCTCGCTGCCTCCCTGCCCGGCTGGTGACCGCGTGTCCCTCTCCCGCAGGTGACCTCCCGCTGGACGTTCCGCTGCCCCGGCTGCCCGCAGGCGCTGTCGCACGACGACTCGCACTTCCACGAGCGCCACAAGTGCATCAACTTCTTCGTCAAGGTGTACGGCTACATGCCGCTGCTCTACACCCAGTTCCGCGTTGACTCGGTGCTCTTCAAGACCCGCCTGCCCCACGACAAGACCAAGTGCTTCAAGTTCATCTAGGCGGCTCCGCGGGCGAGGACGGCGCCGCTGGGGCCCCCAGGGACGCTCCGTGCCCTCGCACACCGAGCAGCGGCGCCCCGGCCCCCGCGCTGCCCTGCTTTTTAATTATAATTATTATTATTTAAAATGAAAGTGTTTTAGATTTGCCCCATGAGGCTTTTTTTTTTCCCCTCCCCCCATTTTTTTTTTTTTCCTCTCCTCCTTTCTTCCCTCCCTCCTTGACCCTCCGACCCTCTCTCCCCTCTGGACCTGTGACCGCGGTGAGGCCAGGCTGGAGCCATCGGACACGGAGATGTTGTTCCCATCACGGGAACAGCTGTTGGCTCCATCCTTCCTCCCACCCGCAGCCCTCTTCCTCCTCCTCCTCCTCCTCCCCTTCGGCTCTTGGAGCCTCCTGTGCGCCAGGGCCGGGGTCTCCTCGCCCTGTGGCCACGGAGGTGCCAGCCGGGGGTGCAGGGAGGAGGGTCCCGTGGGGCCTTTTCACGAGCACTTTGGGGCGGTTCCTGCTGCCGCCGGGGCCCTGGGGCCGGCACTGCGCCGAGGGGGCAGCCCGCCCGGGCGCAGCAACGCGGGCTCCGCGCGGCGCCCTCCGGCTTCTCCCCTTCCCTTCCAACAGGAGCCCTCGGAACGCCCGCCAAGGCCCCCAAATCCCGGGGGGGCCGGAGGATCCCGCTCCGGGTGCGGGAACGCGCGGGAGGGAGAGGCCGCGCGCGCCGCCCTCCTCCACCACGAGCACAATATTCGTAAGCCGAGGTTTTTTGTAAGAGGATCCAATAAATGGAGAGTTTAACTTGAGAGCGTCGCCGCCTCTGCCTGCGCCGGCTCCCTGCTGCTGCTGCTGCTCCGAGAGGATCCCCGGGGTTATTCCCACGGGATAATGTGGGCCCCCAGGTGGATTCAAACCACTGAACGAGCTGCAGTCCCTGGGCCCTGGCTGCCGGGTGCTGCCGTTTGTGCCCACAGAGCTGCCCCGCTGGCCCGGGGCTCCTTGCGCACCAGCACCGTGCCAGGGAGCAGGACCTGTGGGCCTGGTGCCCGCAGAGGGGGCAGCCTTGTCCCCTGCAGGCCCCAGATCTGCGGATGGGTCCCCAAGTGACGGGTGCCAGGTGATGATGGATCCCCGGCTGGTTGGTCCTCGGTGATGGAGCAGCAGTGATGGGTTCCCTGTGGTGGGTCCCAAGTTGAAGGGTCTTGGCCATGGGTTGAGGTCCCACCAGTGCTGCTCAGGGCACCCATGAGATGGCATCAAAGCCACTCCGTGCCACGGCCGCTGCACAGGGTGTGGGAGAGCTGTGCTGGCGCACATGGATCTTCACCAATTCCTTTGATCAAAGCCAGTATCCGCAGGCAGAAAACACAGTAGGTGCCTTTCCACTGGGAACACGGGGGCTGGAAAACCCGGCCGGGCGCCAAGAGCCGATTCTCTCTGTTTCGGGCTGTTAAAGGCTACGTGTGTTTAACACGAGCTGCATGGAGCGGCCAGGGATGTGCTGGGTGCTGCCCCTTGGAAGGCCAAGGAGCATTTGCTTTGCTGGGAAAAAAGGACCAGCCGAGGAACTCAGGTACCTTCGTGTGCCTGTCCGCGTCTCCAGGGAAAATGTCGTTGCCGTCTGCCCCTTCCAGCTCCGTCTCTCCCAGGCTGCCCCGGCTCCCTCGGCAGAACCGGGGGTTATTTGTCTTCCCCTGTGTGGATGAACAGGCGCTGATTTCATTGGGTTAATTAAGATTTTTTCGTTAAGCACCTGTTTTGATTCCAGCTGCTGCAGCCCTTCCGAGGCCGCTCGTGCTGCCTTGGAGGAACGGGCAGCTCCACAAGATGAAGGTGCTGCAGCCCGTGGCCGTGCTCCCTCGGCAGGTGCCCACGCTCTTTATCTACCACCAAACCACGTCCAAAAGCAGCTCTAGCGCCCAGCCCTCGAGCCCAAACACAGTGGGTTGGGACTGAACGAGGCTCTTGGCTCCATCCGCAGCCCCTCACTGCGACCCGTCCCCGCTGCCGGGCCAGGAGCCTCCTCCAACTCATGGGTTTTCCAAAATCCCTCTTGATTTTGGGTGCAAAAGCCTCGGTTTTGCCAATTCCAAGCTGCTCTTCTGTGAGGCCCTTGGTTTCTACTTTTATTTTTGCCTTAATGCCCAGTTCCTGCTGTGCACAGGGACAGTAAATGGAGATGGCCCTATAGGAAACTGGATCGGGTGATGGGGAAGAAGCAGCATGGAGAAAAATACATTTTTTTTTAATTATCGGAGGCCTTTGCTTCGGCATCCCTGCAACGAGTTGCTTTGGGTTGAACTGGGTCCACGCAGTGTTTGTGTTGGTCACAGAAAACACCCGCTCCTGCACACAGCTTCACCCTGACCTTGCAAATAAACACGGCATTTATTTCCTGAACAACCTCCTCAGGGGCCCAGCACTCAACTTTCCAGCACAGGAACCCCTTCGACATATCCCCAAACCGGTTAAAAATAAACTTAAAAAATAGATATTAAAAATACTTCCTCGCTTCCCCCTGAAAGGGGAGGAGGCTTCTGGTCTTTCGGAAGCAGGAGTCTCTCTGGAAGAGCTCCGGGCTCGGGAGCGTCGCGGGGCTAGAACTTCTGCAGGAACTTGAGCACCAGGTCGCGCAGCTTGGCGCGCAGGGGCTCGTCGTTGTCGCAGATGATGTGCGTGGAGTCCTCCTCGAGCTGGATGAGGGTCTCTGCCTCCTGCAGCAGCACGATGTGGCCCTTGGCCGTGTCCTCCACCTTCACGTCGCTGAAGCCGTGCTGGACACGGGGCAGGGAGGGAGGAAACGTGGGCGCTGTTACCAAGGGCCATGAGGTGCCTCGAGGGGCTCCAAACCCCACCGTGGACTGCAGAAATGCTGCAGTGAGGGGGTCTGCACCCACAGGGAACCCAGGAAGGCAGAACCAGGCTCCGCAGCGCAGGAGCCACGAGCCCAGCAGCAAATCCCAAAGCCTTTCCTACCAGCTGTGGCATTTGCAGGGTCTCTGCTTCGCTCCCTCACACTCCTTGTCACAAAACTCCTGGGAAACGACCTGCTCCTGCGATTCCCTCCCAGCTGGTCCCGTTTATTGACGACCAACCGAGGAGCCCAACAGCTACCTGGGGAGAACCTGCCCCCACAGGGACCCCTCGCAGCCCTTCCAGGGGAAACGATTGACAGCGGAACGTGTCTCCGTATGGAAATATCCTATATGTGTCCAGCACAGGGACACGCAGCCCCCAGAGCGCTTTCCCAGCTCATTCCCGGCTCTCCATGTCCAGACATGCTGGAATTTCTCATCCAGCAGCCGCAGAGCCAGCCCCTAGCTGCCGCCAAAGGCTCCTTTTACCTTCTCCAGGGTCTGCACGAACTGCTCCACGGGGATGGAGCCGCTCAGCAGCGGCTTCGGGGGCTTCCCCTCGGGCACGTCGTCGCTCACCCGCTTCCTCTTCTTGCTGGCAGGCGCCTGCGGAGGCTTCGGAGGAAGCTGGTGGAGGAGAAGGGAGACCGTGAATCCCAGCACGAGTTACGGGCAGCAACGGGCACGTGGAAGAGCAAAGGGACAGGGATTTCCTGGTTCTGGGTCACTGTGGGGCAGGATCGCGGTGTCGGAGGGCAGAAACGCGGCCCCGGGCGCCACTGCGGACACAGGGCACCTTTTGCAGGTGGGAGATGGAAAAAAAAAAAAAAAGTATTTTAAGACAAATTTCTATCATCTCCAAAGGCCTCAATTGAAGGCTGAAGCTTTCTGGTCTAGCACTCAGGTAGCCTGCAGTATTTCCTGGGAATCATGCTTTAAGGAGCTCAATTCCTTGGGAAAATCCCAGTTTCAAAGACAGGTTGGGAAACCCTGGCAAATTAGGAGCAGGGAACTAGCTGGGGAATGAGGGAAATGAGCGATTTTCACATCAAAAAAGTAAGTTTTTAGGAAGATCTTGAATACAGGCAGGGAGGCACTGGAGATGCTGCAGCTAATGGCTGAAAAGTCCCTGGACTGGGATCGTGGGTCAGCAGGAACGCTTCAGGCAGATGCAAAACACATTTCTATAAAATAAACCAGGGAGAAATTATTGCATTAAATAAGGCCAGGTGCCCTGTGCCAGGTTAGTCAGGTTGGGGAGGTGCCAGCGCAGGATCTTCCATGGGGAAGTAGTAACTCAGTCCTTGGGAAGATAAAGGTGCTGAGGACAAATCCATCCCGTTGCTCGTGTGCCCGAATCCCTCCCGCGGCTCTGGGCTCTTCCCAGTGGTGCTGCCTGATGCAGGAGACTGGGAAGAGCCAGAGCATCGGGGCCTGAGTCCCTGCAGGCTCCAACTCCAGAGGAAAAGGCAACCGAGACGCCTCCTGCTCAGCGGCTCCCGCTGCGGAGCCTCTGGATTTGCAAACGCTTGGAGAGAGGGATTTGCTCCTCGCGTAACCTTTGGAGTTCCCTCTGCTTCATGGATTGATTCCTGGGGCCGGGGCACCCTCGGGAGGAGAGTCCCTGCACATCTCGCAGGTTTGGGGGCCTCTCTCCCCTCCGGCCCTCCGCTGCGTGTCCATGAATTCCAGCCTGATGCTGGAGCAGTGGACGAGAGCAGGAGGATTTGCAGCCCCTCTTTGGGAATAACCCTCCTTCCCCTTTTTTCTCAGCCAGGCATGCGGCCAACAAGGAAACAAGGGGTGAGATTTATGCCCATCCCACTCTCCATCCCCAGCGCAATTCCTCACTCCCGCGCGCTCCGGAATCGCTCCGGCGGCTGCCTCGGGACACCGGGAATGCCAGGAAAGCCAGCAGCACGCGGGATTTTGCTCCCTCTCCCGTTACGCTCTACCTGCAGCACGTGCTTGTTGTCCTTCGTGTGCAGCATGGCCGAAACGGTGGCCAGGGAAATGCCCGGCTTGATCTCCAAGGGCACGAGCGAATCCGCGAGCTGCGGAGAAAGGAGGAGTTGGTTCAGCGAGCCAGAATCCCTGGATTTGCAGGGATCCCGCGGTGATTTAAGTGGCAGTGGATGAATGGAGTGTGAACACGAACCTGCAGGTACATCATGGAGCGCTCCCCTTACCTGCTCAGCCCCCTTTTTGGCTCCCAGAGCTGCAGACTCTCGAGCATCCTCAGAGCAGGGTGAGAGGTGCAACAGAAAATGAGAATTAAAGAGAAATTGGGTATAAATCCACACCAACCACTTCACTAACACCTCGGATTTGTAAACCTCTAATGTGGCATCCGTCACCTTGACGGATGGTGAAAACCCAAAGCCAATTTCTGTGCAGTTCCTCACTGCTTGCAGCAGCACTCAGGCTGCAGAATAGTTGGAAGAAAAAGGGTTTGTCCTTAAAAACCCACTGGCTCTGTTGACTGGAACCAAACTGCTCTTTGGGTTTTTCTTTACGTCGCTGCAGAGAAGCTTTTCCACAGCCTTTTATATTATTCTGCTCATGGGTGGTACCGTTGGATGGGGCGAATCTCCTCAGATGTGAAGACAGGTAAGACCTAAATAAGCAGAATTTCCTTTGCTGTTTTCCCTGGCAATTCAACTACCCGGAGCATCAGCCCCTCTCATTTAGAGAGAGCCTCTACACCATCACCTGAACTGCCCTCCGAGCGCTTGGCAACTGCAGCTGGAGCCAGGTGGTAAGAAGAATTCACCTCTAGGGTGACAGAAGCTCCCTTGAGGAATGAGATATATTCCCATTTTGGAGACAGGGAGAGTAAATTCCTTAGCAAAAGCCATTGAGTGATTCCAGAGAGGAGAGGGATGGAGCGGAACAACCGAACCGGCCACTTCTCAAGAAACTCTGGGGACCAGCGTTTTACTGCCCACTTCTCTCCTGCTGTAAACTCCTCCTAGGAAGGTATTCCTGTATTCCTGCAAAGCTCTAATCCTCGTGTTGTGAACACAGACACACCTGGACGTGACTGGACTTTCCTTCTGGCCTAACTCCAATGCCATCAAAGCAAAGGGAGGGCTTTTCTGATGGCTACAATGCCAGCAGAGTCCAGCGACTTCTACTCAGCTCTGAACATCTGACCTACCACTATTAAAGCCACGGTCGGTGTTTGGAGAGCACCTGCTTGAAATAAGAGCTGGACAGATCCCTGTGTAGGAAAAATAAGCACATTTTAAGGTTGCATGCAGATTCCCTACATTTTGCTCAACTGGTGTATCATAGAACCCCAGACTTCAAGGGTCAGTTCACATTGTTCTCTCTCTGGGAGAAAAACACTGTAAGGACAGAGATCTTCAAAAACCAAAAGAACACTTTGAACCAAGTCCTCTTCTGCCACTGAAGTATTTTGCTATGATCATTTATGCAGGTATTAACCACACAGTGGGTAAATCACGGCACTTCTTCATTATTTATAATCAAACAGACAGCAAGACAGATGTTTGTTGGTATTTCCTCTATGCTCTTGCCTCATCTCACTGCCCTCTCCACGATGTGATCAATCCTGTCATGACACAAGTTTGCTGATCCAAATAGAAAGGTCATTAAATCACCTGCAGGAATTCAGTGACCAGCACCAGCCAGGACTGTTATTTTCCTCTCCTTCTGCACACACAAATCATGGGATTCTTCCAAAATGCTGGATTAAAGAAACCCTTTTGAGGGAGACAGCAAATCTTGCCTAGACTCCAAGCAGCGGCAGCTCCACCGTCTCCTCCCGCAAGCTCTTCCAAACCTTAATTTTCCCTGCAGCCAAGAAACCGTGTCTTACTTCAAGGTTGGATTTGTCCAACGTTGCTGGATTTTGCTCTGCTTTTGTCTGCAGGATTGAAAAGCCCCCTCGTGATGCAGGAGTAAGTGCTGCTTCTCTCCAGTCATTACCATGAGTTTAATGCTGCACGTGGGCATCGGGGAGGGCATGGAAAGAGAGACACACAGTGCTGAGCACTAACAGCACATTAACCACTCCCTGCATATGGATGAGCACTTGGACTGCCTTCACATCAAGGCAAACATGTGGGTATTTGTGCACGCTCTTGGCCCATTCCAGTTTTTAATTCTTTCCTGTTAAAGCAGAGATCAAAAGAGAAAGGAACCAAAAAGCACAAGTTGTTGCCTCTCAGAAGCCTCAAACCACAAGTGCTGTCCCAGCCACAGGAAGCTCCAAGCAGGGGAAGGAGATATAGGGCATTGGATCATATTTGTCTTCAGTCACCAGTCAAAATTCCTACTGTGGGCAAGGAGGAGGAGATGGGATGTGAAACCCTCACTATGGAGCAAGACTGAGGCAGAGCAGCCGGTGAGTGAAATGAGGGAAGGACCAGAATGGGAGCTCACCTATCAAGGGACTTCCCAGGGATGGACACATCCCGACACCAGGCAGCTATTAACTGCACGTGTAGCTATGCTGGCAGGAGGGAATATCAGTAATTTCTCCCTGGATTTGGGGGAAATCTCTCCAAACCTTTCTATCCTCCCTCTTCCTCCTTGTCCAAGCGTCACGGTTCTTGCCCGAGGTGTGGGAAGGTTGGCTTGAGAGACGCAGGGTCTGAGATGCACTGGATCTTCATCCCCCAAGACTGCAGGGACAGGGAACTTGGAGAAACACAGCAAGGGTTATGTGTAACCAAAATCCCCTTAGCTTTTAAAATCAGAATTTTGCTGATGCATCCACTAGTTTATAGCACATGTACTTAGAAGGGGACCTAGCTGATTTTTTATTTCAGTGTTAAATATGCATTTGTCGGATGTGCAAACTGGACATGCAAGTATCAGCTGGGCATTAGAGACAGGAGCTAGAGTTGCAGCTGGATCAAACCACAGAGACCAAGGCCATGCAATAAAGAGCACTGGGCAGGAAAGACCCGTTATGAACTCAACACCTTGCAAAATCCTTAGGAAAATAGAAGAGAATAAAGCCAGAATATACTTGCTGGGGCGGCAACCAGTTTTGTTCAGTGAGGTGGGGACAGTGCTGGGCAAAGGTGAGAGCCCCAGGGCTGATACTGCAGTTCCTCAAACCCTGAGCCCAGGCCCGTCCAGTCTTTATTAATCACCTCAGTACTGAGCAAAGGGATGTGCAAAAGGCAACCTTGAATTTTGCAGAGAAACCTTTAACAGAAAGAAAGTTCAGGCTGCCACAGTGCAAGGACTAGATGACCTCACGCAGTGGAGTGAGAAAAACAAGCTGAAATTCAATAGCATGAAATGCAAGGCCGGGGCCTGGCTAATGCAGGGAATTTCTGCCGTGAGCTGGCAGCTGCTGGAAATGACAGAGGTGAAGGGTTTAGGTTTATTAGTCCAACCCATGAGAACCGAGAGCCACAAATGTGACACAGACATGAAAAAAGGCAAATGCAACTCCAGAAAATATCAGGTAATTCTAGCAGAGATGAGCTATTGCTGTTATATTGGGCTCTTGGAAATCGTGGGTAATTGAAGTTCAAGAAAGATATACAGAAGGGTAGATCAGGGCAGGAGAAGCTGTCTTGTAAGAGGAAACTAAATTATCTTGGCTTGTTTAGCCTGGTAGAAAAAAAAAAAAAAAAAGCAGAAGCAGAATTTGATTATTCTACAAAAACTCCACAGGGGAAAAAACAACAAAAGAGAAAATCTGTTTATGCTAAAACATGAGGTTAAGAGTGTATTTGTGCAGAGCAGCCATGAATATGTGTAGGCTGGAAATGAGGATGTTTCCAGCCATCGGAGACCGTGGGGGTTTGAACAGCAATCTAGTGGGAACAGCAGGGGCAAAAGTCTTCCCAGTTTGACGTTTGTGCCTTACATTTTCTGAGGCATGTTTTGAACACCATTAACAACTGCAGCTGGGTTGTAGCCACGTAAGCCACGGGGACATTTCCAGTGTTAGGAAAGGAGTCCTTCCAGTGCTGGAGCTTACCAGGAATGAAAAGACTTCCACCCAAGCCCCTGTAAGGGATGCAGAACACATGTTACTAAAAAAAGGTGGCCTCTCAATTATTCAGGAAGCTCCAGGCTTTGAAGCCCTGTCTGCCTTCACCAGTTCTTCCTGGTCAGGATTTTACAGCAGTTTTTGCAACAAGCACTCGGAGAGCTGCCTCAACACCCTTGTCCCCACCCTCCTCGCTGCTCACGCACCCTTCCCAGTGCATTTTTGATAAGAACAGCCCCCACATATTCCACATGCTTAAAATCCATAGGATACCCTTGGAGCTATAAGCAGGGATGATCTGTATAGTCAGTTTTGTAAACAGGAGAAAAACCACGGTCATCATCCTGTTAGTTCTTCTTATTTGGATGGCAACATTAGGAAAGGAAGAAAATTTGCCTCACCTCCTACCTCCCTGCTTCTTCTTCTCCCTTCTCTACTTTTTAAGTGCCAGGGGCTCTGTTATTGAGTCACTGCAAAGCAGACAGGGAAAGGCACCAGAAATGATTGCGTGAAGTCTCAAGCCCACTCAGCCTGGGTTTAAACCATCTGGTGAGCCAGGCAGGGGCTGGGCACCAGAACTGCCTCTGCAAGCACCAGCTCCCACAGAGGAACACAAAAAGATATGTGGTCACACACATGCACCAAGGGGAGAGGTCTAAAGACTTAACTATGCCTGTGGAGTGAGCATTCATGGGCAGCAAGCGGATTAAACACGGTGCAGTAGAATGGAAACGACTTAGGGAAGCTTTCTAATGGGACATAAAGGAATTAGAGGCACTTCCAGCACAGAAGAACATCCTGTAACTAAGGGCATCTACATAATCACTGAGGGATGGAGATGAGTCATGTCTTGTTGATGGTTCTGCCTCACATTCTACAGCATGGAAGGGATTGAAATGGGATCATTATGTGGCTAAACTCACCCGCACTTAACAGACCTTCCAGCTTGCAATTCTCCCCAGAGTGGATTTTAAAGTTTCTTTAACCTCAGTGGATGAAAGTTTGTGCTATAACTCTTTATATTTTAGATGCTATTTGTACTTGCCCACATCGTAGCTTTACTACTCCACAGGGTTAAAATCTAGTGCTGAAACAAAACAGGCTGGAGGGGTGATCCCACGTTTTTGAGCAATGGAATAAACTACTACCGTTCCACGTACGTGCTCCAGGCAACCACCACCTTCCTCGCTGCTTCTTGCATTGAAGCAGAGTTTAAAATCCCACTTAGGGGGTTGTGGGGAGACAGATCAACATGATGGCCCTGGTCCCCAAAGCCTGGAGATGAAAGCAGAAGGATATGTACAGCCCTACCAACAGGAAGCAGCGCTGGAGGGGATTACAGGCACTGGATGCACTACAAAAGCTCACCGTTGGCTTTTTGCCCATACTGTGCCAAGAGACAGTTTTAAAGAGGTATTTAAAAAGTGTAATGAAGTAGATTTATGGCTGTTTAATAGAGCTCTTCCACAGTATGCTGCATAGCCCGGGAGAAGGCAGGAAAGAACTGCAAGAGGCCAGTGGAAGCTGGAACCAGCACATGTGGAAATTAGCCTCAATCTTGCATGACAAATGACAGGCAGGGAAAGTAAGGACATGGAATAGCTTCAAGGAGGAGGCAAGCACCCTGCAAATACAAAAGAGGAGTCATTTGAAGGATATTACAATGGTATGATTCAAAGCATGCAAAATATTGTAATCAGTTTATGGATCAGAGTGTCAACTTGTTGGTGCTTACGGAGAAGGCAGGTGTGTGGTTGGGTGTAAAGAGTGTTATCCTACAAAATGGAAGAGAAGCAACCAGAGATTTTCATGTGCACACCAAGATGAGGGTTAGAAGAGAACAGAGAAATGAAACTCTTCTGTCCCTGAAACACAGAAGGAAGTTTCAGAGCTGGGATGAAAGTCCTGTTTTGTTTCTGTGTCTCTCAAAAGGACTTGGCAAAATCTTAAAAGGAGAGAAAAGTCAAGCTGAGAGAAGGGGAGGCTGCAATGAAAGCTACACAATTAGAACGGGCTGCTAATGATCCTAACAGTGGTGCTTCTAATTCTTCTCTGCAACAGTTCCTCCTGATTTCACTTCACAGGGGACAGGGGACTGCATGGCCACACTCTGCTCTGTTGGTCTGTGTCCTAAGCAACTTGCAACCAGAGTATATGAAGAGCCCAGAGTCCTCCCTGAAGTCAGTCTGCTGCTGAAATCCGGTGATACGCACCATTGTTCAGCTCTAATTAAACTGGAGGCACATTATTTGCTCAAACACCACTCTTGAATTTATCTGTTTGCTCCAGAAGGTGCTTTCCATTTCCAAATCATTCTGTGAAAAGACAGAGCCCAACCAATTTCCAGGAAGCAGCCTTGAAGCAGCCTTTTTTTTATTACTTTTTTTTTTTTTTTAAGTGAAAGGCAGATGCTGAGAAGAACAAATTAGTTAAAGTGGAAAGGCTTCCACAATGCCTCAGAGAGCTGTTTCAGCCCGGTGCCTTGGGAATGTTAAAACTTCTCTCTAAACAAAGGCTGCTCTGCGTGTAAATCTCACTAACATGCAAGAATCCTGCTTGACCCGACTTTGTTCTGATGCTGAAATGACTCAAATGTAGACAAGCTCCTGCAGGATCCATAGATTTACAAGCCTGACGGGCTGGATTTCGCACAAGGAAATATAGGCCCTCAAAGCATTCAATGTTTTCCTTCTTCTGCATATCTGAAAATCAAATAGTGAATTTGAGATGATTTTGCCCAAGTGCTTATACAGAGTAGGGGAGATGTAGGAGAATCGTGACATGCTAAGTAGTTTCCTGCAGCAGGTTGGCAGGGCCAATGTCAGAATCACAGAATCCAGCAAGGATACCTGGACGTGGGCACCACAGGAGATGTTTCCACTCCCTGGGCAGGCAGGTCTCCGGGCTCTGTGTGAATACAATCTGATGGTTTTTGGTATTTGTTAGAGCCTTGGTGAGGAGCACACTGTCCTCAGTGCATCCTCCCCTTACCACCCCAGGAGTTTTGGGATGTGCAATGACCTCCCTACTCCCTTTTTACCTGCAAACTCGGAAAAAAGACATCTGCCTCTGTGAGAGACAGCACCTAAAAAACTCTGGAGATCTGAGGCAACGAAAGGAAGAGCATGATCACTTTGGTGCCAGTGAGGCTCAGCCCACATGGACTCTTCAACCTGAACTGTAGGGCAGCTTGACACGAAAGACCAGGCTAACAGGAGAAACACTGACTTGTTTTCTGATGCAGATGATCTGATGAAGAGCTGCTAAGGAGCTCTGCAGTCCCGAGCATCTTTTTGTTCCATTTTCTAGTTTCAGCTGCATTTGGTGCTGCAGACTTGTGCTAATCACCTGGGAAGACTGATAAGTGAACACACATCTCCCATGAACCAGTCCAGCAAACTTGAAGACAACCCGTGACAAGATCTTCAAAATGCATGAGGGCTGGTGAATATTCATGTGTAGTATCTGTGCAAATTTGCATTCTGTTTGCCAGGAAAACTGCTATCTGTTCTCTTCACAGGGCTGAGACAAGGAATGAGCTTGCAGATAAAGGTTCACTTACACCCTCACAATTTAGGGAAAAACCCAAGGCTTACGTGCAATGGAACCTGCAGGTAGGCTGCACGCTGGCTCTCTGCAGAGGGAGGAACATTATCTTCAGAGCATCAGATTTGTTTTGGTCACACTGGTGAACGTAAGCCACACTTTACTAGCTTTAACAGGATCCAATAAATATGCAAATTTCCAAAGTAATTAAATACTCACGCCATGATAAAGCTGCACCCAAGTATATTTTCTAATTAAAAAATCCCTCCTAGTTTCTGCCAATTCTGGGCAGCCTCCTTACAGAACTGAGGCAGACACACAGAGAGGTAGGAGCGGGTGCTGTAACATCTGCTTTGATCCACGGACATATTTGTGCTAACTGTATCGTGGAAAAATTATTTTAAGATCATGGCTGTTAGAATATGGGTTACCCTTTGTTTTATGAGTCAATTTATATATATTAGGGGGGTAGTAAATTATTAATAGATGTTGTGGGCATAAGTCATCCACGTGAGAGGTGGCTGCAAGCAACCCATTAAACTGCTGGACTTCAGCAGGCTTTAAGAATTAACCATTAATTGAAACTTTTAACACAAATAAGCCATTTTACTATGGGGCCTTCAACATCCAATTGGATGTTGCTCCCATTAGTTTGCATGAGTGTGACAAACAGACAGAGGTCAGAAATGCTTCTTGTTTAGCCTCCCACTTGAGAAAAGTGCTTCACATGTTCCCAGTCAATAAAAGAAATCAGAACCACGCTAGGCCCTCTAGTTGAATTGACCAAATGAGCAAAGAGCCCCCGGGTTTTCCCGTTTTTTCACTCACGTCTGGCATGATTTCGATCTTCTCGTAGCGCCGCTTGTAGGGCAGGGTCAGCACCTCTGCTCGGCGGTAGGACATCGGCGGCGGCTGGCAGTCGATCATGAGGTCCGTGCGGTGGGACTGCGTGGGTGGTGGCTGGGTGTACTGCTCCGGGCAAACCACGTGGAGAGGCTGGAAAAGAACCACAGAATCATGGAATCGTTACGGTTCAAGACCTTCAAGATCTTTGAGTCCAGCTGTAAACCCTTCAACACCACAACCTGCTAACCATGGTCCTAAGTGCCTCATCTCTGCGTTTCTTGAACACTGCCAGGGACGGGGACTCCACCACTTTCCTGGGCAGCCTGTTCCAAGGCCGGACTACTCTTTCCAGGTAGGAATTCTTCCTAAGGTCTTACCTGAACCTCCCCTGGCACAACTTGAGGCCATTTCCTCTTGAAGACTGTGGTGACACCCAGAAAGGTCCTGCTAACTCGCTGCGCTGCTCTGTATTATACTGTAATTGCTGCTGTAGCGAGGTTTTCAAGATAATGTTCTCAAGCTAATTTACTTGTATAAAAATAACATACAAAAGATACAATCCAGAAGATCCCGTCAGGATCAGAATAAACTATTCAAGGGACAGGCAGTCTTGCTCTGTATATAAAAACTGCCCGGAGTAATAAGGCCTAAATTTATGTCTTTAAAACACCACTGAAGTATCAGCACTCAGTCATGTTAGATGCCATAAGGAAAGAAAATAGTAAAATATTCAATAGTTTTATCTTCCAAAATCTTGTCATCTAAATCAGAACTACATGCCAGTAATGGTGGGCACCCTCTCAAATCAGCATGGAGCAAAACAGACATGTATCAAAACACAAGACTGCAAATATTAGCTGAAGAGGAAATTCGGAGTTTCCATAAGCTGTGAGGAATATATTAACAAAGCCTAAACCAGCTGGTTGCCTCAAGGCTCAGCACAGGATTTAAGGAAACCAAAGGACAAGATGTAGTTTCTGCAAACTCTTTTGGAAATAGCATCCTGCTTCAGGAGTAACATGGAAGATGCTTGTCAGAGAATCAAGCAATGACAACAGGTCACCAAACAATGGCACAAGATGACACTGGTAAAGGATTTCAAAGAACATGTATTATTGTGCTTGCCAGGCTAAATACAGAGCCAAAAGAAAAGCTCAGGCATAAAAAAATGCAAGACACGAGAGTGGAGGCCCAAAGCAGCAGTGCCAGGACTGAGGCAAGGATCAGCAGCAGGCATAAAGAGCCAGAAATGCAGGAGCTGGTGAAAACTGAGGGCTCTGAGGTTGTTCAACACTTGGCATTGGTGAACCATAAGACTGTATTAGACACAGCCAGGCATATTTATACAAACTGGAAAGAGAATAAGGGGAAAAAAAGTGCTTACAATTACATATCCTCTAAAAAGGAGGATGGGAATCTATACATCATCTGCTTTGCGCTCTGTTTCAGGGGCATGCAGAAATGTAAGAGGAGACAATAGAAATTCATTACCTGGACTTCTTTGAGTAACTTAGACACTTGAATAAAATTAAGTCTTGTGTCAATGGGGCAGTACACACATTTCATAGCCAAAGGCTGATAAGGAGCCAGTGCATCCAGGTAGGAGAAATCTGGTTCTGAAAAGAGAAATGTTGAAAACATTAAATACCTCTTATGAATAAAGTGCCCAGTTCCCCTCTCTCTTTCCATGTTCTGGTCTAGACAGGCTGTTGTTCAGCAATGTTAATTCTGGGATAGATATCCCCTCCTTTCTTCCTTCCCCCATCCCGTTATTTTCAGTTAATTTGATGAAAATTATGCCCACAATTAGCCTTGCCTTAATCAAGTAATGGAGCAATTCATTTCATTTGAACACATTATTGCATGATTCTTATAACAAACTTAATCAAGGTAAAACATCACCTCTTTCAATCAGATCTGCTAAAAAAAAGGCAAGATTTATATGTTTTGGAGTATCACAAGGTAACCCAAATGTCAGCTTGTTTTTCACTATGACAAAAACACAGCATAAACATTGCTATCTTCATTAACCTGTACAAATGTCCCCTGTTGGAGACACATTAACTCCAAACCCCCTTTTCCTTACAGTTTATGTACATATAAACATTATTTATATGAATGTGTATTTTAATCTAAGTGTCAGGTTTGGACTGATGGAAAAATGAGGATCCATTTGTTAAAATTTTAGCACAACTCAGGAGCATCTGAGGGAAGTTTTCCTGTTGGAGGGACAATCACTTGGTTGTTTCACAGTCCTGGCAATTCCAGCTCAGGACAGGATTTGCTGAAGGCTGCTCGTATCAGAGGTTATCCAAAAACTGAGCTGGGCTGTGGCAGGGATTTCATATAGGATTGACTGTGGGACTTGTCATGCAGTGGGAATGGTGAAAAAAAGAAAATAGTGTTAGCTTGGTAAAGACAGAATGGGTGAAAAAGCAAAGGCAGGCAAAGACTGTTAGTTATTAAACCATTTTGAACCACAGGGCCTCTAAGGAAAACCTGCAGGGTGAAATTGAGTTTTGAACCTGCAAGTCTTGCTAGAAGACTTCAAAATTCAATCCTGGGCATCATTTGCTTCATAAAGACAAGTTAATTGTTAGCCTAAATATCTGCTGCTGGCTAGGGACCAACGATCATGACGTGGGTTCATTTGCTCTGGGTGAAACAGAATGGAGCATCAACTGATGATGCACATTTGGAATCATCAAAGGGGCAATTTTCCAAAGTTTCAAGCAATTGTCATCACCACTGCCTGGAAACATCAAAGCGAGAAATGTTAACAAACATCTGTCACTGCACAAGAACCTCTTACAGATGCCCCCAAAGCCCTGAATCCACAAGCACAAAACAAAAAATTATACCGGGCAAGAAGCCCTCCTAGTTAAAAGCAGATGTGTGAGTGACAGTGAAACAAAGTACAAAAATACCAGGGTAAAAAGAGGGGGAGTTACTGGTACTAAGCTGATGAGCAATCAGTAATGAGGTGGGAATTAGATGAAAAATGATCAGTGGTCAATCAGACTTAAATAAGATCTTTTAAAAACATGTGGGGTTAAAAAAGATAACCACAGTCAAGCACAAGGTCCTCTGCTAGAGATATACAATTAAAATAGTAAATAATGAGCTTAAAAAAATTATTGGGGCTGATTCTTTTCATTTCATCTGGTGTGGACGATGGAGATTTGACTGCTTGTATTTGAAAATGTCATAAGGTAGCCCTTAATCGACTGAACATTTTATGAAGTGTGGATAATCTATAGATTTAGATTTTCTTTTTCTTTCTGAATCTAAGAGTCCGAAACGGTATCCAAGCTATGATCTCTCTGAACAACTAAGAGGAAGATAAATAATCTTGGAATAAAAGAGAAATTCAAATGAAGAAATTCTAATACTAACGAGTGAGTCTGAACATTCAGAAAAGGTGAGAAACAACCTGAGCTGTTCTGACGGGAACCGTTTGAGATAACAGAATTGCTGTTTTGGAACTATCAAAAAAGCAGAAGTCAACAGTCTCACGGAAGACAGCACTTGTCAAGGACACATATTAACTTTTTTATTTTTTGAAAGAATTACAGGTCTTCAGATTTTTCCCCAAATACCTGATTTACCACTGTGTGACACTTCGAGTTATAAAACCTTCCACTGATGTGGCATGCAGGAGCTGGCTTAAGATCTCCCAGGGAGCTGCTTTTAAAGCATTGTTGTTATTGGAGAGACAGCAAGAAGCAGATTTTCTACAATGCTTTCTTCTAAAATATCTTTTTGGCCTAGTGATATCCAATTTTTTAATCAATAATCTACTCAATGCTGTTTCAGCAGTAACATTTGTAGAGAAAGGAGCAGCACTATGGTTTACTCCCAGCCGGTGTCCCATCTACTGCCAGCAGCTGCTGTTTTAGTCTTTTATCCTTGTTTTTGACATTACAAATTGGAAAGGTGGAGACTACCTAGACCCTGCATCATCATTACTGATACCTCATGGCTCCAGGTAGAGAGTCTTAATTACTAGATACCAGGAGCCTTCCACAGGAAAAGCCAGAATGGCATCTGCTAGCACATATTGCTTCAGTGGACCACATTTCTAATATAACTGCAGGGGATTTTATCTTAAGACAGGAGAAGGTAGATAATTAAATAATTTAAACCCAGAGAATCAACGAAGGTGCCTCGGATTTCCTCCGGAGTTACTAAGAACAGAAGAATTTAATCTGCTGGGAAATTCTGCAGACAAAGAGACCGTCTTGGCTGCAGCTGAGACGGTCCTAACGGCAGCAGGAACGTCCTGCTGAGTGGATATCCCTGCAGAGAGACAAAACCCGCAGACCAAAAGTCACACAGACCAATCTGGAAACAAACCACAGCAAGTGTCTGGAATTCCTGTGAGCTCCATGGTCACGCATGCAGCCAAAGCACATCACAACTGGAGTTGTCCTCCAGGAGGTATCTTCCAGAAAGCTTCATGCTTTCTTTTAAATACTCTGTCTTGCTGTTAAATGATGGGCATCGTCTCAGCATGCAACTGACCAAGTGGTTTACAGACTTAGAGGTCATTCTGAGGTGGATAGGGCTTGATTCATTATATTCATTAAAATTAGGGTGAGCATTAGAAGCTGACTGGGAAAAATGGAGGCACTTAAGGACAGGCCTTAAGGCCTGGCAGTCTGAGTCACTGAGAGGGCCAGCAGCTCCCCTGGGTATTAGCTAGAGCTCTGTGTTCAGCTCCAGATACAAATGTGCGGGTCAACCAAAAGGCAGGGGAAAGGAAAAAGAAAAGGGAATCCTCAGTTTAATGGTCTAGATCACTAGTGCCAGGTCTTTATGGGTTGAATGCTCCTAGAAAAACAAAGGTGACGGAAAATCCTTTAGGAAAAGACTTATCAGTTGTACAAGCTTAATGAAGAGGCAAGTAGGAGTTTGAGGCTTTGATGAAAGGGCAGGAGAAGTGAGGAGGGAAGATGTGTGATTCCAGCAGAAGATGGAGACAAAGTGTTTCTCCTTTCTGACCAGTACCAATTAGGTCTCACTTGGATTTAACTTGCAGCCAGCTGTTTTTAATCTAGAAATTAATTTCCTGTAGGTATTTTACTGCTGTGCATAACAAAGATTTTGCTTAGAAACAGCAAGGATTGACTCTGCATGGCAAAGGTTGGCTCTGCAGGGCTAACGCAAGTTAAATGTCACCATAATTATAGTTGTCACTACAGTCAATCCTGGGGTCTTCATTTAGATGAAGCTTTATATGAAGCCAGAAACTTCTGGCCCAGAACAAGTGAGCAAAGCCCCTAGGATGAGGCCACACTGAAGCACAGTGCACAACCTATTGCTAATTTGACACTCTGACCTGCACCTCACTTACCTGTGAATATAACAGTGTTCAAGCTAGACTTTCCCCATAACTCCATAAAATGAACCACATCCCCAAAGCGGAGAGAGGGATGCCCCGTAAACACCACACACGGCTGCTTGAAGTCATTGCTGAAGTCTCCGTGGATGCTTGGATAATGTTTCAGTTTGTTTGTCTGAATGAGCTGGAATAAAAAGAAAAATCCGGCCGTTACAATCTTTTCATGCCGTTGTCCTCTGCAGCACCATGTGTTTATTTACATAAGATTATAAATACCCTGCAGGTTATTTATAATTCATCACAGAGTCCCTTCCTGCATATTCCCTAGATTTTCCATCAGATACAGTCATTACTGGCCTAAATGTTATGAAAAGGAAGTGAGAACATGAGACAAGGAATTTCAGAGCTTTTTTTTTTACATCAGTGGTAACTTTCTGAGAGGAAATGCTGCAAACAATCCCTGCTCAAGAGTTTCTTGGAGCGAACAGAATTCAAAATAAACTTTTTTCCTATTATTCATTCCTAAAACCAACTTCGTGTTCCAAAGTTTAATCTGTTTTTTATGCACCAGAGTAGTACCAGGGAATATTGCCCTCAGCAGTGTGTTCCTATGAGTTTCATTGGTATATTATATCCAAAGAATAGATATAATAGGTTCTCAAGAAAAATAAATGAAAGAATAGACTTTGGATTGCCTTCCTTAAACTACTGTTGAACTTAAAATGCAATTTAGTAGACTAGTCTGCTAAGCACACCCATGCAATATTTTGCACATATTCTCTTGGTATGCATATGCTCCAGTCCTTAGCATGAAAATAGCATTAAATTTCAATCTAGTCTTCAAAAGAGAAATTTGAATGTGCATCCAATAACTGCTCTGGTAATTAATACTCACTCAATCTAGCAAACTTCTCTCTCCAATCTTTATTAATCTCTATCTTTACAAGTTTCTAATTAAGAGTAGTAAAAGTTTCTGATTAACAATTCTAAAGTGCAATATTTACAACCTAAGTTTATCTCCAGTAAAAATGGTTGCAATTTAGCAGATTAAAACAAATTTTCCCTATAGAATTTTGGGCAAAATGTTTAAAAGAACAGGTAAGAAAGAACCCTGTTAAGCTAAATGCAAATGCATCACTTTTTTTTTTTTTTTTGGAGGAAAGTTCACAGCTTCAAATTGCCTCCTATTACTTTGAGGAGAGAAAACAGGTTCCCTAATGCATTCTTCAGGACCTTGGGCTTTGAGTGTTGCTTTTCTTTGTCTCTTTTTATGTCTCCAGCATCACAGCATTGCTGGGGTGCCCTCCTTGCAAGCTGGGAGTGCTCTGCTAGCTCGAGAGGGAAGAGGGACACATTGATTCCTCGGCACCGTGTCCTCAGGTGGTGTATGGTGGTTTTTCCTCTTGTTTTTTTCATGACTTTGGAGATTTTTCGAAGTAGTGAAGCTCCACAGCCAAGGTCACAATCTCAGATCCTGACGGCGAGATGTAGCAGGGACCAAAGGCACAAAAAGAGGTTTAGGGATATTCTACTCACTCCAATAAAAAAGCAGCTGGACAGTGACCCAGGCACAAATGTATGGAGCTGGACTTGCAGAACAGGTCCAGCAAATCTTCATGAATCATTAAGAGGACCCAGTTTGCAATGGTCTGTACAGATCTTTGACAGTGAGACATGTATAAGCACAGTGCTCATTACAGAGCCATGTTCAGATCTTCAAGCTGAGGCCAAAACCAACACCTGGCCTTTGGCCAATCCATATTTTCAGAACGAGACTGAGTTCTGGAAACCAGAAACAACATCCACAGCATGCTACAGAAATAGCCATTATTGACAGAAGGCTTAAAAGATAGAGAGGATGGTAAAGTACTGAACTGAGACGGAGCAGAGTTGTGTTTTTTTTTAAATCTCCAGTGGTCACACTTCCCTTTAAAGCAGTGCACTTGATTTACGGGGTCAGTAACGGCTGCTACAAACTGGATAAATCTCCAGAGTCTTTGCGTACCCCTTACTGAAGCGAGCCAAAATCCACTGCTGTTTACTGAGTGTGTGCTCTGTGTCCACAACTCTGGATGAAGAAGACAAATACTAGTATTTAAGCCTGAGGAATCAGTATTACTCCCACTCTTGCTATTTTGGGGCAGAAAAACAGGCATTCGCTAGCTGTTCCTCCCTTGTGTCTCCTAACATAGTATTAAGAGGGCAGTAAATCCAAATTCACTAGCAAAGTGGAGGAATACATCCAAATATTGATCAAGATAAAATACCTCTGAAATTTTTCTATTGTGGGCATTTTGAGGGAAGTGCTGCAAAAGCTGGAAATCCTGAAAGAGCCCGAAATGTCCCCAGCAGAGACACAGCAACTCTTACACAGAATCCAAGAACGACTGAGGTTGGAAGGGACCTCTAGGGATCACCCAGTGCAACCCCTGCCCCAGCAGGGACACCCAGAGCACGGGGCACAGGGGGCATCCAGGCGGGTTGGACATCTCCACAGAAGGAGCCTCCACAGCCTCTCTGGGCAGCCTGTGCCAGGGCTCTGGCACCCTCACACCAAGGAAGTTCTTCCTCACATGGACATGGAGCTGCCTGGGGTTCAGCTTGTCCCCGTTACCCCTTGTCCTGTCACTGGCCACCACCGAGCAGAGCCTGGCCCCATCCTCCCTACATTCTCCCCTCAGCTACTTGTCCATGTTGCTCACATCCCTCTCAGCCTTCTCTTCTCCAGGCTCAACAGGCCCCGCTCGCTCACTCTTTCCTCACACGACGGCTGCTCCAGTCCCTCCATCACCTTCGTGGCCCTGCGCTGGCCCCTCTCTAGCAGCTCCACGTCCCTCTTGTCCTGGGGAGCCCAGAGCTGCCCCCAGGGCTCCAGGTGCCTCCCCAGGGCTGAGCAGAGGGGCAGGATCCCCTCCCTGGCCCTGCTGCCAACGCTCCTCCTGCTGCAGCCAGGAGCCCATGGGCCTTCTTGGCCACGTTGCTGCCTCATGGGGAACTTGGTGTCAACCAGGACTCCCAAATCCCTCTCCATGGAGCTGCTTTCCATAAGCACAGACCTTTCAGCTTCTGCAGCAGCTGAAACACAGCAGTTGGTGCCTTTGAAAGCATCTGCAAGAACCTGGGCACTGCTTTCACAGCAATCTCAGTAAGAACTGATTCCCAGATCCCCCTACAACTCTGAAGCATTTTAGCCCATATTCCTTGCTCACACAAAAAAGAAGAAAGTGGATTCCCTGTTCACTCAAGGTAGCTTTGAGGAAACAAATCACCAGGCCAAGGAACAACCAACTTCTATGCAGTGACTGTGTGGGAGGAGATACAACAAATCTTTATTCCATATTAAAGTGGGGAGCAAAGAGGAGGGAGCTGCAGTATTTGGGGTTCTCTGCAGAGGTGAGCAGTGAGTCTGGTTTTATTCATCCCAGGAGAACAAGGAGGAGTTCAGAACAGGTAGCCTAAATCAGAAACTCAGCAAATTTCTTTGCAAAGAGATGAAAAAGCTTCAAACAACATAGTTTAGAGGGAGGAGTATGAGAGAACAAAATAAACCCAGTAATGGCAGAGAAAATGATGCATCAGATGCTATTTGCAGCATCCCTTGTAGCAATGGCTAAAGGATCCAAAGTAATAACACTGGAATGGATTAAGGGAAGTAAATGCTCTTCTACACTATCCACAGGCACCAGAGGAACCCACTGCTCCAAGAGACTGAGCAGGGCAACAGTTTGGGGGATTTTTTCCTTGTTTGTTTTTAAACACTGCTGTTATACCGCTTACAAGAACACGCCATCTCGGCAGCAGACAGCGTGCTGTGCTGGACTTGTTCTATAGATAATTAGAGGCTCATTTCCTGGCCTGTCCCTCTCTGATGTATCATGCCAGGCACATTATTAATGCTAGCTAATAACTAATAGGCATGTCTGAGTAATCCCCTCTTGTCTTCCAACAAGTGAGCAGCTAAGCACATCCTTTCATCACGGGCAATTTCCGTGGATTTTACACAGCGCCAGCCTACCGCCACTTTGAAGACACGAGGCAATTCTCCAGTAACAACCCACCCAATTGAAATGATAATTTGATGCCTGTTTCTGATACGCATTTTAAAAAGTCTGGAGTGCCGTTAAGCAGAATCCCTGACTCTAGAGGTTGTGAAGTTGGAGGTTTGGAAACACAGCAGACACCAAGGGCAAACAGCAGCCCTTGTTCTCTTCCAGCCTGATGCTATGGCCACGACCAGGCTAGTTAAGCCAGCTTTGTATTAGGACCATTTCATTTTAAAATGACACCAAAACAGCACTGTAACTGAGCCTAGTGTTGATACTCTGCAAGAGCAAACTTTGGATTTTTGCCTACGTATAAATAGTGAATTAGTTAAGGATAGTATTGAAAAGAGGTTATATAGATCTTTCACATAATATGACTTAGATACAGAGTGTCACCTGAAGATTCTCCCCTTTCTTTTCTTTATTTGATCAAACTCTGTATTTCCTAGAAGCAGCAACCAAACAGTTCCTCTCCACAGAAGCAGCATGACAGCACTAAACTGGAATGCAGCCCAAAGCAGCTGAAAATCAGGCGAATAAAAGGTCCACTGTGGTTGTCCCTCAAAGGGCTGCAACAAGGAATCAAAGGCACGTGATGATCACAGGACATGGACATTTGGCACTGCTGCGAGGGGATGGTAAGTGTGGCTGTGTTACATGTCCATCATCTAAATCTCAATGGTCTTTGAGTGTTTAAAACCAAAGGAACACATTTCACAGGACAGAAAGGAGCAATCTGAGCTGGTGTTCTCAAGCATGTCTAAACTTCAGTGACTAATGACCTTAGGAAAGGCGCTAAGTGAAATAACAGACTCACTCTTCCTTTGCCTGGGTGCTACTTTGCTCTGGTTTTACTATTAGTGCAGCTTGCAAAAGGGTGTTGCTACATGCCCAAGGCCACTAAACAATTCCAAAACAGCCAAAATGTATCACAAATTTGCAGGCAAGAGACTTACTGGGTTATTTCATCCATCGTGCGGCCCAGGGAAGGTTATTCCACTTCCCAGGATTTTTTCTGTTCTCCAAGTATTTACCCAGCGGCCGTAACTCAACACCCAAGCAGGAAATCTCAGTTTTGTTTGATGACCTCCTGGGACATGGGCAGCACTGACTTCAGATAGCAGCTCAGCACTGAAGGCCTTTTAGGGGACAGCCCTTGAAAAGTTTGGGAGCCACAAGGGTGTCCATACGCACTATTTCCTGCCATTTAAGACTTGAACAGTTAAGGGAACCCTTAGGGAAAAAAATTAGCCTAAGGATGGCTTCCTAGGAATGCTATCCACGAGGCTAGCTAAAGCTATTTATGCATTTTTATGATAAAAAACCCAGCTTTGTAGGTCATAGCCTATATGATTTGGCCTTGTCAACCCAAGCCTGTAGCTGTGACAGTCACATTACTCCCTCTGTGCACTTCATTCTGTCACAAGGAACATGATCTTTTGCTGTGAATCCTTTCTTAGATAATTACCTTGATCTACACATGCTGCACAGAGAAATTTCTGAGTAGCTAAACAGTAATTTGGCAGAATCTTTTTATCGACAGGCCTCTGGAGAATTTAAAATGTCCTAAAAATTAGAGGACACAGTTATCACTCTATAAAACACAAAGAGCCATCGTCTAAGACGGGCTGCTTAATCCAGTCTTTGACAGCTGCACGTTTGCCTTCCCATTTTTGGAAGGGCTTTCACTTAAACCTGCCAGATCCAATGCATGCTGTGAACTTCAAATTTTGCAGCAAAGCCCCATGGTAGAATATAGGATGTCAATGAAACCAAAGACACTGGGGATCAACAAGCAAAGCACAAGGCAGGGGAAATTAGAAAGCATTGCCAGCAGCATGGCTGCAGTCTTCTACTCTAAGATCAGTTTTATTAGGATTAAAAAAGAGGTGGTGAATGGGTGGCCTGCTGTGCAATCTGCATTTATCTCAGTGACAGACTATTCCTAATGCAATGCACATCCTGCTTGAAATGCATGCGAGCATCTGGAAAGAGTGAGGGCTTCTAGTCAGATCCCACTGCTACCAACGCCTTGGAAGCACCTACAGATGATACAGGGCAGGCAGGGGAAATTTCCAGCACAGCAGAACAAGCTCCTGACAAGTTCCCTTAGAGGAAAAGGAAAAAAAAAAAACCCATGGATTCCAGAAAATGCATTTAATCTCCAGCCTCTGGAGCCCACAATGGCCATTCTGCACATCCTGTCAAACACTGCTTTGATCATAGGAAACAAAAGAGCCAGGTTCTAGGAGCACAGGCCACAAGCACAATTTAACCCAACTCATTTCTCAGACTCATCGCTCCCTTTCCCGGCCTGCCTCCCATTTACTCCCATCTGCCTGTTCCCAGTGGAGACAACTGAAGATTCCCTCTCTTGACATATGAGATAACATAAAGGCAGGAGTTAGGGCACATTTATTGAATGTCTGCTTGGCTAAAACACCTCAAAAAATGTATTTTGTTACTGAAAAGATCCCTCCAAAACATAAGAGCCTTCCTATCTTCCCTATATCTTTCCTCTATCTTTCCTATCTTTTCTTTCCTACAGGACCTTCACCAAGATGCTAGCTCAAGTCATTTCATATAAAATTGCCAATGACAGCACTCGGTGCCGAAGCTTTCTTTTTTTTATATCAAACCTCTGTTTCAAGATGTCTTTTCTCCTGTTCCAGTGCCTGTTCCAGTGAGGGAGGCAGGAGCTGGGATGACTAAACTGTCTCTGAAAACAAGGTCTTAGTTTTACACACTTGAAATAAACTGCTTGGACAAAGGGAATATTTGTGTGTGCAAACAGATATGAGCAAATGCTCATCTGTGTGTACACCACAGGAGAAGGAAAACCGGCAGGTGTATGTAAGTCATAGGCTGAAATTAATTTCTAAATTGACACAAAACCACCTTGCAATCCTGAAGTTAATCACAGAAGAAAAAGAACTTGTAAGAATAATGACGTGAAACTAGTGAATAGCTGTAGAAGCATTAATCAGAAAAACAGAGCTGGGTTCCAGAAAGCCATTTGCTCTGAGAGGGGAGCAACCAGCAAGGCCTTGGTTTCCTTACCTCGGCGTGGGGAAAGGGAGGCTCTGGAAGATACACCTTGGTTTGTTTGTTGTGACACAGCCTTTAAAAGAGAAGGAAAATAAGCTGGGTTAGAGAGCTGCAGAACATCCTGCAGGATCTGCTGCCATCTACTGTTAGGCCTTTGCTGGAGAAGGACATTTTCTCTCTGGGTATCAGGTGCAAAATCACTTATTTATTTTGCTGCCACCGCTCTTTGTGTTTAAAGGACCAACACCAACGGGACACAAGCATTCAGTCTTAGCAAAACCATTTTAAAAAAGTGCAAGGCAACTAAAAGTCATTTTGTATGCAACAGGCCCCCTTTATTACTTAAAACAAGCTTGTATCTTAGCACTCCTGCCATTTCTTAGGTTGACTTGAGCATTTTTTGCAAAGCCAGATCATCTTCTAGAGAAATTCCACTTGCCTCATCCCACTTCTCAGCAATGACTTGCTCCTTTCGCTCATTTTAATCCAGTCCTCCTATAATTTTTATTACTGTAACTATGATGTTGGCAACCTGCCTCTCATCAATGCATAATGCTCACTGTTACCCACTATTTTATATCAGTCATTTATTCTTGGAACACAAATACTGAATGCTGTTAACTGGCTCTAGTCACAGTCCTGATTCATTCTATTGCAAGTTGCTAAGGAAGAGATTTGTCAGAGGCTTATGGGATGTTGCAGTTATCTGTAGGGACTGTTCTGGTGGCTTCTTCTGGGAAGCACTAACCATCTCGTACAGTCTTCCTTTATTATAGAGCTATGTGTCTGGGACAAACTAAATGTGATAAATTCTGAGATTCTAAGAACAGGAAATTTCGTTCAGTTGACTAAATAGCAGAATTAGAAGGTTGAAATCCTAGTTCTGTCCCAAACCTCTATTCTGGAGACACTGCAACCTCTGACTCCGTTTCCACCCAAGTAAAACACTCAGCTTGCACATACACACGCTCGGGGACTTGCTAATGTCGGTGCTGCCTTTTGAAGATAAAGCACCACTAAGAAGTAGAACTCAAGTAAATGGTGACTAAACACTCGGGTGTCTGAATCATGCCACGTCCACACGATCCAAACAGTTGTTTAACTATAAACCACGTGCACCAGCACACCCTGGTGAGTACATTAAAGATTGGCCAGGACATCAAGGCTTCATTTTCCTACTTTCACTGAAAGTAATGTAATGTAAATGTCCCAGATTTCAATCATCTTTACAAATCTCCTGATGGATCAATTTTGCTTGGATTGCCAGGGCATCTCTTGTCTGAATTCCAGATTAAAAAATCTGGAGAGGATGAAGGGGAGGGAAGGCGTAATAACTCTACGTAATGCTCTACAGCCCCTCTTGGTATGTTAGAAGTTAGGAACACTCACGAGCGCTCAGGTTCCCCTTTGCAGAACTCTGTAAATTAAAGTCTAATAAATCTATTTTGCCTAAATAGGGAGACTGCAGGATAGTTCTGTGGGTGCTGCATCAGCAAGCAGGCACAGCCAAAAGTCCCTCAAGTCAGGTATGTCATGTCCTCATCAGTGCCAGCACCAAAAAGCAGAGAATATTTGAGTTTGTAAACACATTCAGTATGTGTTCTACAGGAAGCGATGCTTCCCTAATTAGAGAACATCTACCTGCATGCAGATTCACAAGCTTGTGACTCAACAAATGTGTCTTCTCTTCCAAACAAGTCCGTATTGGAACATGCCAAGCAGTTACAACTTGCACATACCTATTTACTACATCTGGATGCATGAATTCAGCCTGATGAAGGGGCTTATGAACACCTACCATTCAGCAAAGATCTGGGAGAACTCGAGGGAGCTGTTGGCAACAGGTGAGATGAAATAAAAAGGGACATTGGAGAGTCCAGCAGAGTCAATATATTGATACAGGCACTCCAGCAAATCGTATATCACTCCTGAGGGGTAGCAAGGAACCAGAACATTTCCTCCGTTCCGGACAGTCATAGCTAAGGGAGAAAGAGAAAAATCAATGAACAGGCGTCACATTTAAATGTTTCAATAGAGTTCCTTTAATCCAAACCTTATACAAAGTATAGAAAGAAGCTACTGTGTGAATAAGCAGAACACTGTGCACATACAAAAGCTTCTGATCACAGTACATCCACCAGCTTTCTCCAGGATTACACCCCAACAGACGGAGCACATGGAAACTCCTGACGCGAGAGGGCAGCCTTGCACTAGCAGAAAGGATAAATCCTGTCCCACAGGACACAAAACATCCCCCCATCAAAATAAACTCTTAGCTCTCTGTGCACAGGGGCAGGACAACGGTTCACCGGCCTCAGCTGAAAACTGCATACGTGGTCAACGCTTCTGTACTCAGTTTTCCTGAAGATGCCTGAAAATCCAGGGATTTCAAACTCTTCTCCAAGCTCCAAGTTGGGGATGCTTTTCTTTTTTAAAAGGAAATATTTCTATTTCCTTTGAATGTAGCCAGAACAATTAAAAACCTTGATGAACTGTAGTTGGTATGGGACAAAAGAGACAAAATGAAGGGAAGAAAAATAGGCTTTCTCTGCAACCAAAACAAATCAGAGCACACAGCAAAAGCCATCAGGGAGCAAACATTTTGCTCTTTGACAGAATGAATCACAAAAATGCTGTATCTTATGGGAAAGAAGAAATACGTTGTGCCTCTCCCTGAGCAATTGCTGCCTCACTAGGATTTCACCTGTGGCCATGGGCTGAAACCATGGGCTGATAATTGCAATGCAGCAACAGTAACATTAGGCATGAAGGCATTACACAAAAAGCTGCGAAAGAGGCTGAAAACACATGTATTAAATCTTGCCATAATCACTTCCTTGGCTTCAGTTTATTGCAAACCCTGATGGGGTACCCATCTAGCACATTAAGGGTCTTTTTGCCCCACCTACATGCTCAGGGAAGATTTTTATAGCCAAATATTTAAAGGTTTTATGGAGCCTAGGGAGATACACGGACCATGTAGCAGGGTTTTTCATATGCATTTAAGGTGCTTAACTCCTTTCAGGAGTCAGTGCCTATTACGTGCTGGTCTCAGCAACAAATAGCAGCCAAAGGCACCTACAGAACTGCTTTATATGTGCACAAGATCAGCTGCAGTGAGGTGGGTTTATTGCCTAGGCTATCTCTGGGTCACATACCAACTCTATCCTCAAAACATTTGTGAATAGGAATAGCAACACCTTCTATTTGTCTAGCACTGAGGCGTTACAAACCATCCCAGCAACATGTTATGATATATGTCTTATATGGGCAAAGCTAAACCAAGCCATCTATAAGCAGGATGTGAAGAGAGGCACGAGAGGATTAAAAATGGTATTTCCAAAGGCAGCTGGGGGCTGGAAGCTAAACCTTGGACTCCAGGAACACAATTTCCACTGCTCCATCAGGCCCCCAAGAATTTTATATGCAGAAGGAGGGCAGGTCAGTACCCACCTTCTAGCAAGGATGCTGCATGGGGCAGAGACAGCAGGTGCAGGGGGCATTAGTGGCCAGCCAGAAAAGCTCAGGAGAGGGGTCCCCAAAGCTGGGACACCAGCTGTCCTACCCACTAGGTCCCCATTATTGAGAGGACCATGTCACCTTTTTTGGCTTAGAATAAACCTCTCATTTCCTCAGGGCAAATTTATGTCTCTTTGTGGTGCTCAGTGCAACTGAGCGTCTTGCAGGGGCTCTTACGTGGTTCTGCAAAGGGTAGAATTACCCCTAGCTTGTCTAAAACAGGAATATAAAAAAAATACAAGTGCATTACTTCCTATTCAAGTAACAGCCTCAATCTGGCTTTCTGTAGCATTAGGACAACTTTCCACAGTTGTCTGTAAGAGGACCTGTATACTCGAAAGCTGTTTAAAGTCCAATTTATCTCTGTGACTGATGGATGTACTCTCTTGAAAAAAATTGTATAATAATCTTGGCATTTCAAATTTAGTCTTCTTCAGTGGCTCCGTAACAAGTTGTTCAATTTACAGCTCACGATGAGCCACTTGCATTGCAAACAGCTGCCAGCACAAGGTCAAGCTGGCACCTGAAAAGCCAACTGTGCTCTTTTCTGCTTTATATAAATACACACACACACACACACAAAATCTCACACACTGTCCCTGCAGACGGAGTCCAGCAATTTTGCTGATGATGCCCAAGGCAATGTAAAAATATAACTGCTTTTCTCAAGCTGCAGAGTGCTGCTGAGTACAGGGGAAAAGAGGTTTGGGCCACGCTGAGGAGAACGTGGAGATGTGAGAACGTGGGATTTAAAATGCAGAGGAGAAATGGTGCATGTGAGTCAGTAATAATGGGAGTCATGTCTACAGCCCGACACGCCGGGATGAAAACTGAGATGAAGGTGAAATCTTCACACTTCCATTCCTGTGCTTACCAACACTTAGTCACAAACATGCCATTACCTTATGAGACACGTCTTGGGATATTTCCAAGTGTCTGCTTTAGAGGGTTTAGCTTGTGTCGTTTCGGCTTCCTGTGAAGTCCTCTAAACATTTTTGAAATGCAAAAACCGTATGAAAAATCGCTGTGATCAGTCTGGCCTACTCGATTGCTTTTCACAGTAACCTACTGCTTTTTTGGACTTTTTTGCACATCTGCAAGAAAACGGATTCACTCTTTTCTTCTCTTGGAGTTGGGGTGGACGGGTGAGTACTCCTGATACTCCTGGTAATGCTGCTGGTGAGTCAGCCTTAACACTGCTTCTTTATAAAATCATTTACTTTCTCCAAGTCACTGCAGTTTTTGGCAAATGTCACTAAACTCCAGATTCTTACAGCAATATCATTTTAACATTTAGCATTTTCCTCTGCTCTTTAGTCTTCTCATTTATTTATTTCACTCAAGATAGAAGCAAAACTTTCCTAATAGTTCAGAATATTTCTGTAAATTAGAGCAACTTGTGCAGATGTCTGTATCTATGTATGCAACACATTTATTTACACGTGATCATCTTTTCATTTTGCTTTTGCCCAAGCTAGAACTTTACAACTTTGCTTAATGTTTTAAAAACGTTATAATTAACAAAAGTGTCACTCCTGCTCACTCAGCAAGCAGCTGTTGCAGTTTGAGATACCAGTGACCTCCACATTTCTTGCAAGAGCAGCAAGGTAACCTGAGCTCAGCTGTCACAACTCATAAAGGTAATGGCATTGAAATGTGTAAAAACAATGAAAATACAACTCATAATACATGCATGCACATATACACCTTCCATATACACACACAACCATACGCATCACATAGGGAAGGAAGTCACAGGTGTTGAGAATTTATGCAGTTGCAAGGGAAGACTAAATAAGTTCCTGGAAGAGAAATCCACTGAGCATTACTAACTACACAAAAGCCACACATCTGATTCAGGAAATTCCTGAAATAAAAATAGTTGAAGGATACAACATTATGAGGGGAAGGTATCACATAACCTTGCCCTTTTCTTCTGCTTTACTCTAGGCATCTGCTTACAGCTGCTGTTGGAGCCAGGGTTTCAGCAGAGAGGATCTTTGATCTAACTCAGGGAGACCATTCTTATAAAATAGCAAAACCCACTCTATTCATAAGCATTCATACCCAAAAAGGATCATTTAATTTGTCTTCTCATTAAAAAAAAAAGAGAAACCACATAATCTTACCTTGTATTGCTCACATCAGGACCGATGAGTCCTGTTTGAACTGAAACCTATGCCCTAAATAGGAGTATCTGATTTGAGCTTAAGATTGTTGGCTCCCAAAGGAATCTACCACATCTCATATTATTCCCCTTCCACTACCATGTTAGCCTTGCAGTGGGATTTCCAGGCAGCAAATACATAGATATTCAGCCTCCATGACCATGCCCAAGGATTTTAAAATGGAAAGAACTATTGTCTTTTCTTCTTCTCCAAGAGTACATTCATGTATGCAAGAAGTGCAGCTAAGAATTATTTGCTCTTTGGTTCTGTTCCCATCTTTTTCCTGCTACCTTGGCTAAATCTCCTAGCTATACTCACACTTCTTCCAGGCATGAAATAGGTACTAGGATACTCACATACACTGAGGATTCACTGATTTAGACTTTTAAAGTCTCTTGATAACCTTTGTCACAAGCCACAAGCGTTTCAGTTTTCTTTGCAGGAATTAGTGCAAAATAAAGGGAAGATGCCTCATCACAGGCAATCCAGAGCAGGGCAAATATGAGCAAGTGTTTTGAAGGCAGAAGGGTGAGAGCACAGAGGAGCTGAGGTGGGGGAAGGCAGAAAAAGGAGAGAACAGCACTGGATGTCACATAGCAAACAGGCTGCAAAATGCTGCCACTCACACTGATATCACAGCTTTGCAATTATCAGCTTTTCCAGCTGTGAAAGCGTCTGATTAGGTTTTATATTTCTGGGGTCTATAAATATATCTCAACATACTTTTTTTTTAAACAGAGATCGTTCTGTTTGCTTTTGGTATATTTAAAAATCAGGTGTAAGGGAAGCAGATGTGTGTTTTCCAAAATGAAAGTCATAAAAACAGCATGTAACAATTTTATACTGGCTAAGATACAGGAAGGAAATAACAATATTTCAGCTGGGAGTGATATCCAAAAGCTGGGCAACACAGAGCCTGCTGGCAGCTAAGTGACATACTTAGCAACCAAGAGCAGCAGATGATTAAATCTCATTATACCTGTTCTATTCCAAAACATTTTAGGTAAAACCTGTGTCTTTCCAAGCACTTACTGTATTAATGACATCAGAAGCACGTCGTAAAATCTAAACAGCTAGTTTTATGCCAGGAGCTATAGCTGGACAACTTACTCAATTCCAGGAATCTCAGAATTATTTCCTACCCTAAGCAATGAATAGCATGATAAAATAAGCCAAGGACTGCTTTCAGGAATGACCTACCCAGGTTGCTGCAGAACTCTCCTACCATGCCATCCGGGTTGGCCGTAGGGATTTGGGTAAGACCCGTCAGGATGAGAACGTCACTGTTTTTAAGAGAAGTCTGGTCCATAGGCTGAAACAGAACACAGTGAAATAAGATCAGTAACAGAGTCAGAGGACAGGTTTCTCTGGTCTGCATCAAGAGGACTTCAATTCAGAAAGAAGACAGAGTGACCAAGAAGGAGAATGCACGGAACATTTTAAATTTCATATCCATTTATCTGTGGAGATGCAACTCGAGTTAATAAGGAACACATGCAACTGTTTACCTACATCCTAGAGCACAAAACATGCAAGTGAACTGTAACTGGATCCATCTCCAAGCAGAATTCTCCACAGACTAATCATGTCATGGCCTCAGGAGCTGCACTAAAGAGGAGCATTTGAGGAGGACGTGACAGTGCAGGCAGGCAGGGTTTAACACTATATTGGTAGATAAATACCAATAGAATAGATAAATTGTTTTAGAATTCTTAATATTGTTTACATTGGCTTATTTATTTAAGAAATAATCATCTGCATCTCTTACTTTCTTTAACTGTATCTATAATATCAGGCCAAACAGATAAATATTTCCTTAAAAGCTGCTAACTGCCTGGAAACAGCTGAAAAATCACAGATTCAACTGTAAATATATATAAAAATGATGTTTTCACAGGGGTATGAACTGTGATCTGCCAGGTTCAGAGTGTATGTTACACTGACACCCTATGGCTATAGGTGCAATCCCCTAGATTCTGCTGCTCCAGTGCTGTG
The DNA here is from genome assembly GCF_059628265.1 of Tinamus guttatus. Taxonomy (NCBI): domain Eukaryota; kingdom Metazoa; phylum Chordata; class Aves; order Tinamiformes; family Tinamidae; genus Tinamus; species Tinamus guttatus. The sequence goes on along the minus strand of NW_028289082.1, from coordinate 1,471,457 downwards.
GGTGGCTGTCCTGAGCATGATTAAATGGTCCAGGGACACAGGGTGGCACTTGGCCACTGGCAGGCAGTTAAAGCAGATGTTGCTTCTGCCTCGACTGTGTGTAAAGGCAAACACTTCTTTCACCCAGGCTGATCATTTGACAGACTTTCCTCGCACTTTACTACACAAAAGTGCACGTCCACTTCTCTCCATTAGCAAACAGTCAGCAGAGATTTGGGAATTATGTTTAAGTGGGACCTGATACTGAAAGTCATATTCTTGATACTCAAAGTTGAGTATGAACCCAACCTGAAGTGGCAAAATCCACTTCTGCCTCTGCAGATGCACTATGGCTGTGCTGAAAAGTTAGCTTTTAGCCTCCCTCTAGGCTGAGATGCACAGTCCACCACTGCTGTTCAAGCAAGGCAGGGCAATTGTGGCCAGCTGAGTGGGATTTCATGGATATTCACTCTCCACGGACCCTCTCCAGCATCACCAACCAGGAAAGGTTTCTGTGTCCAGCTAGAAGACCAATAAAGTGACTTCCTCTACTGAATTTAGAAGATCCCTGTGCAATTCCCTAGTTCACAGTCACCCAGTGCCATTCTGACGTGGCGGAGAAAGATTTTGCACCGTCAAATGTGCAGGGCAACAAATCTCACCAGAAGTCTGAGCCGTGCATCACCTTGTAGAACCAACCTGTTAAATGAGATTTATCACAATCTTTGACTCTCTATCGTGTGTTCGTGAAAATGAAATGCCAATAATGCAATAAAAAATAATATCGAATCTGCCTGTGATAATGTACATAACGATTAAGCCATATTAGATACACATAATTTCAGCTGCTACTGCACTGAGAGGGCTTGCATTGATTTTTGTGGGTTAATGTAAAGAAGATGTCTTAAAAAGCTTTTAGTGACATGTCTGAACCTGCGCTGTCAACTCCTGTTCTCTGCTTTGGTGCCAACAGGCAACTGTGTCAATTTGAGCTTCAACAGAGGTTGAGGCAATGTTTTTAATAGCAACTCTTCTGCCAACAGTACGGGGAACAAGTCATGGTGCCAGACCTAGCTCTCAGACAAACCCTTTAAAGCTCTTCAGCTATTTTCAGCTAATAGAGTCTTGCTGAATCCCTCACTACAACTTCTCACAAAGACCCACCGAGGATCTAAAGGAGATTCCTGCTGCTGCTGCATGCAAGATCAACCCCAACATCCAACATGCAGTGTTTTCCTGAAGGATCCATTCTGCAAAGCACTTCACTGTGTGATCACAGAAATCAGTGCTGGCAGAAGGGAGGACATGGAGGAAAGATGTGGGGGGACATTGTGGTTGGTTGAACCCCATCTTGTTTGTATCTTTTGAGAAGGAAGCACTTTCCAGTGTTTTCCTGTGAATATTAGACAAGATGAAAGAGGAAGAAATATTTTTCCATGTGTTTTTAGTCATCCTAAGCAAACTGCTAAAGAGACCCTGGATAACTGATACTCATTTTTAATCACTGTGGAGAGAGTTCCAGAAGACTGGGAGACTGCTAATATTTCACTATGATTCAAAAAGGTTGGGATATGTTTTTAAATAAACATATGCTGATTAACAGGATATCATTTTCTAGAAAAACAGTAGATATCTGATACACAGACAATATTCACCAACTATTGTGACATGGAAAACAACAAGGAAAAAGCAGTTGGAGCAATTTCAACTGCTTGGTAAGCTAGTCCTTCAAACTCTGTGTTAATACACAGAGTTAATGCAAAGAGTGACAGATTGCCTGCTAAAAAGTTAGGCTCTTGGAGAGGGTTTATGGCTTGTGGGACAAACAACAGTGTCAGCAAAGTGAATAGTTCAGATTTTATCTCCTGTTAGAAACTAGAGATGTTCCCAGTTGATAAAGCCAGGCCTTTTCCTGCACTTTTAAAACCTGAAACTACCCTGCCTTAACTGCTATTATTTCTCCTGCAGTTGGAGTGAGAGAAAGAGATCTAGAGACTCTGATACACTGCATGCAGCTGAGTACGCTCATATTAATAAGGAGAGTTTATCTGTTGTAGTTGTTCAGCTCCTGAGATAAAGCTTTTAAATGAAGGATGCTCAAAAGCAAAGCTCTTTAGAAGATACTCACCTTGGGGGAAATTACTAATCATGAACCTGACATATTTTCTAAATTATTTTTAAATATCTCCTGCTAATATTGCTTTCAACTATTTTGACAACTTCGAAAGTACATAGTACTGCAAACTTCAGGCCATTCTTTCCACTGAGAATTTATGGATCTAGAGAGAATTAATTTACTGGAAATTACATCTACAGCACTATAAAGACTTTGCCCTTAGCAGAGCAGGGTGGAAATGTTGGCAGCCAGTTAGCTATCATTTTTTTCCAAGGAAGGATGTTTCAGAAGTGATATAGAAGCAGTCTGTGAACTGTCTGTAAAGACTCTTTAGTGAATTATGGATTTTTTTTTTAAAAAAGTTACTAACGCCCTACAGTTTAACGCTGTTGGAATCTTTCTTTTTAAGGTGAAGGAGAATTTCACACCTGGTAAGTAGACTGACACAAAATTATCAGTAACACAAGATTTTGGTTGTCTTTTCCATGCACCTCTTACCGGGATAGTAGGTCTGCTCCGTGCCCCTTGAGGATTTAGGCATTTGCTAACTAATGTGCATTTGTACTTCTACATGACACCCAATCCCAGCAGGTGTGAACCCTGCTGTCCTTTTTTGAGAAAAGACACCTCTCCCAGTAGAGGACTAAGAAAACTGGCTGTACCTGAGGGTGGGTTGTAAGCAGGGAAGATCCCGACACATAGGAAACCTTCTCATAGTGCGACTGGATAATCCAGTTGGAACTTCCAAGGGCGTAGCCTGAGCTGAGCGGAGTGACCTGCACGGCACCGAACAGCTCCTGAAACACACATTGAGAGAACAGGTCATTTTACATCAATGGTATCAACTAAAAAAATATTAAAATCTGCTATTCAAGGGCTTTATAAGCCAGTTTCCTAAGCTTTATATCTGGTGTTGCCATTTCTCCATATCTAACAGGACACATGCTCTGAGCGATGCTTCTCCTAGGGCAGGAACTTCATGAAGTCCCTCTTCCATGCAGGCTCTCTGGCATCCACGTTCACACTGCACCATTCCTCTCAACCGAGAAATTAACTGGGGTCTTAATCCTCTGCCTGGCCAGGCTGCATTTAGGAAGCTTATAGGAACAGGCAACAAACTTCAGCAAGGAACGCTTTGGAAAGGAGTATTTAAAGTTCAGGTGGACCATTATATTCTGTTTACAATACCTAATTTGCCACATGAAAGAAAGTGGATGCTAAAGCACTCAAAAGATTCCCAGAAGTGAGATACAGCAACTCAGAAGGGGATGTGGCTTGCAGACAGAGAGGATGCATTCATTTGGTACATCCTCCCACCTCAATTCTGAATTCCCAGGTACGCCTTAAAATCGGTGTCCCCTGAGGAAAAGGAGGAACAAATGGATACTCCCTGATTTCCACCAGAAAGAACCTCCCTAAGAGGTAGAGTGGGATATCCTAGGAGGCACAGAAAATAATGTTTTGTTTTGTTTTTCTGGGCTAGGGTAACTAGACTAATCTAGTGGTTGGTTTCTGCTTAGTCTTACATAGGACTCAGAAGGAAAATGCAAAAACGAAGCGTTTTTCTCAGACACTTCCAGAAACAAGAGGCTGTTGCTCTTAAGCTGAGGATAGCTTTAAAAGATACTCACAATTTTCTGGGAATATCCCACCATCTGGATCTTACTGAGCGCGGCGTTCACCTCGGGCATGGTGTAGCACTTCCTCCACATGGACACCTCCACTGCATCCTTCAGAGGGGCGGGCAGCAACCTGCAACCATCAACATGAACAGGGCATTTGCAGAGATTCCTGGAAGACCACCAGTTTTTATGCCAATTTTTCTCTCCACATCTTAATTTTCCTTTATTTTTTCTTCTTATACTTTCTTAAATATGCTTGGTGGTCCAAAGTGAGGAGCGAGACATTCTGGCTGTTGAATATCAGAACCACGTTGCCCATTTTGAGTCAACCTCAACACTGCTCTCCTTCAGCTCCCTTTGTGGTTGCTCCTATTCAGAGAAGTAGCTGTGATGAAGGTGCTAGAGCAGCTCTTGGGGCAATCTCAGCAGCTTTGAGAAGTGCTGCCTGATCTGAAATGGCAATATGAAATGCACAAATAGAATAGGTAGATGACTGGGCTCTTCGATAAGCATCTATTTTGTATGTCCCAGAACCTAAAACTCATTTTTTTTTGAAACAAGTGAAGACTGCCACAATCTAGTGGCTAAAATATAGGCACCAGATCATGAGCAAAGTCCAGCTCTGCTCCCAGCCTTGTCACAAGTGTCTTCCAGGAGCACACACCCCTGCAACTCCGTTTCTGTGCTTGCAGCTCAGACACATCCCTTGCCCTCGGAGCACATTGGCAAGGATGCACTAGCTGACACTGCAAACCACTTTGAGATCACTTACAAGGAAGTATTTAAGATGTTTTACACCATCCATTCCCCTACTCACGGACACTGCAAGTTAGCTGGACAGCGTCGTCAAGGAAAGAAGTGTAATGTCACAGGCTCTAAGAGAGATGGTAACTTCTGAGGAATAAATCTTCCTTAGCAACATGAACTGAGGCAGGAAGCAGCTGCCAAATGCATAAGAAGAATAGGATTTTTCTTTTTTTTTTTGGTATATTAAACCAATGGTAAATCAAAGGCTAATTCAGACTAATTTCCAATGATTTATGAAAATTGGTCAAGTTTCTTTGATCAATTTGTTTAAAGGAACTTAATTTATTGTTATATCTACTAGGTCAGTGAACTCCTCCATAATTTAAGATACCAAAGGAAGGACTGGGGCCAGCTCTTGCCAAGACTGCTGCCCAGGTCTAGTGTGATAACTGCAATTCCAGCACATGCTGCCTGGAAGTGCATTGCTTAGGGAAACAAACACAACGTCCTAGGCCTTTTTGGGGAAGTCATAAGCAACAAAAGGCCAGACAATGTGGATAGTTGTCCACCATCTCCCCGAAGCAAATTGCCTGTAAAAGCCTCTAACCTACCATAAGAAGCATTTAGTGTTGGATGCTTTAAGTAGCTTCTCTTCCCAGAAGAGAATCTCCCAGGTAATGGAGAAAAGTGGGGAATTGTCCTTGGTGATGGAAGTAACTTTCTATTAGCCTCGGACTCTGTGGCTGCGCTTTAAATATCCTGTGATTCCCCAACAGAGATGAGCAGGATCACTGCTCCAGTGGTTTCTTTCTTGGCTGAGCAGCACATAAGAGACAGTGGGGGCTGCTGGTTCCTCTCACATCACCCCGCTAGGATTCAATCCATCTCTTCCTTACAGGAGGTCACTGAAGGATATTTTGAAGCCTGGACTCAATTTCCTAACATGGCTTCAAAAAGCAACTTCTTGAGGATCATCTCACAACAGCTGCCTGGAGATAGATGCAGGGACAAACACAGAGGCACTGAGGAGCTGCATGGTCCAGTAGTTAGTATAGAAACTTCATGTTTAGGAAGCTCAGGTACTTGCTATTCTTAATGGGGCACCTATAGAGATTCAATTTCCCTCCTGTTCAGTGCAAAGGATTGCATTCAGTGTTTAAAGCGTTCCTGTTAGGAGGGAAAGAAGTGCAATACCAAGCTGGATCAGAACATAGGACTGTCTTGTCCACCACCCTGTCCCAGGAAACAATCTGCTCCAAGCACTTCAGAGAAAGAGAAAAGAAGCCACCAAATGGGTAGTCAATGAAGCATCTTCCATGTGGCAAAGACCCCCCCTTAGTTCCCAAATCATAATCAGTATGAAAGACATCTTGGCTGAACATCTAAAAAGCCTCCACAAGACTGCTCGTTTGAAACAAGAACCATTGGTAATAAAACTTCCAAAGCAATTAGTTCAGACTCGGGCTGATAATGGAGAAACATAAGCCACTATAATGAACTTATTATATTTTATACAGTATTTGCATTTAAAATGTTTCCGTGCTTTATCTAATGGAGATGATAATACTTTGTGTTTTATACTAACTGTTCAGAGTAGAACTAGCTGAACTGTAAAGCAATAACAGTGATTGATCAGCCTGAAAAAGTTTCACTCAAAAGTAATAAGGATTCTGTTCTTGCAACAGCCAAGCATTTAAAAAAATCACCAAGTATCTCATTTTCTTAAATAATGGATGTCAGCCCAAGCCTGCGTGTGCTCTTAGCCAGGTGTTAATTCGAGGATCAGGAGATGTCTGCTCACGTGCTGTAATCATCAGCTCCATTCACGCTTGCATGACACTTGTCACCAAGAATCTCGAACGCTTGGTGAACATTAATTAAGCCCCTCTATAACCTGTATGGTGGATGGAAACTCCACGTTATGGAGGTAGAGGGAGGTGGAAGTGGGAAACTCGTAGTTTAGGTGGGGCAACGTTGGAAAGAGAACTCGGATTTGTCCCCTCTTCCAGCTCAGAGGCAACACAGGTTCAGAGAAGCCACAAGGCAGAGCTGATGCTACGTAGACTTAAGTAGCAGGGCATGTCTACTAATTAGGTAACTAGTTAGTTAGGTTTGACTGTCCCCACTAGTGTAGCGGTTCTTTGCTTTGCCTCTATCTCATATTTGGGCAAATCAGGCATTTTTCCTCTGGAAGTTGTGGGATCTGCTGTCTGGAGAAGGTTTCCAACCAGTTTGTATTTTGCCAGTGCTATGGGCTCTACAAAGGTCTGGTAAATGGGACAGAAAGGTTGGTCCTGTTCATCTCAAGGTGGCCTCTTACACCTTGTACCTCCATGGGATGATTCAGCACAAAGATCATCTCCCCGTGGTGCTTCTGGAACAGTCACCAACACCTCAAGTGTGAGAGAGCACGTTTTCCTACAATACGACCATTGGGAAAGCAACAGTAAATGAGTTCTACATTTATGACCCTCCTTCAAACCACAGGCACAAAATACATGCACTAGTGTGATGGGAATAATTACACTGATCAACTTCATTGTCCTTAGTTGTGTTTTATATCTGGGTTTTACCTCCCTAAAAAAAGTGAGTTGCAAGGATGACCTAACATTGTACTTAGCAGGGAGTACAATACATGGCTAAACAAATCTTAATTTGTACTTTTAAACTCTTTGCTTTGTTATACTGGAAAATGGCAACACTACTTTTATAACATATGAGAGAATCCATTTTTAGTAAACTTTTACATCAAGCTACATTAAGAAATAGGAATAGAAAATAAGAGCTCAATTAAAAATGCTCAACCAGCTTTTTAAAATAACTTTCTGATTAACCAGCCCTATTTTTAAAATATGCCAGCAACAAAACTTTCTCCTCTGTAGAACATGTTGTAAATCCAAAATCAACTTATTTGCAAGGAAAGTATCATCTGCAATTAATCAACTGGACTGATAATGTTCAGATTATATAGGTTTTCAAAACTTTAGAGACACAAGATCTTAATTTTCAGCACCTTTTTATGTAGAGACAGACTTTCCAAGTGTTCCTTTTTTTTCAAATTTCAAATTGCTTTTAAGTGATTGAATCAAAGCAAAACAACAAAACCAAACTCTGCATTCAAGTGCAAGAGGGACTGTGGGCATGGAAAGACATGGGATGTGGCAGAATGGCTACCAGTGACTTCCACCAGCTCGGTGGCTTGACTTTTTTAGCATTTCAGCAAACTTGAATGTAAACATAAATTTAAATGAAGATTATTCCAATACAATATAATTACATTTAAACAGCTTGCTGATTTCAATATTTGTAAGATGTTAACGCAAAAATCTGCTGTTTTTATTCACCAACATGGATCTAAGTCAGGTGGGGGAAGACCAGAGGGATGATTGTATGTTACTAAGTCTCTCTCCAAGATGAAGTTGGTGTGGTTTTTTGGAAGATCAGCAATGTGCAAAGGAAAGAAAAGAGCCAAGGAGGCAGCCACTGCTGTATTTGTCTTAAACTTCTTTTTCTGCTTAAGGGCAGTAGCAAATCAGACCTGAAATAATGGCAGCCGACCCATCATTACAGTAAATTCCAACCATGGGTTGGATTCCAATGGTTTAGGAAAGTCCCTTGTGCAAGTGGGTTGCTCCTTACCTCTGGACCTCCTTGTTCTTCCACATGGAGGCAGACTGAGCCTTTGGCACCCGTTCAATGGAATTCACCAGTTCTTCCATGAGAAGCCTGAAAGACGCCACAACTAAATGCCCATCATAGGCTTTCAAGCAGGAGATAACTTTGTGCCAAACGCTTCCAAAACATCACACACTAGCAGGCAGTTTTAAAGAGGGGCTCTTCCTGCAGAGCATCCCAGCAATCACCCCTCACCACTCTCCCTGTTTCCCAGCTGAGCTCAAGCTACTCCAATACTGCCAGGTCGCAGGAAAACAAGCATTCCCAAATCTCCCTCCTGCTGTGCAAGGTGATTTCTAGGTAACTGACTGCTTGTCATAAGGAATGAGACATTACTTGGTCGCTGATGCCTGCTTATCACTAAGAGATGCCAAGCACATTGGCAGTGTGAATTCTCCTCCTCTACAATCGCACAATTTGAGACAGAAAAATATGTCAGGCATTAAAAATGTCAAGCACTACAGATTTCACTGGAATCTTACTGCCTGGTATTAAACAGCATTTGTGATTGTATGTGTGCTTCCCCTGGAAGGCAGGAAGTGATAGATTTAACTGCAAAATGACAGAATTTCCTTCAAGGGCCTTCTGGTTTTGTGTTTTTTTTTTTGTTGTTGTTTTTTTTTTTTTTTTTTTTTTTTTTTTTTAAACACAGAGGGAGAATCACTCCCTGAGAATTTTGTATAGAACCTTTAATGGATAAAGGCTCCTGCTCTCAAGTGCTTATGAAGCAGTAATTCAGATATCGTGGTTTAATTTTCTGGTCTCTAATTTTAATTTCTGGTCTCGAGTTTTTGAACATGGAAGCTGCTCTGCACCCACACGTCTGGCCAGATTTCACTGAGGCCCAAACCTGCAGCCTTTACTAGTGGCAGCTGAGCTATCGAAGTCAGCAAACAACTTGGTTTTCTGAAGAAAAGTCTTCAAAATAGATAAGCAAATATGAAGTTTTGACATCATTGCCAGGTCTTACATTTCTACTTCAGTCTCACATTTATGCTGTTTTTCCTAGAGCATCTCCTCTTTGGAACAGCTTACAAGGGAATCTCAACTGTTATTTGAAATAAACAGTTTAAATTCCCTTCTATGATGTGAAAGAAAGCTTAAGCATATGAATTTCAAAGGATGAAAAGCTACAGAACTATCATCCTAAAGACATATGTTGATTTAGAGCCGGGTGTTTCCCCTTTTGTTTAATGGGAGCAGAGAGGAGACACCCTTGATTCCTGGGCTTTGAAGGTTTGAGGTTGGCCGTATGGCAAGTGCTGCTCAAGATGTCTCAGTCCACTCGATCTACTACATGACCAGCACTGCCTGGACTCAAAGCAGCTGCTGCCAGGGCTGCAGACAGCGTGTTCCAGAGCTTGGGAAACACTGAGTTAACACATTTGCAGCACTACAGACTTGGCTGCCTTTCAGCTACTGCCTAAGAGCCTCTTCGGAACATTAGACACCACACTCTGCCCATATTGTCCTTTACACCTTTTCCTTAGCAGTGATGAAAGAGGAGCAGAGAATATTAAGGGGCTTTTTACCTGCCAATTTGAACAGTGGGCTCAGTGGCATACACTGTTCCAGTGAATCCTGTGCACTCTGTGATATAGGGCAATGCCATCATGCAGTGATAGTTCGAGATCAAGATTACGTCTACTGTGGAGAGGTCGAGCAGCTCAGTCTGAAAACAGAGGAAAGAGATAAGCAACATGTAACCCTTTCGTGCAGTTTGAGCACTGACAGGAAAATACTTCCTTTTTTTAAATAAATTAACTTGATATTGCAAAAGTGTAACTGTTCTAATCCAAAGGGGTGTATCTCAGCAGTGGCAAAGATTAACGTTTCCTTCAAATTAACAAGAGTACTCAAAAAAAAGCCAAAATTACTTCTTCCTCAGAGCTGAGCAGGACACCATGTCCTGAGAGTGCCTTTCATGTAACGAAATGGCTGCTGTTGAGAGAGACATCGTGACTACACTTTTATCATAAGTCTGATGTTGCAGGGGGAAACACTCCACCCAGTCACCAAAACTTGAGCACTAGCTGTTTAGCAGGGGGGCTCACATATTTTTCATGCAGCGCACGGTACTGACCCTCGAAGAGCAAGAGGAGAAAGCAGATCCTATTCATTCCTATACTTAGCATAATTCATACATTTTTTTCCCCAAACTAAAGGCTTGGCATCGTTATCATTCACATTTTCTACAGCAAGAGATTAAGCTCATTCGTTTGATATCAGAAAACAGACGGGTGGGTCCAGTCTGTTTTGATGTGACAGTTAAGACAGCGGCTCCGAGAGTGAAAGGAGAAGATTTCACACATTGTTAAAGGAATTTTAATTAGAAATATTTACTGGTAATGCTATAACACAAACGGTGTCAAGTCAGAACTTTACAAGATATATGACCTCTAACTCAGTTATTATAGAGCAGCTAATGGAATTCAACACTCATCAAGCACATATTATCTGATTACAAGACTTGGTCCAGCAATTTGAATAAAAATGGCAAGAAAGTAGGTCACTCGTCTTTTCAGAGGGCTGACATGGTGCTCTGGTGACAAGCTGCTTAACTCCCATGTAAGCGTGCCTGGTTTCCATCCATGAGCCCAGCTGATGTTGAAGACATGATCTCAAGGTTCAGTGGGTGAAATATCACCCCTAGATTCCTGTCAGGGACCTTTTTATCTTACCAAACTTGCCAAATATACATTACATGGTGTCAAGGAGTCTGCTGACACTGCCTTCTATCCAACTGGCTGTTCAAGGTTCGCTTTTCAGTCACATCTAGGCCACACAGACCCAAACAGGGAGTCACTCACAGCACCGGGCTGAATCCCAGCACAACAACCCATCAGAAGTTGGAAAGATGCAGGATCCAGTCTACCAGTTGGCAAATTTAAGTGTCCTATTTCTCAGCACACCTTAGAAGCATTTACCAATAGGAGGAAAAGGGTGTCAAAATCAAAACAAATCTAAAATATTCTCTGGGACCTTGCAGTAATCTCCCTGAAAGTGCCTATGAACTGAAGAGGTTTAAAAATGTTTCCTGAATGTGGAGACACGAAGGTTGCCAAGCAAAGAAAGGGCTGCACCCTGCACTCTGACACGAGAAAGTGTACTCTGCTGCTGAGGCAGCCTCTTATCACCTTGTGGCTTCTGGATTACATTCAAAATTTGGCTTTCTTTGGCAATGGTGTTCCTGGAAGTGATACTATGATTCTCAAACAAGCTGCTTTTGCAGACAAGTTTCTTCAAAAGGAGAGCCGTGGAAGGAGACGAAGACAAAATGTCTTTCATACCAGCTCCTTACAGCCACACAAGAGCAACATTTCTGCTTTGCTCACACATTCAGCTGGTCGTGACTTCTGAACCTACCTCCAGCCAGGGGAGCCTGTGAAGCAGGAGAGGAGAGCTAGGGATCACTAACAGATCCATTGGGGAACTGAAGCATTTGAGAGGCTGTTTATAAAACCCTACAGCTGTGATCTGTGGCTGGCTGTTATATTCTAGTTATGACACAGACTTCTAGAAAACATTCAGTGATGACACCGGTACCCTAAATGAGGCAGTAACTCTCCATCAGTCCTACTTAGAGCTCAAGATGGGGGTATTTTCCAGCCCAACAAAGTAAGCAGCTAGACTAGCTCAAGCACCCCAAAAGCTGGCAGATTATCACTCAGGCTCAGCTCCGAAGGGAACACAAACCAAATTTGGCGCCAGATTTGGCGCGTAAAGGCACTTTCTGAGCATAAGGATACTTTCTACAGCCCTGCTACAGGGAAGTCTTTATTTCTTGTCTCTTTGATCCCACAGGACAGCACTCCAGAATTATTAGTCATGATTTTTTTTTTTAAACTGTTGTGGGAGTGGGGTTTTTTTGTTGTCTTATTTTGTGTGTGTGTGATGGAATCATGTCTGTTCCTTTTGGGAAAGGAACACCAATTCTACCCAAATCTGCTGATACCACTTGCCAAAACCAGCACCAGAGCTGCCGGGTTGCTTCAAAGAAGCAGCATGAGAAGAGTTGGAAGCCACAAATGGTGAATTTCTAAGAATCAACAGACAAACCCATCATTGCTAGAACCCAAGCAAGCTTACAGCAATCCTCTAGGAGTGCTTTGCAGTTCCTCTCAACAAGCTCAGGCAGAAAAAGAAATCCCTGCCCAAAGGCAATCATTTCTGTCTTTCAAAGACAGGGAAAACATCCCAACATCAAATGCAGGAACTGATGTTATCGCTGCCTGAGCACAGTGAGTAAAAAGGACTCTATCCCTAGACTATTCCTGAAAATCCAGTGAGTGTAAGCTCAGTTCATTTTTTGCTTTCTTTCCTTTTTATAAACTCGGGTATTCTTGGGCCTGACCATTAGTTACTTGTACAGCTATGCGAGCGGATACAAGCGTATGGATCCTCCCTCACAGAGGCAGTGATTAATAGCTATGTAGGCAGTCATTTTTTAACCCAATTTTGCTTCAGGCAGAACACCGTGTGTGACTGCAACCAAGAAGTAGTTTAATCAGACTGTAGGTTTCCCTGGGGACTTCCACCAGGCAGGGCATGGGTCTGCAGCTAGAGACAAGCAGCTTTTCTTGCCTTCCTTCATTGCTCTTATCTAGATCGGCACATGTATCCTGTCATATTTGAGTCCAGCTCAGTCAAAGCCACGTCATATTGTCTTCGGAAGGCCCATAAAAAAGGGACAGTCAAATCTTTTGTGTTCTTCTGTGAGATACCAATCTGCTAGATCTCCTAGATGTCCTAAAACTATTGTTTAAAAGGGCTGTTTCTAACCTTTCCCAATACCATAAATATTACAGCCTTGACAACACAGAGATTTCAGTATTATTATTTACTAAGCAGTAACAAATCAGCATGAATCTGGTTATAGCGACTTAGCAAAATTGTCCTGCATGACTGAATGGAGTCATATTTTTCAATAAGGTTTTGATTAAACTCACCTCTGGCAAACAGAACTCAGGCACAGAGTCTACGAACACGTGGCCAGAGCACTCCTTGAGTTCCTGTGGCAGAAGCACATCAGTGGACAAGAGATGACAAACAAAAACACAACCCAATATTACACAGGAGAGTGCACAGTGTTTACTAAACATCTTTTAGGGATCTAAGCTCTCTGTAGCACTTTTTGTGGGATTTATCTATAGTGAATTGCTGATTCTCTATTTTCTTCCTCTCTGATTTCTTATGATGCCGAGGCTGACTCATTAGAAATCCTTGTCAAATGAACAGCCTCATTCTTCAGGATTATGTAAGGAAAAGACCAAAACAATAATATTCTCAGATTGAATCCTAACAGGCCTCACAGGTTACCTGTCACCCACACTTTGCCATCTTCTGTAGATACTTCTCTTGCTTGTCCCAAAAGCAAGTGGTCTCAGCCAGCTTCAGATGACAGAATTAAAGACTGAATCCAATTCTTAATAATTACAGTGCACCTGCCAACTAATAACGAATGAGCAATTACATCCAGTGGCAGAAGTCTCCTAACCTCATCTCAGAGGAGTTCAAAATGATTAAAACTAGATCGTAGTGAACTTCAATGCCTCTTCAGAACTTAAGTTTTATAACTTCCATGCAGCAAGTGCAGTAACAGAATTGTCCACCTGACATGATAAAACATCCTCCTTTGACTCCTTTCCCCTCCTTTTTCCAGCACGGGTCAAAGTATTTGCCATTCCAAGCAGTTACAATGGTCAAGGTGAAAGAAAGAGATGCTGCTGTTGAATTTCTAAAATGTGATTTCTGTTGACACTGCAACAGCTTGAAGAATCTCCTCTGCATATACTGTAGTACCAGAGAAATGTGAAAACATCATGTAAGAAGTTACTGACAGCCTATCAGTTCTTTGGACAGAATATGGTCTATGCAGGGTCTGCTGGGAAGATACTGTAGAAAATACATAGGCAGACAGGTATTTTTTAAGGCCGTGGGCTCTGAAGGGCCACAAGGCTGGGTTTAGGAGAAATGAGGTCCAGGGCACTCAAGCTGGGCAGCTCTGTAGCTCTGCAATTCCCAGTTAGCATGGGGTCTGAATAGAGTTGTTGCTATTTTGCTAACAGAAGTGCTGCCTATCCAGTTTCTTTTGTTTCCAATGAGAAGAAAAATGGGGTCTTTAATCTGTGGTCTTCAGCTCCCTTGCTGCAAAAATCTGAACAACCAGTTTTGTCCATCTCAAAGGCCCCTACAAAAGCATCTATTATTACTGTTTTCCCTTTAATGTTCACATAGTTGGAGAACAGTCTATTAAAACAGTACTTGTTCTCCTGATATCTATTGCTACATACATCTGAAATGTATCTGCCTATTTTACTAACATCTGACATATTTTTATGCTCATTGTGCCTCTATAGCAGTCCAAGCTGCATGCTGCACTGTCTACTTTCAGTTGAAGTCCCAGATAAATTCTGGCTCCAAAACTAACGTAATGAAAAGAGGGAGAAACAAAGAAAGATTCTGTGTCTCTGGTGCAGCTGGGTAAGGCCTGTGTCTTAGGACTAGGAGGCCGAAGATAAAATCCTCCCTGCTACGTCCACTGGCAGAACACATGTTGACTTCAACAGAGGCCAAAGTCATGCTTTTCCTTTGACACAGACCTCCCATGGGCAAACCATTCACTTTCTCTTCCTTTTCCTATCAAAAAAAGGGAGATGATACTAACCTAATTTACAAGTAAGCTATGAAGTTTTAGTGTCAGAAAAATGAGCTTGTGGGATAAAAGACGCTGCACAAAGGCAAAGTGCTATTATTTATGGAGCTCTGTGAAATAGGAAAATATTCATACTGACAATTTCTGCATTTTAAAAGGATTTTTTTAAAAGCTAGGCTACCTCTGAAGACTGGAAGCCTCAAGTCGCTATTAGCATTTTGTTTCAAAAGGTTCTGCTCCACAAGGACATCCTGGCTGATAACGGTGCAAAGTGAAAACTTTGTAATGGGTCGGCACGGAATTATTGTTCCTATAGTGCAGACTTCAAACCCGTCAGATGGCTTTTTGCATGGCAAGACAATTCTAACCATCACTACATTACCTTGTCCAGAAACGTGCTTCCATCTTTCAAAACCCAACCAGGAAGTTTTGAGAGCCTGGGGCTGCAGAGAAAGAGAAAAAAAAACCAAACAATATCATTATTACTCATTAAGCACAGACTTTGTACTTGGTGTCACACAGGAAGAGAACACCATCTCTGTGCCCTGGAACTAACAATAAAATAGACAGTTTCACTGGGCTTGAGTGATCACTGAAATGACTATTAGAAATTGTGATTATGACATCTCTTGCTACCATTACCTTAGGCACTATTGATAATTTATTTTGATACCTGATTTTTGAATGAGTCTTTAACTTAGGTGTATATCACTGTCTGCATGGATTTAAGCATATCCACAGAAATTTAAAGAATGGAAAAGAAAGGAAATAAAATTAAAAGAATTGAACTTACCTAAAATCTAGCCCTTCAACTACTTCAGATTTTGATAGAGAACCTGGCTGCAATGAAATCTGCAAGTGCTTTCCACTAAACGCTGTGGAGAGGTAGCAAATCATCTGCTAAAAGGGAATTCACACTTAAGATCTTGAAAAGAGGAGGTGATTCAATGTCTCGGAGGGATATTATGTTCAGATTAACATTAGTGTAAAAGACCTAGCTGAACTGGAACTCCAAAAATCACAAGGAAGGAAAAAAGGAAGTTGAATCTGAAGGACTGAAGAGAGAAGATAAGTAAGAGCAGGAGGATCCATGAACAAGAAGCAGCAGGTGAGGCGATGCAAGAAGTATGCAAAGCCCTTTTGAAGACAAAAAGCAATTCTGAAAAAGTCTGGCCATAGAAAGATGAGTGGATAAATGTACCCCCACTGACATGTTCAAAAGCCCAATTTGGGTGCAGGGTTTTGGAGACAGGGATGTTTGAGGAAAGTTTGCCTGGAACAAGCCGAAGAGCTGAGTGCAGAGCTGACAGAAGGCAGGAACAAACCACTCTGATGTGCAACAGCTTTGACAGATGAAGAAAGAAAGGTTGGTTGGAAGGGACCTCTAAAGATCACTAGTCCAGAGCCCTCACCTACAGTGTCCATGGCTTTGTCTAGCTGAGTCTTGCACATCCCCAGAGGCAGTTTCCAGAGCCTCTCCAGGGATCCTTCTCCCTGCTAGGATAAACCAATGGGTTCCAGAGCCCTGACCTTCTTGGAGCTTCCCGAATACCCGCTCTAGCTTCTAGGACCTCTCTTGAACCGGGGATACAAACCTGAACCCAGGTCTCAACAGCACAAGGCAGAGAGAAATAAACTTCCTTGGATGCACTGGTTGAATTCCTCCAGATTTAGCCCACTGTGTTTTGCCTTGTTCATGGGGAGAGAGCACTGTTGGCTGGTATTAAACCTGGTATCCACAGAAGAGTGGATGATTTTGTGAAGGGAAGCAAAACTGGGAGATGGTCCTGAGAATGTGGGTGAAAGCAGAGCAAGTGACATCGGGAAGAAAGGACTGTTTACCCTGAAGCCAAGGTAAAGTTTCTGCAGACATAGTTTTGACATTGTAATGGAGTGATTGATTAATCTAAAATAGCTAGAACTGTCACATAAATAATGTGAGCAAGCGTGTCACTGCTAGACAGGAAAGGTTAAGAGCTTCCCACATGTTCATTTTGCCACTTTGCATTTGACTTTGGCATAGGGGAGAAAATTCCAGCTGACAAACTTGCTCTGAAGTACATGAACTGGCATGAAGTGTTTGGCAGCTGCAGGAATTTTGCACATTTACCACTGGCTGGTGAGAAGCAGACTGCCATTTTCGGAACAAGGTGGAATCTAAATGCCTTTTGATGGGTCTTTTTGAAGAGTAAAGAACTCCTTTAATGAGACAAACACTGCAGCTCTTTCGTCTCTCGCAGATTAAAGCACAGGTTCTCAAAATGTTTGCTCAAGGAGAGTCCCATGCCAGGCAGGACACAGACTCCAGCAGTACAGCAAAGATCCTCTGTAATGCTACACCTTTCTGCTCCACAGAGGTTAAAATTAGGGCCTCTTTGCAGCACTAACAGTGGTTTTACAGGACCCAATGGTTCATTGGGCCAAATCTGGGGAGCTTAAAAAACGGCAGGAGAAGCTCTCTCCCCGTAAGGTCAAGGTTTAAAAACGGGTCCACCTAAGGCTAGCTGCAAGAGGAAACACTCCAGCCTGTAAGAGGAAAAGGAGCTGTTAACAACCTAAGATTCAAGACATATTTTGAGCTCTTGCTCTGCTACAAGCCTCATGTGAGACCTCAGGTCCCACCTTTCGTCTCTCATCTGGAAACCAGCGATAATGTCTCCATCACCCGGGGCTATTGTGTTGCTAATACACACTGAAGACGTGTTCAGGCATCCTGGTAAGAGAAACCAGGCACAAAATGGCACTAACAAAAGTACTACAGAGATATCAGGACTTTTAGCTACAGGCACGTTCTTCTTTGAGTTTCTGCTGCATTTCTGTAACTCCCTGAAGCACATCTGTTTTGTGGAGTTCTGGAGAGATCAATTTCTTGCCCAAGTCCATGTGTTTTGGACAACTCTTGCTGCAAGGGGCGTTCAATCACTGCACAGACAAGATTGATTGGATTTAAATCCAACTGTTTGCTCCCATTCTGCTGGGCCATCAGGGGTCAAATCTGACATCCTTCCTTATTGAGTTTGAGGCATTTCAGGGCAGACATTCTGGAGGTACTGGGGGAATTCCAGGTTGTGACCTGCAATCTGGCTGCTCATTCCCAGGGTCTGCTATTAGCAGCGTTCACATACCCTGGGGGAGCACTGCCCACCTTCTAAAGAACCTGTTAAGCTTTTGTTCCATTCCCTACTTTTTCTACTTATTCTGTTTTTTTTTTTTTTTTTTTTTTAATTGGCGTTGGAGAAGCAGGCAGCAGGGAAGGATGGAAGAAGGCACTGGATGGAAGCAGGGGGAGCAATGCAATGCATCTCTGGCTGTACCTGAATTCCCCAATTTCTCAGGAACCTTTCAAAATTTACTAGTGCCTCCGGTTTTTGTTGTTAGCAAATACATTTTGGAATGGGACAAAAATCAGCTATTGCACTGATTTGTCTTGTGGTACCTGTTGCCTTCTCCACACCACATCTGGAGCTCCACGTTTCACAGAACACTGAATTTGTTGTCTATTTTTCTTACCTCCAAGAGGACAAAATTGACAGGAGGTGCTGGACAACTGCTTTGACCTCACTAGGTTTAGGTCAGTTATGGAACTCCCTTTGGTCCCATAACCTCCCCTCCCTTCCACTCAAAGCCTCCCCTGAGTCCAGAACAAGCCTCAAGGATACCAAACTCTCACTAGTTTCCTACCACCGAAGAGTTACTCATATCCACTTCCCCAAGCCACAGCTTTCTAACTTGTTCCATCTTATGCAAGATATAAACCATTTAACTGAACGTCCAAAGCCAGCTACAAACCTGGGAAGGGAATACTCTGCAGTTGTGGCATCGAAGCAAGAGTCTTGATTTCAGGATTCAGTTCTAGGCTCTGTTTCATATGGCATTCTGGGCAAACAGGACAATGTCCTTGCCATTCCATTCCTGTGTCCAGCTTCACTGCCCTTTTATTTAATTTTGAAAAGGGGACAATTATGTCTTCAAGCTGGCTGACGAGGACTGTTTGCATTATCCATGCTTTGAAGAAAAGCCTGAGCAGGGGGTGGTTACATGCTGCTTACTGGGCTCCACGCACGCCATCTCAGTTACCCATTTATCTCATCTTGCATGAAGAAGCCAGAAAGATGACAGATATGTGACCTCACTTGTGCTGAGCAGTTGCAGCAATACTTTACTGAAGCTCAGAATAAATTATCTCGAAAAACCAATCAATAAATCCATAAAATGCCTTCCGTCTACTGAGCCAAAGGACGTTATTTTGATAAAGAGAATTTTTAAGTGAACAAAGTCTATTTATGATATCAGATGATGCTGCTCATTTGTGCTCATCTGCTCCCTCCTCCTAGTTCCCCATTTTACACAGAGCACTTCAACTGCAACCCAAGAAGACCCAGCCTAAGCGCTGACGGGCCACAGAACTTACCTCTGAACCAGCGGCAAGGGGAGGAAATTGAGGGTAGATGTCATGTCCAGCCCGCAATCCAACATGATGGTGGTGGATTTGAACTTGAGCACGTTGCATGGTAACGTTGGATGTCCTGAGAGGCAGTACTGAAAGGAAAAGATGAGAACGAGTTGACCGTGAGCTTTATCAACACAGCAACGGGCCTGACAATGGTCTTTTTCTCCCAATTTTTAAACAAGAGGTAGTTTCCTGAGCACCAAAATGAAATCTGCTTGTCTCACAGCTGTGTATGTTAATTGGCATTTTCCCCAAGCCAAAGTATTAAGAGGAAGAGTCTCTTCTGTCCAGGTTTTCTGATCTTAACAAGAGGAGAGAAAATAATATAGTTCCCCTCCTCTAACACCACTTCTACAAAACTCCTGTGGAAATTAGTATCTTTAAAACTCAGTCCTGAACCTGTTGGAAATCAGCTAGAGAATTTGAAAACTGCCTGGGGAGGAAAGGGAGGGAGAGAAGCCCTACAGCCTCCAAGATTTATTTCCTAAAGCAATCAGGCTAATCACACAAACAAGGAGCAGCCCACGGCTGCTGCAGCTCAGCTGTGCATGTGCACAGAAGCAGCAGCAGCTCTGGGGCAGGCTCTTACCTGCCTTTTGTCTTGCTAAATGCAAACAGGAAACCCCAGGGACTGGATGGCTCTACCTGAATGGAGCGGTTTGTGTACTGAAAAATCCCAGATGTCTTCCAGGTTAATGAGCCAGTAAGCAGGTTATGTACAGGGGCACTGAGTGACATGGAGATGCAGCTGTCTCTTGTATGGAGAATGGCAAATATTTAGCAATGAACACAAGTGGTTGAAGTTTTGGAATGAGAAAAGTGAATAAAAATGTCATCTTTAATAAGTGGGAGTGAAAAACTAAATGTTTCCAGAGCGTGTGGCAAGCTTAATGTGAAGGTGTCTCTTCTTTGGCAGGGAATTGAGTGCATCTTCAAGGACTGCAAGAATGAGAGATTTTGCATCTCAAATACAAGATCTTGCATCTCAAAGTTTGGACATTTGCACCACGGCAACTCTCAGACGGTCAAACTCAGATTTTAAATTCAGGATGGGTCCAAATAAGATTAAAAATATCAATTGGTTGCCCATGTGCTGCTTTGAATATGAAAACAGTTTAGGTCATTTTCTAAGTCATTTACACTTATGCTTGTTTCCTACCCTTCACTCTGCTAAGTGGAAAGAAGGTAGATTCATCATTTTATTTTCTACCTCTGCTCATAATACATTAACACAGGAGTGCAACTGTTTGGATTAACAACTCCCAAGGACCTATTTATATACATTCATCAAAAAACAGTTTTAAATTATATTTAAATGCTAAAAAGCTATTAAACCCCAAACAGTAAATTAAAAATAATCGCCAAGACTTTTGCTTTGAGATTCATAAAATCTTAGTTATTAAAAAGCGACATTATGCTTGCTTGTAATTTAAAAAAACCTTTAGAAACCAAGCTGGTGGAGGAATGGAAATACATGTAAGGAATTCTGTTGCTTTATTTGTGAATGCAAATTTGCATGGGAAATTAAGTTTTCACCAGACCAGAACTTCAACAACTGAAGGTACAACTGAAGTAAATAGAAAGAAACGAGGGGAAGAAATCTAAATTATTTTTATAGCTTCTAAACTATTGGTAATAATAAAAAGAAAAGCAGCGAAATATCACCACTTCTATCAGCAGAGCACTTTCTTGCTCTGTTTTAAACTGTGATTCAGATTATGCCCATAACATCTGCAAGCTACCTGGAAAATCCTCCTCTTGCCTTCTGTAACAGCATCTAGTACAATCTGTATTTCACTGCCAAGCTGTAGCAAGCGGATTCCTGCATGTCAGTGGATTCTTTCTATCAGATTCATGTAAAGTGACCCAAAAACCTTTATATGTGTTGTGCAGCTATTTGCACATGTGACATTTCTGGGGCTGAACAATTAGACTTTTTTGGGTATGAATCCAAGAATCATAATGTCTGCATTATATTTATCTCTTCAGGTGCTATAAATGTGATAGATTATTTCCCACACAAATTATAGCTGTTACTGTTTAAAATAGGTCCAGGAACTCCAGTTACTAATATTCCTGATTTGACTAAAAGGCAAGTCCTTTTTGCACTAGGATTTGCTTGTTTTTTTCTTCTGTTATGACCAATGATCAGCGCAGCTAACACAACAGGTGCTTCTCCTATTTAAAAACAGTAATGGAAAAAGGACAAAAAACACATAGGAAATACTAAAAATATGCCCACCTCAGCTCACAACATCCTTGACAGGCTTCATAAGTGGCATGGTTTGACAGAGTGGGGCGCAAAGAGACTGAGACGAGGGGTTAATTGCAAATACTAAAAACCTCGTGGAGAAAGGTTCTTGGCGAGCGGAGTGCTCGAGTCTCTGGTGATCTCATTTATGGCAACGTGACAGAGAAAAGGCCTCAAGTCTCAGACTAGCAGCTCTCAAACACTGTGGATTTTGCAGGTTAACGCCAGTGAATTCTGACTGAAGCTGACACAGATTGCAATGATTTTTTGATATTATTATCAAATGCTAGCTTGAAATCTAAGGGGGAAATTGCAACTGGGTTTGCCTGAGCCAAAGCACATTAGAATATCTGGGAGTCTCTCACTTTCACTCAAGTTCAGAGGCTTTTACCTCTACCTTGTCCTTCCAAATTCAGCCTAAATACATGACAGAAGAGAGTGAAATATCATCCAACTCCTCCCTGCACAGCCCTAAGCATCAGCCATAATTCAAGGCAAATGCAAGAAAAAGACTCTGGTCTGGCCTCCAAGTTTGTAGACAAACCTAAAAATATTACAATAAAGATTTCAGACAGCTTGTATTTCTCTCACCTCGTCTCCCCTCTGCCCTTCTACAGGGGATGGGTTTTGCTGCTCAGCGTGCAAACGAAACAGACAATCTGCATTTCCACCACAGTTTTCATTTAAAGATTTCATTTCTCAGCTTGCTTTTTGGCGTGCATTATATTGATCGCTATGAACACGCACAGAACTGCTTGGCTTTGCACAGTAACTTCAAGGTAACTATAAAATCAACACTCTGAAATTTTGAAAGCGCTCTCAGTTTTCACTGGCAGGTGGAGAATTGCAGCATGTCAAGTGTAACGAGGCAATTCCTCCTGGAAAAGGAATGAGCGGCTGGATCCAAGGTCCTTGGAAAACTTAAAATAGTTGAAAAAGGAGATTTATACAGCAGGTGTCAGTAACATGGTAGCACGTTTTGTGATAACCTTCCCTTTAAAATATGATACTATTGGAGGCAAAATGTTTGTCAGACTCATAGTGCAATGCTAAGATCTATACGTATGAACATTGTAGGAATCATAAAAGAGGATATGGGGTCTACCATGAACCAGGGAGGCTTATTGCTATTTCCAGAGAGTGGGAGCCGCGCGTGTCATGGGCTGGCTCGGGTCCTGCTCCGAGACGATGCTTCATGTTGGAGAACAGGGAGAAAGTAAAAGACCTTCTCCTTCTCCTCCTCCTGAATCCCGCTGTTTAATTGGATATAACGCACGCAGACCGCAGGCGGGGATGGATGGCGGAGGAAGGAGGGGGCGACCCGGCTGCTCGCGGGCCCTTCAGCAACGCAGCGGCCTCGCACCCGGCTCATCAGCGACCGTTTAACGGTCGCTGCGGGAGTGCTGGGCCGCTCCCCCCGCCACACACACACCCGCCGGAGGGGTTCCCTCCCCTCTCCCCCATTGCCTCAGTTTCCCCCCTTCCCTCGGGGCGCCCCTCGCTACAGGGACTCACCAGCTTCATGCTTTACCCGGCTCTATTTACAGGGACAACCCCGTCCCTCAGCCCTCCGCGCCAGCGCTTCCTGCCCGCCTCACACCTCCCCGCCGCGGGGCACCATGGGACTTGTAGTCCCCACCCCTCCCCGCCCAGTATTAAGTCACGGCCGAGCCCGCCCCGAGGCATGCCGGGAGTTGTAGTCCGCTCCGCACTTCTCCCCGCGCCCCATTGGCGCGCCGCCGAGCCGCAGGGCACGCCGGGAGTTGTAGTCCCGGCGCCGCGGCTCCCCCCCGCCACCCTGGGGAGGGAGGAACTACAAGTCCCAGGGTGTCCCAGCGGCGGCAGGTGGGAGCTCGGATGTTGATATCAACATGGCGCTTGTCACACAGACAAAGACAGCCCGTCGGGTGTGATTGAGCCAAAAAAAAAAAAAAAAAATTACAGAGAGGGGGAGGCAGACAGAGAGACGGGGCGAGGGGGGATCCTTCCCTCGGAGCGGGGGAATCTGGCATCCGAGGCATCGCGTCCTCCCCCATTTTTGTTCTCGCAGCTCCCCCTCACGCCGGGGCGGGGGAGGAGGGAGGGAGGGAGGGGGCCGCCCCCCTCCCCGCTCCCGCCGTTAAATGGTGAGGTGGCGCAGGAGGCCGGATCCAGAGGTGAGTGTTGCTTGTGGCGAGGAGGGGAAAAAAAAAAAAAAAAAAAAGGAAAAAAAGTATGGGGCGGGGGGGTGGGTGGGCTGGAGGGAGGGCGTTGGGTTGGGGGGGGTTCGGTGCTGTGGGGGAGGCGGCTGGCGAGGAGGTGGGTGCGCGTGTGAGGGACGGGGGGACAGGAGGGGACACACGCAGCGAGGGGGGGTGGCAGCAGCAGCCGAGGCCCCCTCGGCCGCCCCTCGGCGCCGGAGTTTGTGGCGCCCCGAAGCTCGGGTGGCTCCGCGCCCCGTTTGCCTTGGGAGGAAGGTGCCCCTCGCAGCCCGGGGTGTGTGTGTGGGGGTTCCTCGCTGATTGATTGATTGATTTCTTATTATCCCCCCCCGAGTGGATGTGGGGGAAGGAATAACTCGCGGCGACAGCGTCCCCTCAGACTGGGTGGGTGCTTTTATTTTTGTTTGTTATGTATTTTATTTGCGGGGGGTGTTTTGCGGCTTTGCTGCCGCTGCCTGTGAAAGCGGAGCGGGGGGGGGGGGACACGAACAGCGAGGACCCCCTAAAAGAGAAAAAAAAAAAAAAGGGCGAGATAGGGGGCTGATGCTGGCCCGACACTTCGGCGAGGGGCTGCAGGAGGCTGTTTGGGGAGGGGGGCTCCTTGGGTCCCCTTAGAAGGGGCTGCAGGGGGGGATTTGTTGCAGCTCCCGGGGCTTTGCTGGCGCGGGGAGAACAGGTCAACCCGGGGTGTCTCCTTGCCGGAGTTTTAACGAGGAGGACGCAGAGGGGAGTCATTCCCCAAACGCGAGGAGCTCTTGGGTGGGGTGTTGCGCGCTGGGTTGTTTTGTACTTCTGGAGACTGGGTAAATGCTCCTTTTTTTTTCCCCTGTGCTCTTGCTTGGGTGGAGAGTGGATTTAACCCCCAAATACTTTAGGGTAAAGCGGTGGGGAAGCGCTCAACTGCTCCGTGCTCCTTGGAGGGGTCAAATAACACGGAGCACGATTGGTTTTTACGTGCAAGATGCATGCGAGGCGGCTGCGTTGAGTGCTTCAAGCTCAGTTTTATCTGATTTTTTTTTTTTTTTGAGTTGTTTTAAGAGTATCTCCTGGTATGTTTGCAGAGCAATACTTTGGAAAGGGTGGGTTTTCCTTGCTGTTTGTCTTTTCCTCAGACCTACTGGAGGAAAACCCTTGATCGTGTGGGCTGTTTTTCCTTCCCTGCTCGTATTAGGGAAGGGAAAAAAAGCTTTTTTTCTCATTGTTTTTTAGTGGGGGTTGAGGGAGGGAAAGAGGAAGGGGAAATGAGGATTGTGAGCGCGTTCGCGGTCAGATATATCTTAATTTGTTCTTGAGCTTAAGTAATGCGGGGAGCAAAGCTAAGTGGCATTAAGTACGAAACGTGGCCGAACTGAAGCTGGGAAGGTTTTAAACTTTGGAGGGAGGAAAGTGTTAAACCGACGGCCGGGGAACGCGTTGGAGAGCACAGGGTCGGAGCAGACCTGATAGACACTGGCTACGTGCCCCTGCTCCCAACTAACGGGGAAGGAGGAGAAGGAAACTGGTGGAAAAGCTACAATTTGCATGAATTGACACTGTGTAAAATAGATGGTCTGAAGCGCCCCTGGCATCCCATGATCCGACGAGGTCGTTTCTGCAGGGCTCGGCAGGTACAGACTCAGCTTCCTTCCTGGGATGGTGCAGCTGGCACTTGATTCCCTCCATGGATGGGAGAGGACCGGTCCTGTGCTGTTTTCTTTGCTGAGATGATTGCATTTTCTTTGGCCTTGCTGTACCCTGCCTCATTAGTAGGAGCTGCATCTATATTTATTTACCATTATACAGTGTCCCTTGGGATGTCGGGTGTAGTTTGGAGTAGGTATATATGGATTTATCACTCTTAAGATTTTTATTTTTTTTTCCTCCTGTCATGCTAGGGCCAAACCCTTCAACAGCAGAGAGCAAACTTAATTTATGCCAGTGTTTTGCATCTCCCTTTTAGCCATTTCTCTTCCAAATTGGTAAGAAAAACGTTTCTGACATGCAGATTGGGGCGGGAAGTAGGGGGAGAAGTGGGAAATGGATGTGATCGTATGATGTCGGGCTGCATTTGTTATCTGCCCGTTCCAGGAGCGCTGGGCTCCCTGAAGAACAAGATTTGATGTTATATGTGCAAACTGGGATTTGGGAACGCTGCGTCTTTCTCTCTTACGTGGAGATTCTTCTTTAGCCCCGTGACAGCCCCAACTTTTTTTGTATGGTTGACAGAATTGTCTGACGAGCCCGGGCATGAGGCTGGGAACAAGGAACTTGTGTTCGACTTCGCTGTGTCGGTGCTTCCTCCTATCATTCCTTTAGCACCGCGGCGAGCACCAGAACAGGCATCAGCATTTTTATGACTGTGTCATCCGACTCGGCTGCGAGCAGGTCTAGACGACATTGTGGTGTGCAGGATGCCAGCTGTTTTATAGGAATGCTTCCATAGGTGAAACTGCAGGGTTTCCAAGGAGCGGTAAGGAAATCTTCAAGAAAATCCTGTGTGGAGGAGGCTGGCTTATCTCTCCAACTACTTTATTAAGCAGTCTTGAGCAATTCCTTTCTCTCTGGTGACCTTTCTAGAAAATATGCATCTCTAGTTCTGTGATTCTGATAATGCCTCAGAACTAGTAACTAGCATGTGCTTCAGAAAGCTCAAGGCTTCTAAGACTGTTTCTGTATTTATAGTGTGGATTTCACTGGTGTCTTTCAAAGCAATGTTAAGAGTTCCTACCTGTCCAGTATTTTAAAAATCAAATTATTGCGAAGTGATTAATAGTGATAATCCGTAAGTTCATGGAAGTTCTTTATGTTTTTTTTCCCTCCTATCAGGATCTGGAAAAGTACGTTTGTGACACTCTTTATTTTTAAGAAAATAAGCATGGACTTCAAGAGTGGTTCTGCTGTTAACTTACAGGACTGCTCTTTTTTCCTTGGATGTCAGCAGGACAGTGTTGATATTTGAGTGTTCGATGATGGTAGGAAGGGAAACTGGAAGAATTAATGAAACTGAAAAGGAGAAATAAGCAGATTTGTGTGAGATGAGATGACAACGTATCTTAATCTGAGGAAAGGCATTTGTGATTTTGTGTATTTTAGTGCTGTGGATGTAGGGATCAGGGAGGCCCTACATTGCTGCAAAATTGCATTGCAGCATTCCAAATGCTTCTCATGTTCTAGGATGTTTTTAGGTTTTAAAATCAACCGCTTTTAAGGGATGCTTCCAGCTTAAAGACATCTCCTTTCACAATTGGATTCTTATTTGTCTTGCTGATAACTTTATGCAGATCAGACCCTTCTGCAGTCTGTTCCCGTTTCTACCAATTTTAATAGAGCAGGAACTAAGTCCCCATGCAATTCCATGTGGGATTGGGCCTTTAATTATACTGTCTTGATAGCATTATCTTGTTGGTTGTCAATTATGTGAGACCAGTGGTGTGATTATAGTGGGATTTTTCACAAGTTGTTCAGGAAAATTTGATTTTTTGGAGGGAAGGAGGTGCCTACCTCATATCCCTAAAGCTGTTTTTGTGTGTTAGACTACCTCTGAGTTACAGTTTAGTATTCTAATATTTATTCCTGACATGTCAGAAAGGCACTTTGGGACATTATAAAGACTAGGGCAGTGGGGTAGCTAAATATATGGAGAGTTCATGTTTCAGCACTCAGGCACGCAAACTGCCTTGGTGGTAGCTGCGAATGCAATTGCCAATGTTAATGCTGCAGATAAGTGTTTTGACAAGTGCTTTTGATTTGGGGAACAATGCAAACCAGGATAACAGGATGTGGAAAAATGTTCCCTTTCATTTTGCAGGTGGCAAACTGAGGTATAGAGAGGTTGACTTGCCCGGATTCATACATGGAGTCTGCAGAAGAGCTGGTATTCAGTCCCTCATCACCAGAGTTCGTCAGGCTTTAGTCACTTTTTCTTCTCTCTTCATTAATTGGCTGACTTCCGCATTTTAAAAATAACATCTAGAGATTATTTTTCTTTATTCCAGCCTCAGACTTTATAGACTGAGGTTTTTTTGTTTTCAATTGAGTCTCGAAAATACTAAGTTGAAAAGCTTCATCTTAAACAGCACCTCCCTGACATACGATACTATCTTGAAGCAGCCTCTGTCAAGTGAACCCTCTCATTGAAATCATGCGAGGAATTTTGTTACTCAACACTGGAGATCTTCTGGGGGAAAGGAGGTTGCAAGCTGTTAACTATGTGGTCTTAGTTGCAAGTTGGCACATAAGATATTCTTGTATCGAGGCAGTCGTGTGCCTCAAAGCAGAGCATTGGCTTTCTAGCCACCGGCCAACTGCAAATTTCATCTTAAAACTATATGGGATGCGTTTGTTTTTGGTGTGCCTGCTAAAAAGGGAGGTGCTAGGTTGAAAATCAGCTCCTTCTTAAACTGAGTGTTGTTTGATTGCCCTCCTCTCTCCTTCCATTGCCCCGTATGCTTGCACAGGCTTCTCTTGCGACCGTCAGAGCATGTTGAGAGGCTTTTATGATAGATAACCTTAAAGAGTATATTGTTTGGGATGCTGCTCGGTGCCGTTTCAATCGAGTTGACCAAAATCTTGTCGTTAATGCAGCTTGCTGCATAACATGCTGCCGAGCAAAGTGCTCATTTCACAGTTATGAAACTGCTGCTATCGCAATTAGGGCCTTATAAAGTCTAACCTAATCAGAAGTGATCGATTTATGGCCCCGACTTGTGCGGTGTGTGAGGGTAGTTCAGCTCTGATGTTTCAGCCTGGATTCATTACGGCCCAGCCGGTATCCTCCTTAACCACTCTGCAATAAAATAATACTTTGTACCTTCGTTTGTAAATCCGAGTGCTTTAGAGGTCTCAGAATTTTTACAAAGAGAGAAACTGAGGCACGAGGGCCTAGTGACTCGCTCAAGGTCATGGGCTGAGCTGGTGACAGCTGAGCACAGCTGTCTCTTTATTTCCCATCTATTGCTCATTTACATCTGTGATATATTAATATATTAAGTATATAAGGAATTTATTGGCTGGTCTTTTAATACGCTCTGTAAGAATAGCTAAGTCAATGAGATTTTTACAGTGATGGGAGGATTTCCCATGTTCCATTGACTTCTGTGGTTTGACACTTGTCATCCTCATTTATTCTCTTAATTTTACCGCTTTTAAATCCATTAGAATTTTTCCTTTTCTGTCATGCCAAAAGCACCACTGGGGTAAATTTTCCTCATAATAGCATAAGGGATGCCCTGGTTCCTCGTTTCCTTTCCTTCCTTCTTTTTAATAGGAGTTTTTGAGTGTGTTGGACTTCAAATCTATCTCAGGAATGCACATGCATGTTTGTTATTTGTTTGATTCAGCTCCGTGTTAATGTTGAGGCCAAAAGGCCGAACAATTACAGTTTTTTTTTAAAAAGAATTTAAAAAATAATCTGTGACTGGTTATTTTACTCGGCTCTGTGCGGATTTCCCTTTCCCAGTTCTTAATCAAAGCTGCGTGCAGAATCTGAAGTTAAAGACGACTGCACTTAAAACTGAGACCCGCTGCAGTGCTTTTGACAAAGTGTTTTCTGCTTTATCTTTCCTGTGCAGCCAACTACAACGTATGGAAGGTCAGTTAACTCTTTCTCCTACTGTATAAATGTTTACATTATCATTTAATGCTGGTCTCAGTGCAACAGCTGGTCTGAGATGTATTAATGAGCTTAACCCTTCATCAAGTTTTATGCGGGAATGCACCAAAATGACTTGCATAGGATGACTTAAAGCCTCGTGTCTATGTGCACAGTATATTGGCAAGTACTTTCTCGCAGTCACTATTTGCCTGGTCGGTGGAGTGTTGCTTTCAGATCTAAAGAAAAGTTTCTTACAGCCTGAGTAAACTTATTTCATTACCTGCCTCATGCATAGAGATGGCACTTTTATCCTCTTTACATTTAAGAAGAGTAACACTGTTTAAAATAAGTAGTGGCAAACATATATGAACCCTCTTCACTGCTGTGGTGGTAGATGAGGTATAAATGTTGGGCTAAGGAAATGATTTACATGCCAGACATACAAACTATATTAATTATGTTTCACTCTAAATGTCTCCAGCTGAATCTCCCTTGCTCTGAATTCCTGCCCTTGGTCTTCTCTGGGCCTCTGACTCCATGGCTACGAAGTCTTGTTTTTCTTTCATTAAAACAAAAAATGTCAGGGAATCTTACGCTCATCAATAAACCAACTGTTACTGCAGAAACAATACTGTAGGCTCCCCTTTCAGCGAGCCTTGTGAACAGCCAGTTTTATTCTTCTGATAAGCTTGAGTCCTATCAATTAGGAAGTGGAGCATATAGTCATTTCCTGCGTTTTGAGCTGCCCATTTCTGATGAACTCTGAAGCAAGCCCTGAATCTGCTTTTTGTTCTGCCCGTGGTACTGTAATATTAATGGAAGCAGAAAGCATTTAGTTAGTCGGTAAAAATGCAAGCCCTGTTTCTACTCGGATATTTATTCTGACCTTTATTTTGGACACTTTTCTCTGTCATGATCAGCTTCTCTGATTACAATGTTAGCTTTCACCAGAAATGGCCCTGTGATTTAACTAGCAGGGCTGGGGCCTTGGAGCGACTGGGTGTGCAGCAGCTCTGACATTCAAGCAGCCCTCAAGTCAGTCTGGAAAAGGGAACCCTTCTCAGCACCGAGATCTCGCTGTGTTCTCCTTTCTGGGCTCGCTTTATGACCCAGGCCAAACTCCTTGACCTGCCTGTGTTCCAGTGTAATACGAAAATAATCCTGTTCAGGGCTGTTGAGATGTTTTCATGGTTGTGAAGTATTTGAAGCTTCTTGGCTGGAGAGCCTGCTCAAAGGTGCACACTGCTCTCTCATTGTATAAACATGAATGGCACAAGCAGATTTGCACAGAGTAAGAACTAGTTATTTAAGCTAGTACTGATATATATATACATACACACACGTGCATGTAATTTTTTGTCACAAATGGGAGAGATGTAGTTCATCACGGGTTTCTCAACTGATTTGTGTTACACGTTGGCTGCAAGACCTCACAGGCAGGACTTTTCTCACTGGTTTGGATTTTGGAGGGCTCCATCCATCTGGAGCAGTGGTGTTTTAGTGCCAGCAAGACTGAAAAAGAGGGAACTTGGTGAACAAGAAACTCATGCCTCTAATTTCCTCATCAGCAGAAGGAGGCTGGTGTTAGCATATTGCAGATTCACAAACTTTAAGGCCAGAACACCCAATTAAACCCCCTTGTCTGGTGTGCTTTATATCCCAAGTCCATAAATTTCAATCGTTTTCCTCAGAAACTGAGACCCATAACTGCTATTTGTCTAAAAACAACGTGAAAAGCCCCCAGCCTTGTGGGTCCATCGCTGGTAATTTCGAACCCATTGCATCTCTTGGTAATTTGTGCCATCTCACTGTTAAAAATAAGGCTGATTTCTCATTTGAATTTGTCTAAGTTCAGCTGCTGGTTCTTGTTATGACCTTCCTGACGAGATTAGAGCCCTTTAGTATCCAGTGCTTTCTTGCCATGGAGGTACTTACACGCTGTAATCAAGTTACCCAATTGATAAGGAAACAGAGTTGAGCTTTTAAGTCTCACTCTGAGGCATTTTCTGCAGCGCTCAGATCATCCGGTCGTTCTTCATGGTCTCCATTTATTTTTAACGTTGCGGAAACCCAAAATGCCCAATGTTCCAGGCTGAGTGAAGTGTGATGACCCTTCCTGCTACCCTTCTGCTTAAACGCTTTGCAAGACCCTTCTGCATGGGCAAATCCTCTCTGTGAGCCTGTCCTGATGCTGGGCTCCTTCTAGTAAAGTTTGTCACTCTGTAGTTATGCTCTGCCTTTCTTAGAGTAGAAATAAACCTTTGTATTTGCATGTGTTTTACTTTCCTGAATGTATTTTACTTTCCTGAACCCTGCTAAGCTACAGAATCCAGGCTGCTTTTATTTGCTGCCCTCTCCTCATCACTACACACTGTTCCTATAATCTTGATGTCAGTCACCGGGTTTTATCTGCAGTGATAAAAATGTTGAACTGCATCAGACCTTAAATTTAGTGACAAAAGAAATTTAGCATGATGCAATGCCAGGATGTAGCTTAAGAGCTGGTTAACTGAGAGATTTGGGAAAGGAGCCGTCGATACGGAGTGGGCCATGTGGACCCACACTGGAGGTGTCCTCTGTGTGCATATTTTCTTCAACGACTCCTGTAAGCTCAAAGTTAGCCCTTCGTCCAGGTATCTGCCACAAAGACTTGCTGATTGGCATTACCTGTGTTTTCCTGCTCTCTAATTCTGTACTGGGAAAAACATTTTGATATCCAGGTGACCACCTTGCAGCTCTACGAGTTTATTCTACCTCTCCTTTAGCTTCAGCACAGCAGGAATATTCACCCAGCGTGGGGTTTGCCATGATGTTGCAGAGACTTTCTCCTTAAATGTGAGGGGAAAAAGCCCTGCAAGACCCCAAGCACCCTCTGTTAGGCTGATTTACAAATGTTCCCCCATAATAGATATGCTTACAGTCATCTCTTATTACTTCTAGATTAGAAGGTACTTTGTGTGACACAAGTTGCCCCGTATCTTTTTAGTGCAGAACAGTTCACAGTGATCTTGTCTCTTCCCTCCCAAATACTGTTTTATTTATTTATTTTGTCTCGAATCTTGCACCTCTGTAAGAGGAACATCCCAAGACACTTTTGTTTCCGAGTGTCTGCAAGCATGAAAAAAATAAGGCATGCTTTGGGGGCAGCAGTGGTGTTATCTGCTTGCAAACCTTCTGGCATCGTGGAAATTAGGACCCTCTTGCCTTTGCAGATGGCTACTTTTGAAGAGACTCATGAATTACCCTTCGTTTCATGGGCATAATTTTAAGAAATATTCAACTTCTTGGTCACACTCATGTAAATCATCTCATTTCCAGCAAAGTGCCTTTTTTGGTTAAAAATGCATCTCCCTTTATGTGCTGGTTGTTTATTTGCCTTGAGGTTTCCCTTTTGCTGTCCCAAATGGATTCAGCTTTTAGTCCCTGCCATGTTCCAGCCATGAGCAGGACTGTACACGGATATCTCTTCCTATAGGAAACACAATATTTCTGTTGATGTCTTTCCATTCTGGCTGAGAAACCTGTCGCAGAGGTAGGATTTGAAAACAGTTTCAGAAGGAGAAGGTGGTGAGGAAGGAATGAGTCCTGATGCCCAGGATCTTGGAGGCTTGGGAAGAAACCATAAGAGAAGTTAGGACATTTCTGCAGCTTGAAATCCAAGGTGTGGTGAGTAATTCACACTCAGTGCGTGCTGTTTTCTTGCACACAAGTATTTCTTGCACTGCAAACCTCTGAGCTCAGCCAGCGGCTTTCCTGCCTCCTAGCTAAATTGGTATCTGATTTTTTTTTTTAAGCTCTTCTGCTGTCTTCTTGCAGGAGTTGTTTATTGACTGAAATTGTTTCCATATGGCTGCAATGTAGAGCTTGATTACATTAAACGTGGCGCTTTCCTGTGGCATTGCAGTGCTATGGAGTGATCAGCCCTCTTTTCTTCCTCCCAGCCTCTTCTTCCTCCATTAAAATCTGTTTTTTTGAGGGGGGGACACGTGTAACTTGTTTAGGTCACATCTTTCCCCCTCCCAAGTAACACAAAACTGGGATCTGGTTCTTTTGCTGGCTTTGTATTTGATTGCTTAGGTAGGTTAAGATTGCTTCTAAAATGATAGTGAAATACTTAGGATGAACAGCACTGATGTGATTTCAGCTTGAGAGCATTACTGGAACAGGGGCCCCATGTGCTGCACGCTCCACACGTGCACTGTAAGCAATAGCTCCTCCAAAGAGCCTGCTGCCCATCAGGACAGTCCATTTGGATTGTATTTGCTTACACTAATGAGAATCAATTGAAATAGTGCTTCAAAAAGGTGTGAAAATTCCTCTGCCTAGAAGCTTGGGCTGCTGCAAGGCCAAATTTCCTACTTAGAGTCTGGAAGCTGCGTCTGGTTTGCAGAAAACAGATCCATTTAATGACAAATGGATACAGGGTACCTGCAATAAGAGTAAAAGTTAATTGTTGGTTGAGTAGTGAAGCATCTCCACCCTTTCATAGCTATTAGTGTTACAATTATACTTTCTTTTACAAACTTCAGCTTATACCGATTCCAAGATGGATTCTTTTTCCAATTAGAAATTCATTTCTACTTATGTTTTTTTTTTTAAATGGTATCTATATACCTCTTAAACGTTAATTTTTATACAGGTGTATATAGTGCCCACATTTCTTGTAAAATATTGAAAAAGAATCTAAAAATGTCTGTTTTTTATAGCTACTCTGTCATAGGCTACCACAGTCACCGCTGTCCAAGCACAGGGATCCAGGATCTGATGAAGCAGGAAAGCAGCTCTGGACAGGAGCAGTCTCCCCTGCATGTGCAGGGAGAACATCTTCATTTCCTTATATTCTAGTAGTTCAGATCAAAGAGTAGTTAATTCAAAAGGGAGAAAGCATTTGGGAGCAGTAAATGCAAAAACACTTGTTTTTGCTCTCCTAATATAAAGTGGGAAAAAAAGGCTGGTGAGGAATCAGATTCACTAATACTGAAGTCTTTCAGAGGAGGACACGGCAAGGTTCGATTCACTTAATAAAGATAATTCATTTGTTTTCATGAAATCACTTTTAAATGCAGACTGTGTTTCCATAACGCTTTTATGCACCCAGTGCATAAGATGTATCACTCACGATTCATAAAACTGTAATACATAAAACAATTTTAAAATGCCAGCTTTTATAAACAGGCTGGCTAATAACGCAGGGCAGGAACTGGAAGCCAGGTACTGGTCATGCTTTTGCCTGAAAAATGAAACAGCCTCAACAGGAAGAAGTGAGTTTTCCAAAGACCTTGATTATCTGGTAACTTGCAGAGCTCTCTGGAGCTTTAAGGGAGATTCAAGCCACAAATTATTTGAATACAGGTGTCCTGTAATTCAGGAGTGTTTCACCTGAAAACTGATGGGCAAAAGAGAGACGGTGCCATGAAGCTGACAAAAATTTATTCTCCTTGTGCTTTGTTTTTTGCTTTGTTTTTTCTGCTTTTGGTGGCTCTAGGTCCACCATGGTAGATTTGGGGGGTACTTTTAGATTCTTCTTAGGTGCTTTTCTGCAGTATGGGAAAGACCTTTTTGTGAAAGCCTGTGAATCCTGTTGTTGTGGCAGGATGCCTACAAACCCTAATTTATCCTGAAAAATCTTCCTCTTCCATAGTTTGCAAAATAGTTTGGGAAAGAGAGGCTGGAGAAGCCTTTCAGCCTCTCGGATGGTTGAGAATGGAACAGCAGGAGTACCGAATTATCTCTACTTTCCATCAAACTTCAATTCCTTTAAGGCCCGAGCCTCTCAAATGAGATCTAATAAACATTAGGGTCGGAGCGAGTGCTCCACACTGGTTTACACAAGAACTGAACTGGAACTATATTGAGGAAACCTTTCCCAATTAACTGGAGATCACCAAGTTCCAGGTCCTTTCATGCTCGGGCCTAATTAACTGTCCATTGTTTTTGCTTTGGAGAGTCTTTCCCTGTCCACTTTCCAAGGGAGACGTCCCTTCCGTCCCCTGGGAGACGTCCCAAGGAATCATCCCTTCCTGCAATTATTTGATGGGACAATTTACTGCGTGCAGCCTTCCTCCTCCCACCCTCCTTGGGAGCAGCTCCTTCGGAATCTCCTTTTGGAGACCCAACTCTGCCCTATGGTCTTGGTCCATCAGTATATTTTGAGTGCAATTATGTGGTTTTTTTCTTATTTTTCTTCTTTAAATGTTAAAGGGAGAGCTTAGGACTCCCGAATTCCTCATGTGGAGCCTTCCTTGGACTGGCCTCCTCAGTACTGCACTGCCTTGTGGATGTGCTGTGTGGGAGTTCTGGCCACCTATATCCACCAAGGGAAGTCCAAGACTGGTGTTCCCAGAAACCAGTGAAACTGCAAATGTTTCCACCTGTTACTGTTGATTCTTTTTCCTGCCCTTGCCAACAGTCTTGCTTTTGTACCTGTGCTTTTTGCAGTCAAGTTTCCTGTTAGAAATTTATCCTAAAATCTGTTTTAACCAACTATGAAGTTTATTCAAGACAAAATTGATTTAATAATGTTCTTCCAGGTGTCCAAGTTATTAAATAGTTCTTTTTAACCCAGTTTGTGACTTAAAAGTCCATGCAAATTAAATCATAAACAGCCCATTAGTCTGTTTTAAGCACACTGCTCTCCAAGACCTGAGTCTGCAGCAACATTTTTCTCTCTTTGGCATCCCATGCATGGAGGGAGGTAGCCTGTGTGAAGTCAGTACCCATCAGTTCACCCAAAAATGCTGGATTTTTCTCCCACCTGTGTGAACATAGAACTTCAAATACAATATAGCAGTGCTATAGATTATATACTATATAATCCCTTAGCCATATGAAGGGAACAGGACTCCCAAGTGCAATTCCTGTGAGTTGCAGCCATGAAAAGCACAGGGGTTAATATTTGTCTCCAGATGTTAATGTCTCCTGCTTTTATTTTTATATAGGCATATAAAAAGATGTTGGCTTCTTTACCTCTTCGCACTTGAACTGGAAATTGTAGCCTGTTTGTGGCACGTGGTAGAAAAAAATCTTTTTATAATACTTCTGGTTTAACAGTTCCTTTGTAGGAGGGAGCAAAAAAGACTGACATCCTTCACATCCTTCCAGTGAAATATAGGAAGAGGAGAGAGCAATATATGAACTTAGTATCATCTGCTGCTAGGAGAGGACAAGGAAAACCAGGAGCCTGAAGAAAATAACCTGCCAATGAACTGCTGTGAGGGAAATTTGCATTTCCTCTGCATAAAGTTGGTACCCAGGCTCGTAAAACTGCATCAGAAGTGGCTTTTCTTAACCCAGAATGAATCCCTGGCTTGAATTTTGCTGATGGTGAGCCCTGTTCAAATATTTCTGTCTGCAGCTGTTATTTAAAAAATTAGGGGGTAACTTGGCATCGAAGCAAGCATGTATTCTCTTTACTGTGTCAACTTGTGGAGCATAGGCATTGTTTCCATATATTTTTATGTAGGAATTTTGTCTTTGCAAAAAGCGAGAACTTTTTGTTTTTTGTTGCTTAACCCAAGGGTTTCATCCCCGTGGTGAAAAGTGGTCGGAGTCCCTGTCGTTTTTCCTTATCTCCCAAGTAAGTTTTTATGAGTGCTCGGAGCTCTCCTGAGGTGCTGCACTCATCCTCACCAGCTAAAATCTTCACTAACGGGCTTCATTTTGGGGATTTCTGTGCTTATTTTTGGTGTTCCACTTAAACTAAGTTCCCCACTAGTGCGTTGCAGGGATGCCTTTAATTCTTAAGGCTTAATCCTGAAAACATTTATAGTGAAAATTAACCTTATGACTGATTTGTAGTCTGGCAATGGGGGTGTAAGGGCCATTTCCAGGAGGGATGATCCATATCCGATGCGGGCACCTGGTGGGATTTGTGTGTGCAATCCTAGGGATAATTTAGCCCTTGGCATGCTGCTATATTAAAGCATAAAGACCGGTTAAAAAGGGGTGAAAGAAAAAGACAAAACCCAGGAAAAGCTGCTAGATCTTAAAGATAAATCAGCCTAGTTTACATAGCAATGTGTAGAAACTCATTCTTTTCCACACATCGTGTTTTCTTCCATTTTACTCTTACAAAGTTGCTTCTCCGAGGCAGATTTCCAGCTCTGCAAGACTTGAGCCCTTGCGTTAGCACCAGACAACAGGGTAAGGTTATTTGTGTGGATATATATAAACAGTCACCTTACCTGTTTTCATATTCAGAGGAATTACAGCCTCATATATTGCACGACTGCTTATCTGTTACTGTTTATGCGTATCTTTATCTGTATTTACAAACTCATACCCAGGAGCTCTTGCAAATGAACTTCCACCCTAAGTGAAACAGAAATCGGTGTAAACGATACAGACTTCCTGGCCTGTGTAGATGATAAAAACAGTGATATTTACTGTATAATCTTCATGGTACTCACAGTATTGACACTGGGGGGGATCCACTTGGGTCTGAGGCTGCAATAATTATTTAACTGGGTAACTTTGCTGGTTTCATTTGGAGATATCCCCGTGGCTGCGAGCACCTCCCTGCTCCGAGAAATTCCGCTCTGCTCTGAGAAAGAAGTGACAGAGCAGCCCAAAAGACAGGCAGAAAGTGGGGCTGGATGGGGGGGATTTGCTAAAACGGAGCAACTCCTGACACAGAAGCAACTTGTTTAGTTGCCAGATCCGTTTTCTCCCCTCAGCCCCTCGTCCTCCCTCCTTTTGCCTCCCCTGGAGGTTTCCGCCTCCTTGGTGGTGCCGTTTTGTTGTGCGCAGAAATAGCAAAAAACAGCAAAAAGCTGCAAACTTATGATACTGGAGGGCAAGGAAGCTGAATAGGTAGGAAAGATAACTTCATTTTTTTTACATTTTTCTCCCTAATTTCTCTCTTCCAAATTGATTACTGGTTTTGCTTACCAAGTCCCGCTTCCAGCGCGGATCAAACCTGGAGGAGGTCCCATTTGAATCCCTGCCAAACAGCAAGTTTCCCTAAGGGGGTTGCTCGGTCTGTGACCCTGGAGCTCCTGCTGGTACTAGGAGGTGGTCAGTAAAAACTGCAGCAAAATTAAATGTTCCAGGTGCCGCTTATGGACCCGTTCTCGACAGCTAGCCAGTCTCGTCTGAGAAGCACAAGCTGAAGGGATGCAGTTGTTCTATCAATATTTTTAATTAAGATAATGTCTTGCCGAGAGGTGGATGGCCCCGAGTCCGGCCTTTCCATGTGCAGCAGTGGGATGCAAGGGATACAGAATTGTTTGAAGGAAGCTGCGTGCTCTGCTTAGCCTCAGGCAAAGCAGTGGTGGTAGAAAATGCAGATAGGAGCAGCGCTTTGTAGCTAGTTAACACACTTTTTGGGTGCATCTTAGTGTTCTAGTGATTGCAGTGGTTGTATAAAAAAAGATTTGAAAATGCATATTCCTCTACTTGAATAGCACTTGAGATGGGATCAGAGTTTTTCTTTATGGCGCCAAGAGCAGCTTTTTATCTTGCCCCGTCCAAAACAAATAGCAACAGGCAGGAAGGCAGGTGGGGAGCAAGGAAAGCAGGTAAATGGCAACGCTTCAGCCCAGCAGCTCGAGGGGATACTGGGGAGGCTGCAGGTAAAACACTATCCGAGGCAACACAAGGCAAGACCCAGAGCTGACAGGCGGTGGATGGAGCCTGTGCCTCCTCTCTGGGGTCCCTGCTAGGAAGGGTTTTGCTCCTGAAACACATTTGACACCTGATCCTTCAAAAGAGGAGTCTCTGCGTGAGCTGGTAAGCAAGAAAATAGCAGCAAAACAGAATCCCGATTGCTAGAACCCGCTGTCCTCTCAGTCCCAGAGTTGTGCTTTTTGGGGGGTGTCTTTTCCCCTGCTTTCTTGCTGAGTACTGCACTAGCAAATTTGGACAGGGGAGAAATAGCATCGCTTTTATGTGAAGCATCCTAAAAAGGAAAGTGTCTTAAAGGCACCAATAAATGCTCCGGTAATAATGCAGACTAAACTATACTTAGGACAAGTCTGTGTCCATCACTGTGATATACCGAAATCCCAGCCTGCTGAGTTGATGTCAGGTTGATGAATTACAACCTCTTCTTTATTACTGTTTTAAGGTTTGGTTTGCAAACTTTATAAATACATAAAGTGTGTGTGGCTCTGGATAGAAGGTTTATGGAGTGGCTGGGAGAAGATTTCCATTTGGGAGCGCTGCTGTGCCTTGTGCTTGCGTGTTTGCATATGTGCAAACACGTTTACATGTATGTACACTTTATAAATTACTTATTTGGGCAAGCATAATATATAGAATTACAACTGGGTATAAATTGGATATAATTATACATGCGGTAGTGGCTAGATGTCAAGTCATGGGTGATTCCTTGCTGTGTTTGGGTGGAACCTGCAGAGGGGAGGGATGAGTTTTAATTTTTGGGGGAAGCAATTTAAGAGGAAGCAGAATGAGGGTCTTTGCCACCCAGTTTGGGTGGATTTATTTGCATTGCTCTGAGGTCTTGTTTCATCCTTGCAATTCCTGCAGACGAGGCATTGGAGAACATCCCTTACAGCACCCTGTGTGCCCGGCTTTGCATAGCAAATCCAGGGCTTTGCTGCAGCTTTTCCTACCCGTTTGCACCGGCGACATCCGTATTTGAAACCTGTTGCCCACGTTGGGGCTCCTCAAACGTGGCTCCTACCCAGATAAGCGCCGTGAGGTTACAGAACCTGCTGCCCTCTATTTAATCAGGTGTGGATGAAACGGTTCCGCGTAACCGCTGCTTTATTTGCTTTAATATTCTCCTGCCTCCGAAATGGCTGCTGGGTTGGCCGAAGTTCAAGTTATTCACCCGCTTTCTGCTTGCCAGGGCGATGGCCGGAGAGCTTCGGTGCTCCAGGTGAGACTTGTGCTTGGCTGCTAATCTGGGTGCCTTGAACTGGCACCTGGATGAAGCAGCATCCACTCCCCTTAACTTTATCACCTGCTTTCTCTTCCCTGAGTAAATCTTCTCCTAAAGCTGTAGGACATTGGTGTTGTAGAAATGCAAGACTCGATCCCAAAGCTTCCTTTTTGGATGCTGACCAAGGGAAAAACATCTCATTTAGCTTAAAACACCTTTACCCCATTCGGTTTGAATAACTCATCCTAATCTTGTTTTGCCTAAGTATTTCTTTGTCACTCCTGAAAGGAAAATGGAAATCCATGTTATAACTGGCTACTTCTCCAACAAGTGTCATCAAATAACTGTAAGCAGATATTTCATATCTATTTATTACACACTACATTAAAAAATAGTTATTTCTCTGCATATTTCCCAGCTGGTTATTGTGTTTTATTTACAAATCACGTCAAGCTCCATTTGGATGGAAACTAGAATTCACCTGAATGTGCAGAGTTTTACTTAATATTAAAGCCATGCTTTTACAGAGTTATTTCAAAATACAGTGTTGCTTTTAAAATCAACTGCCGCACCATGAGTATTGGCCATAATGGGTAAATTTAACTTAATTTTTGGTTACCTTGCCCTTCAAAAGCGTAGGACTGGCAGAGCTCATCAGTTTGTCTTATTTTTATTCCTCGTTTAAAAGAGAGGAGCTGTTTTTCCTGCTTTGTCTATTCCCAGCTGATTTCTCCACTTTGAAAGCAGCAGTCATTGAAGTGAGCTAAATAAGCAAAGTAAAAAGAAAATGTTTGTTCTTTTGTACTTGCAGACAAGGCTACTGCTTGAAAGATGGTTTGGCACTTAATCAGACACTAGTTCCCAGTGCTTAGAGTGACTTCCACTAGTTCACTGCCTTGATGCTCTTTTTCCTTATGTAAAACTTCTGCAAAACATGCATCTTATTCACTTGGCTAATTTAGATTTTTTTTCTCCTAAGAGGGAAAGAAAAATATGCCCTCAAGTAAAATGTTGGAATTATCCTGAAAAATTATTTAAATTGGAAAGTAGTCTTAAAGCTTGGCTTCATTTTTAATCCATGGGGCTCTGCAGTGATAGAGATGCAACTAGACCGGGATATTGCAGCTGAATGTGTGGAAGGAGGGGGATACGCGTCCCAAATCCTGGTTTCTCCAGTACTCCATGCTGGATCCAGTGTCTTCCTGCTTGCTGGAAGCAGACTCTGTATCTGAGACCTCTCTAACCCTATAGCAGAGAGAAACTTGGGAATCTGCCTCTCAAAAAGCAGCGTGCTCCAGAACAAGCCCTTCTCTTGAGGTAACATCTACCCTAAGTCCTTCTGTGAAGCAGCTGGTAGCATTTGGGTTGTTTTTTTCCCTCTTTTCATGCCTGACCCATAAGTTTTAGTGAGGAGGCTCCTTGGCAGCTGGTTGGAAGGAGCTGAAATAGTTTCTGCTGAAGGATGCACTTTGACAGCAGGATGCTTGCCGCGGAGCAGGGCTCTCCACTGGCTATTTTAAGCTTGTTTATCTTTTTAGATAATGCTTGCCCTGGCATCGTTCATGGGGCTCCTTTAACTTTTAAAGGCTTCTAAATGCGAGTTAAACATAGAGCAGCTCCTCCTGCTCAATCCCCCATCCAGGCTCGTGCGCTGAAGACGGCAGCGGCGGATCCTTCCCGAGCGGCGGAGGGCGGAGCTGCTGTCCAGGAGCTCCAAAGTTGGAATTAGTGCATGGAAGCCGGGAATAAGAAACGGTTGGAACTCTATTGAAGGCGAGGTAGCAAAATTGCAGTGCGATTGCTGGAGCTGGCAGCTTGCAAAAGGGCCATTCTCGGCAGATGCAACTTCTGTGCAGTAGTTAAAAATAAATTGCGGGGAGTAAAAAAAAATAGTGCTAGGAAACAAATCAAGGCATCAGTTTATGGCCACTCTAGTTTTCTGAATGTACCGAGGAATGAATTTCTGAAATCTTGAGGCAGGAATGTCTATACATAGCCCTGATAGCTCCTATTCTGAGAGCAAAACGCAGCTTCTCCTCCTTATGGCTGGGCTGTTTGTGCTGCTGAAATGATCTGCGCTCTTTCCAGCTGCTAAAATACTTGGGGAGGGAAAAAAAAAAACTGTGTTCTGTTAAACAGAGAGATTTAGAACGGGTTGGAGGGTTTCTTCCATTAGGTTAGGATTTCTTAGGACTCAGGATGGGAATATTCTATTATGAAGTTTTTTATTACATATTTTGTTTACCAGTTAGCGATAAATGCATAGCTTAAATGCAGGATATAAATAAACCTTTTCCTACAAGCAGAGTATTTGGTTTTTGTTCCTTCCCTCTTGGTTTGAAGCTGGAGACCTGATGCTGTGTAGGGCCGAGAGCTTCGTGGCTTTCCTGGGAGCAGCTTCCCCTTCCTCTCACTTCTTTCACTTTGCCATTTGAGGGTTTGGGCCCCAAAACACCCAAGAATCGAATAATTCTGCAAAATTCCCTCCGACTCAACTGAAGGGCAAAGATTGGGCCATGTGGTCTCTAACCACAACTTAATCTCTAAAAGCCCAAGTTTCCTTGGTGTTCTCTGTCCCTTCCAGCGTTTGCATTCCCCCTTATGCCTCTTCCCTGGGGGAATTGGAGGATGCATCAAGAAAGAAGTGGGGAAACCCCTGAAAATTCAGCTAGACAGTCTAAGAGGTGAGAAAGCCTGGCCAAAATGAAGGTGCCTGGGAAGGAAGAGCCCCAAAATGCTTCATATGGGAAACCTGGAGCAGCTGCAGAGATGTGGGAGGAGACTCCAGCCTTTCCCAGCCCAAATCCGGGTAGGAAAACAACATTCTATGGAAAACTTACCCCAGAAGATCAATAGCCCCCAGCTACCCAAGGGTATTAAAGGTGATTGGGCTGAAGGGATCTTGTAAACACGGGTTTGTCCCACGAGCGAGTTTCTGTATTTGCCGAGAGCCCGGTTAGCCGTAGAGACACCTCCAGCTGCAAATATTTCCCGTTTTACCTGGGATTACTGCAGGACGAGCCTCCCTGGGTCCTTAAACCCCTTCAGCATCCCAAATAATGCCTGGAAATGGGTAATGAGAGCATTTTACTTGATAGTTTTATAAACTTGGCAATGAAAATGGCAACCCCGTCTTTATGCTCCGTGGATTCAGATACGAAGAAATACCCGGCTAACTTTGG
This sequence comes from Tinamus guttatus, assembly GCF_059628265.1. Lineage (NCBI taxonomy): Eukaryota > Metazoa > Chordata > Aves > Tinamiformes > Tinamidae > Tinamus > Tinamus guttatus. The sequence goes on along the minus strand of NW_028289082.1, from coordinate 1,428,161 downwards.
CCCCAAGATGACATTTTAAGGGATAAATGATCAAGGTTATGCAAATAAGGGGATTGATCAAAACTGGCGATTTAAATCGCTTTGATTCGCATCAGCAAGAGGGACGCTTTGATTTAAATCATTGATTTTAATCTTGTTTGGGGATTGTGCTTTCATTATTTTTCTAACGACTGCTGTTTGGGGGTTTGGGTTCTTGTTTTTTCCCTTTCCTCTTCCATTGGCTGGTAACTATTTGAAGCTTGCTTATTTGCAAACAAATATGCATCTTAATTTCTTAATTTATTTCTCCGGGCAAGAGGGGGGAATTGCTTATGTAGTGGGATGAAAGGAGCAGGAATATGCGCTTAAGCAGGTCCATAATTTAGTATGTCCTAACTCAAATTCTTGATGTTTTTTTCTCAAAGGGACAAACTGTACCATATTTTCTTCTTTTTTTTTTAAATGAAATGGTTACCTCCTTTATGGTTTATGCTGAGCACTGCATAGATGAGCATTGGAGCTGAATGTTTCAAAAACCTCGCTGTTTTGAAACTTGTATTTAAATGATACTGCTTTAAAATGCCATTTTTTAAAAAAAAGGAAGAAAAAAACCCATTCTCATAAATGTTTTACATTTAAAACCCGATTCGTTAAACAAAGAAAGCATTATCTGCAGTTAATGAACTGCACTGTTTCTGGATACCGTGTCCTTCCAGGTTTGAGAGCCAGCAGATCTTATTCTCTTACCTCATTTTCATTTGCAGATTAGAAGAGGAAAACAAGTTTTACTGCCTTTATTTCATTTAAAAAAGAGAAAGTCCTCCCAGTTATTCAGGGTTTGAACGAACGAGTCGCTGACCTGAACTAGATTAATAAACTGAAATGGGAAAACTCTTCCTTACATCCACACGGCTGTCAAAGTGCTTTAGCACTATGTTTTTGAGCTAGTTTGTCAGCATTTTAATAGACCTTTAAAAAGCAAATTGAAAATGTGATTTTAAAAAAAATCTTTTTATCCTCCCCTCTGAAGGCTAATCCAAAGGTGATATTTTCCTAGCATTTTTTTAGCAGTGCATTTATTCTGGTTTTGGTACAAGGTGCAAGAGAGGTGTTGAGGCGGTTTTAGTCATGGAATACGCATTGAGTTTCCTCTTTCCCTGCAGAGCTTCAACAACTTTCCTGTAGAATAGGTCTGTCTCTCAAACCAGTTCAAGGGATTTGGCCACTGTTTAAATCGGGAGGGCTAATAAGGCAGGCGGATGCACTTGTGTTTTCCTGTGATTAAAGACAAGTCTTTAACGCTTTAATTTACTGTCCCTTGCCCCCAAGGCAGAAGGTCCCTTGAAGCCCTGGAGCAGGGGAGATCAATTCTGAATAGGAATCGGCCCAAGTGCTCAGTTTTAGACTAAAAAGAACCTTTTAAAAGCAGGAAAACTGCATAACCTCGCTGGGATTTCATGCCCACCTGATTCCTGATGCTAATAGACGCCTGATCCCTCACAAACGAGCACCTGGGAGTACCTGGATGGACACACAATCCCTGCACATAGTTCCTGCCCCTGTGTAGCCCTGGGCTGAATATTTGGGCTGCTCTTCCCTCCGTGGCTTTTGCTACCCCTAAGGTCACCTCGTCGCACTCGAAAGCCCCAGGGCTCCTGCAAGGAAAACGGCGCCTTAATCCGACACGGGGAAGCCGGAGACAGCCGGTGCTTTTAGCATGGGCATCCTGTTCCTCTGAGGCAATCCCACGTAGGAGGAAGACGGACACGCAGAGGGATTTGGCTGTAATGCAGCAAGACAAATTCTGGCCCAATTGCGGCCTCGGAGTTAATGGGAACACAGTGTTACCCGGCGCGGCTCCGTCGCGCTGCCTGGAAATCACGTTGAGCTTGGGAGCCTGGTAACTACTTTAGGCTGATTTGTTATTTCGAGTGCGGCTTCAGCTGGTGAAAAATGGGGCACTCGGATGTCTTATTTCAAAAATAAAAAACATTCTAAGGACGTTAGAGGTAAATCTTGCTGGATTGCTTTAGAGCAGTCCTGCAACTGTGATCCCATCCATCTATATGCAGATCCCCTGGCCAAGGGGGTGTTGACTCTCAGTGTCAGTTTTCTCCTTGTAGAATGAGACGTTTCTGCCTTTTCAGTGCGTTTTGCAAAATATTCACGTGCTCTGGCTCGTGGGGTGGCTGCAGGTAAGTTGTCCCCAGGCCATACAAGAACATAATGTCCCGAGTGGTGCAGCCCAGCACCTGGGAAGAAGCCAGTTGAGATTGATGCTACAGGCAGAAGTTAGTCCCATCTTCTAGGGACAACCTCTTATCCCCTCTCAACTGCCTGGGCCTACAGAGGATCTCACTTTTGGTTACAAAGTGAATCTAGGATGATCTATTTCTGCTACTAGATGAGACCAAACTCTCTGAACAGTGAATTTGCATTCACTTATATCCTAAAAATTGTTTAGGTGCTTATTTAGAAAGCTGGAAATCGGGGAGGGATGGTCTGTGGTCTCTGGTGTTTTTTAAAACCTGTTGATTTGCTCTGTTCTTTCGGGGTGGCTTCCAGTGGTTCTTCAAATTATCACTAACCGTAATCATGGGAATTTATTTCTCTTTTCAAGGGAAAGTCCTACTTAAACTGGAGTTGAAATTGGCTTAGCAAGCAGTATCTTGGTAAGGATGTATGCTAACACAAAACTAGGGAATGCGAAGAATCATGAAGATCTACTTAAAGGGATGCTTTCAAGTTCATTTATTAAGTCTGTAGTTTGGATAATATTCTTAGAATGGTGAGAGAAAGGGGTGAAAATCATCTTCCAGTGTCTGGTGCTTGGCAGCAGAATTGTTAGTCAGCAGGAATGCGCAGAACTTGGTGAAAAATTGTTTTTTAGATAATTGCCTGTTGCAGACTGTCTGGAGGAGCTCACGTTTTATTTTGGGCATCTTGCATCAAACGGTAGCTTTTATATTTTAAGGGCTGATGTGTTGATTTAGATATCCTCCCATCCCGGCCTCTGGTGGAGGTCCGGCTTCCAAACTTGGATCCTTCGTTGGATTAAAGCGGTTCAAAATTTCCGGTTCTTTTAAGAGGAAGAGAAACTTCCCAAGGTGCTGCCTCGCTGGCCTGCTGCAAAACAGGGAGTGAGGAGGGTGGTAGCTCCCAAAACCTGCCCCAAAAAGGCTCGAATTCACCTCAGGATTTTGTCGCCTTGCCTGAAGATGCTCTTCTGAACTGCCCTTGGAAGCCCTTCAGCTGGGGACGTTTGTGGGGTTGGGGGCAATTTCTGGAGGCTTCAGATACAGCAGGTCCATCAGATTTGGGGGGGAAAAGGGCTCTCGCACTCTGGCCTTGGTGTTTGTTTGGTTTGGGGATCAAGGAGGTGGGTTAAGAGCCCAGAGATGCTTCAGAAGCAGTCGGCACTCCGGAAAATCCAGGGAGTTGCTGCACGTTCTCTTTTTGCGGAATAAATCAATCTCTTGGCAGCTTTCTTCTTCCTTCCCCCTAGCAGCAGGCAGGACCTCGTGTTAAGCCTGAGCACAAATGCTGAGTTTTCCTCCTTGTTCTGGAAAAGGGAAAACTCTCGTCTCAATCAGCCATAAGAATAAACCAGGGCAGCTCTGCCCATCTCCGGGGCGAATTCTCCCCATCCCTTTGCCCTTTCCGTCTCCTGCAGCTAGTGAATTTCCTCCCCAAGCTGCATCCGTTCCAGGGCGTTCCATGCTCGAAAAAGGGAAAATTTGGGAGAAGTTAGCACGGGAAACGGGAGCGTGTGGTGGTAGCTGTAAGTACAGCCCTGGCTGCCAGCGGCAGCTATAATTGTATATGGGACACGTGTGTCCTAGCGGCCGCTTCCCCCTTCAACCACCCTGTCCCCAGCGCAGACCAAATTTAGGACCTGAACGTGGTGACCGTTGTGCTCCCCATCTCCAGCTCTATCTTTTACCATTTACCATCTTCCTCACATGCTCCCTGCGCCTTTATTTTTTCTTCCCTAGTCGTTTTATGGAACAGCTTTGATTTTTCTCACTTTATGGTTATTTTAAGCTTCAGAAAACAATAAGAATGTACTTTTTCTCCCCCCGTTTCTTTCCTCTGTGCTTTTATGAAAGCAGAAGCTGCGTAGATAAAGCGCAGTTGATCTGTTCGGGATTACTGTTTCTCCGTTATTCTTTTGCTCTTGCATATCAGGCCTTTATGTAGAAGACTATTTAAAGGTGCCGTGCAGAACAGCGAGATGAAAGCGCCTTTGTGCATTAAAGACTTGTAGTGTCACAGGAGTCCACCTGTTCTCCTGCAACTCTATTTTTTTTTTTTAAAAAAAGTTTATTTAAAGTGAATTTTAGCGCTCATGTAAAAGCTGCTGAGGTTTTGATAGTTGTCAGGATTGAATGGCTCTCCCCACAGGCGGCGGCAGCGACGCTACGGCCCCGGTCCGGAGAGCGGGAATTGGAAAAGCCGCGTCCTGTTCCCATCCTCAGCACCCCGCTGACCTGCAGCCAGGTAGCAGGCGCTGAGGTCTCCGTGGAGAGCATTACCCAGCACAGGGGAACGTTGCAAATATTCCATTATTTTCTTAGCAGAGAGAATCCGAGCCGACATTGCAAGACTTTCCTGGGCTTCCTGGCGATAACTGGGTTGTGCTTTTGGCTTGTCCCGTGTTGGCTCACGGCTCCGTTCTCCGAACGGATTCGGGCAGGTCCGGGAAGACTTTCCGCTGGTATCACCTCCGTGAAGTCATTTTTCTGCAGCATCAAGGTGGATCCATCTGTGAGTCCATTTAAAATAGCAGCGTGTGTCGACTCATGGTCAGTACTGGACAGTTAATGCACCTATCGCACTTGCAAAGCTCTTCATGTGATGAAGTACAAGCAGGGTTTTCTTTTTGACCCTTCCAGGCTATCAGCTTAATTCCCAGAAGCTTCAGATTTAATTACCCATATCATTATCACAACATGCATAGCCGCGGATTTTATTAATGACCATAAAAGTGTTGAACCTCTCTTTAAAATAAAGGCGGATTCCCAGCCAGAGGATCCCTTTGCACCTCTGTGCTGGTACAGAGAAATCCCGCAGGTTGGTGCAGCCCCTCTCGTGTCCTTTTGTCAAAAGCCAGACCAAACTTACCCATCTTACTGTGCCCCATCCTCCCAATTTAACCTCTAATAATACTTTCCAGTAGCTCTGTCACCTTCCTGCCTTTAAAATAACAGTTGAGCAGAAGTTTTGCCCTTTTCAGAGCTATTTTTATGCTGTTAAGCAAACGATCGTCTCTTCTACCTCTCTGTTGCAGGTTCCTTGTGCTCCCCAGCTTGCTGTTATTGCTACCCCTAAACTGTTTTTCACTCCATTTCCCTTCTTTTACCCTGGTTGCTGCTTTATGGCTTTGTAAATCAGTGTGAGCAGTACAAAATCAGAGGCTTTCCTGAGATACCGATAACTTATGTCCACCGTTTCACTCTTGTCTAACCTAACGATTTGGTCGTATAATAAAAGGGATTTCAGCAGATTTGTCAGGCATGACCTTCCTTTTATGAATCTGTACGAGATGTCCTCTACTAAATTATGCATTTCCAAATGTTCTGCAATTCGGGCTTTTATCAACACTTCCACTGTATTCCCATAGCAGAAGTTGGCCCCCTTATTCTAAGGGAATTCACCCCAAGTCTGTCATTGCCCAACAAAATTCGTCTGTTTTTCAGATTTTTTTTTTCCTCCTTCTTGTCCTTATGTTATTGCATTTTTGATGCTGAAATTAATATTCTGGTCTGTGCATCTCCGGGAGCAGGGCGCCTTCAAGAAATAACCGGCCGAGGCCTTTGCAGTTTCGACACGCTTGTGCGTCACACATGACACGAGTTGCTGGGCCTCAGCCCAGGTGAGAGGCAGCAGCTCGGAGGCTCAGTTTGCTTCCCAGCTTGCTGAATAATCCCGTGTGAGACCGTGCAGACCGCTTGATTTTGCTTTTCTTCTGGGTATATGCTTATGCAGAGGGGAGGAGGCTCGAATCCTTCAAGTGTTCTTGCTTGGAGCCATCCCGCTCGCGCTTATAGCTCCTTCGAACATATAGGCTGCCGCTCGGGCTATGCTTCCAAATGTGGATTTCTCTTGGAGGTATGTTCTGACCCACCTACTTTGCAGATATATTTAGCAAAGCCTCCCTGCAGTAGGGCTGTCCCCAAGCTTCCTGTGGCACCCGCTCTTGTGCCTCCCTGCTCCTTGGGCTGCGGAGCTTGCCTGAGCTCGGCTTAATTCCCAAAGCTATGAGTGAGATGCGCAGAACGGTGGGAATGGAGGTTTCCACCCTCAACGTAGGGGGTTTTAAACAAAAGGCACAAATGGGTGCGTGCCCTTTCCTCCAAGCTTGGCTTGTACGAGGCAGAGATCCGAGGGACAAACTTCTCAGTGGTGGCCGGTGACAGGACAAGGGGTAACGGGTCCAAGCTGAACCCCAGGCAGCTCCATGTCCATGTGAGGAAGAACTTCCTTGGTGTGAGGGTGCCAGAGCCCTGGCACAGGCTGCCCAGAGAGGCTGTGGAGGCTCCTTCTGTGGAGATGTCCAACCCGCCTGGATGCCCCCCTGTGCCCCGTGCTCTGGGTGTCCCTGCTGGGGCAGGGGTTGCACTGGGTGATCCCTAGAGGTCCCTTCCAACCTCAACCGTTCTGGGATTCTGCTTAGTCAGGCCGTAACAGCACATGGTTTGGATCGTGATGCCAGAGTGGACCATGCGGGGCTCGGGAATGTCTTAGGATCGCAGGGAATGGCTCTTCCTTGGCCTGGGCACAGTTTAGGGATGGAAGCACTAGAGCATGAGCTGGGGAAGCGTTTGCCCTGTGTCTGCTGCTGCTTTTTGAGATTTTTTTTTTGTTGCTGCAATTAGAGATTTTTAATTTATGACAAAAATATGGAAGATCAGGCACCTCAGTGGGCTGCTTGTTTAGAAAGCCAAATTCTGTGTCTCTTCTCTAATCTTCCTGGTAGATGTCATGCAAGATGGAGCCCAAGGGGAAAAAAAAATACAGCCAGCAGATGTGCATAAGAGAGAATGAATCACCTTGCTATATTCAAACCATTTATTAATGGGGGCAAGCAAGGGGGAGAACTTGGCTTGCAGGTTTACCAGGCAGGAGCACGGATTTCGGCCTGTATTGCTCCGTTTGGAGTTGCCAGGCTAAGCGTTTCTTGGAACTCCCCAACTCGTGTTGTTCGGATTCTCCAGAGCATCCCAAACCCTGAAGTAATGAAACCATTTTGCTGGATGCGAAGCGTTCTTGATTTCTTTTTTCCTAACACTAATATAACCAGAACATTTTTATTGCTGCCAGTCTATTGATTCAAGGCATTTCTGAATCTTCTAAAGCAGCTAGTGGCTAGAAGTGAGGAAATGGAGTGCCTAGAGGATAAATCTGCCAGGCTGCACCTTCACCTTGGAAAGAGGAATCGCGCTCTTGCATTTGCATCTGCTGCCCCAAGTACTTCTGCGGGGATGGAAGAGCCCCACAGGCTCCTGGCAAAGCCCATGGAAAGCACTCGGATCTCCTGATGGATTCATCTGACCTGCTGAAGCTCCGGCCGATGCGAGGGAAGGAAAAGGGAAAGACAGGAAGGGAGGGGAGAGCCCGGGGTCAATATTTCACGCGCCCGTTTGCCCAAGGCGTGGGACGGAGCGCGGCGAGCAGCCCTGTTTGCTCTGCTGCCATCAGGGGACACTTCCCGCAGCCCAGCCCAGTCCCAAGATCGCAGGGGGGCAGATAACAAACCATATTCTGCCCCGTGCAACAGATGGGAGCCTTGGGTGGACTATGACCCCGTCCATCGCATTTCCCTTCAGTTCCAAGGGAGAGGGCAGCCCTTGGAGAGGCTGCAGCCTCCTTTTGCTGCACAATTTCATGCAAACTTGGTCTGGGCTTGCACACGGGTTTTGCTGCAAGCAGCTGAGAGCCCACGGAGCTTCTCAGCACGCTGCTTAATGCTTTTAAAAGTTGTTGACAAGTTTATTGGTTGTGCAGCAAGCTGCCATCATTGGAGGAAAAAAGCAAAGGCCATTTAGAGTATAAAACCTATTCCTAAAAGGATAAAATCTCAAATCTCACATATTGTTATTGTTAAGTAATAGCATGTTCTTCATACTTCTCTGTTTCCTCTGTCTGACATACAGCAATGCTAAAATAAAGGCCGTAAAGGTATTTCTTATCCCTTATGTATATTTTTAAGGTATTTCTTGCTTCTTAGGTGATGACCAAGTTCTACACAGCACCTGAGCATTAGTTTTGGTGATGGATATTTGTATCCTCTTTGAAATAAGTAAGCTGCTGCTTCAAGAGGAAGAGCAAGGCAAAGAGGAAGGCCAAGCTTTAACAGACTGTTGCTGTTTTATGTAAAATATGGGAAAGTCAGGGTATCATTCAACTGATTTAAACCTGCACAGCTTCAAGATCAAGCTCCATTTGATCATGAGGGAAGTTGTCCTTGCTGCCCAGCAGCCCTTAGCTATCACTATTAGCCACGAATTTCCGTACTGCTATCCACACTGACCTGCAATTGTAGCTGGAAATCATAGAATCCTTATGGTTGGAAGAGCTCATTTCTAGCCAATAATGAAAATACAGCTTGGGAATCTGCACTGGAGTGTGTCTGGAGACGTATCTTGATAACACTGTTTTATTTTCGAGCAGTTGATGAGGACTAAGTGATGCTGAATTATGTATCATAATCCCTTTTTGCTGGGGCTGTGTTGTCTCATAGGTATCTCAGACTTCTGGAGTAACTCAAGGATCATTTCCAGTGAAGTAGGGAAGAACTTTAGTGCTTTCTGAAAGCGTCGGGTGAGGTTTGTAATGATGCAGCTGAGGTCTCTCCTGCAGAGAGGAGAGATTTCTAGTGAGCTTCAGAATGGAGCATGACCTTCAGCTTGATTCCTCTAGCTGATGCCACTACATTTGGGTAAGAAGACTTCTTTGGGCTAGAATTGGGGAGGGAAAAGGCGATAGCAAAGAGCTGACTGCAGTTCTAGACTGGCTGTGCCATAGGGATGGCAGGGAATGACTGACTTGTTTTTCCAGGTGTGCCAGCTGTTGCTTTTATTCTCATTAGATCAAGGCATGTGATCAAGGGGCAAGATGCTGGTTTTGGTGGTTTCCCTTAGCTAAGAGTCTGGAGGCAGAAGAGGGGACAGACCCTGTCACAAATAGCCTAAACCCAGCGAGCTGCTGGTGTATTCCCTCCCCATCATCCCAAGATACTCCTTTCTTCTGGAATGCCATAAAAAGGATTCAGAAAAGCAACACGGAATCACAGTAAGGCTGGACACAGTATGAATTGGAGGTCGCCTCTGAGCAGTTTCTTCAGGAATTTTTCTGTTCTTGAAGGGGACGTGGTCTGTAGAGCATCCTGCCGAGCACGAGTTCAGAGGGTGGCAAGACAAGGCCATGCCAAAAAAGGGTTCCTAACCTTGCTTTCCAGGGCACAAATGCAACAATCCTCAAGTCATATGACAGAGTGGGTTTTTTCTTTTTTTTTGGCCTATTTTGGGAAAATGGGCCAGAGTCCTAGATTTGCTTTCGTATTTTGGACACTAGTCCTACTTTTGCGCGTGTACTCGGGTGAATTTAGCGTTAACTTTCCAAACAAATACAATACTTGGAGCTTTCAAATCGCTGGGTAATCACAAATCACCCATTCGAACGTCTCCTGACAAAACAGGTCTTTTGAATCCAACAGAGAAGGCTTTACCAGGAGTTAGGGTCTGGAATCGAAAGCTGGACACGTTCGAAGTAGAAATCAAGCACCAATTTCCAACGCTGAGTAGCATGAGCTACTAAAAAGAGTGATGGATCTTCTGTTTCTTGGTGTCTTGGAGGCAAGGTGGCTTCTGGACATAGGTTAACCAGTAACAGGTTGGTTTTCATGGAGAAGGTGGAGCAAATAACAGTCTTTAGCCACAGCCATGCACAGACAGAGCCCAACCAGAAGACATGGCAGTTCTGCTGACCTTGAACCCCACATCTATCAGTTAATTAAAGGGTTCAATTTGTCCAATTTTCTGTTCCTTCTTAGGGAGGTATTTGTAATTATGAGCTGAGTTGGAAATTGGGCTTTCTCACAAATTCAGCAGCTGCAGAACTTCATTCCTCGGTCTGATTTGGCCCCTCTTTGCTTCACCACTGGGTGTACCATGTTTATCAGCAAGTTGGCACTCAGTTCCTCAGCATTTTGTGGTGACCCCCATGGTTGCAGGGCCTCTCTCCTTGAACAGGTATCGTGTTCAGCCTCTTTAAGCCAAAAATTTATCCTGTCCATGATTTACCTTCTACAGAACGGTGACACTTCTCTTTCACAAGGACACAGAGCGCTGAATTTGTTATTTGTAAAGCCCGTTTTAAGAGCTTATGAAGGAAGATATTAACAAAATACAAAGTGGTGGCGTTATTTTTCACTATGTGACTCACTCAAAAAATCAAAAGGAAAATCAATTTCTTTTCCAAATAAGTGAGATCAGCCTCATCTTTACCAAGTAGCTTCCTCCTTGCTTCAGTAGGGAGCTGTGGATCAGGGTGAACTGTACTTCAAAACATCTAATTGCATACAGTGAGAAATGAAGAAAACTGAAGTGGATCCCAAGAATGTATTAAAAACCTGAACTAAAATGAGAATGATTTCATGTCAAGTGAGACAAATGCAGAGTTGATACTCCAATGCTTCACACATCCACTTGTCCTTGGCACCGAGAAAATGAGATTTCTAATATCTGAAAAACAGATTGCCATGAAGACTCATCCATTGTAAATTTAAGCTGCCTTTATAGCAACTTAAGCTGGGGACAAGATTGTTCATTACATTTGATTCTACAACTGTGGCCATGATTTCCATATTAATATTGAATTTTTTATTATCGGTACCAGAAATAGGAAGGGGAGCTGGTAGTGTGTTTTCCCTGTGTTTTATTAACAAGCAATTTATTTAATGAATAATGCGACGAGGGCAAAGGTTTGCGAGTTCTTCCTTGCATATCAGGTATAGATTGTGGTGGCACCTGCGCTGGCTGCTGTGATTAAGGCCAGTTTGGGGCTTTGGCTTAGGCTAAAAGCTGGGAATGAGGGAAAAGGAGATATTGGTTCATGGTTTTGCGAGTCGTATTTTGGTGGTGGGGGAAGCTGCAACGTTTGGGGCTGAGTAATTTGGCTTGAAGTCGTCGTTGCTCATTGGGATGAGCCCTTGCAACAGCTTGTGAGTGGCCTCCACGTGCGCGGGGTGCGGAGGGAGGGGATTTCTGTACCCTTGGACTTCAGACCAACCGTGATTCAAAGCCGGTTCCTGACCCTTCTCGGGAGCTGCTCTGGCGTCGGATGTTCTGGTTTCCTCCTCTTTCTGTTTAGCTCCGTTTTCTTTCCCAATTCCAGCAGCGAGGCAGCCCCGAGGATTCCCTGCCCTGCCTGGCTTGCTCCGTGGCCGTTTGCAATTGCATCCAGACTGTAACGCTCTCCCCTCAACCTCTAACGTAGCAAAGTGGAGAATTTCCCCGATTTTCGCATGAGCTCATCTGTATTTCTCTCTATTTCCACTGAAATGCCGTCATCTCCCCAGTCTGCATTTACAGACCTGGAGTCTCTTGGACGAGTCCTCCCTCCCTCCTCTGTTCACGTCCCAAACTAGCTTCTAATAGCTCTTCATTTATAACCTCTGAAGTCTGTGCTGTTTTTTTCCTCTCTTCCATTAGTATCGCTAAAATCGTCTCTCACCTGAGTTACTGCAGCCCTTTCTTTGGCTCCTGCTCATCTCATCCCGTTCCAGTTTTAATATTGTTGCACGGTGATGGAGAGCGATCTCTCCTTCCCGTTGTGGGTTCTCTGCTTCTTCCACTCTCCCCAGCCTGGAAGCCAACCTTGCTGCGAGGAACCCAGTTCTCTACCCTTAGCCTCGCTGACCTTCAGAAAGTTTGTATATATTTAAGGCTAATTTGTTCCTCTTTGGAAAACAAAACAGTTCTCTGTATTAAACTCAACATTTGGCAATAGGTCAACAGCATGATCTCATATTTTTTGCGACTGCTTCAGGGAAAATGTCTTAAATGTAGTTGAGAGATTTACCAGACAAATGCTTTGGTGTAGAAGCTCTTTCCTTCTGCCCACCTGGGTGAGAGCAGTCGTGTGGGTGAGAGACTTGAGGGCGTTGGAAAAATTGCTTCATTTTCCCAATAGTTTTGCTGTTGAAGCACTTTGAAGCCATGTTAGTTTGTGGAGAAAGACATCAGCAATGATAGCTAAAGAAAATGCTATTAGGTCATTCCTTTTCAGAACATAGTACCTGTCTTCTAAGCTCTTTGCGGATGTTAGCCAAATAATCCTTTTAATAGCTTTTGTGAGTTAAAAGGGTAGGTAACTGTCATAAGGCTAAATGATTGCATAGATTAATTTACTTGTGGCTCAAAGAAATCAATTGTAATTTAAATTTTAGTCTCTGGACTGATTACACCACCAGACGTCAACTTTTTCCTTAGGAGTCTCGCCGTGTGCATCGAAGTGTCCGTCTATGATTATATATGGATCTGAATTAGTTACAGATTACCAAGAATAATGTGATTGAGCATTTTCAGTTTTACATCTGGGGCTCTACACAATACTCAGCTGGTTGGCCTTGTTCAGGTCTATAAAGCACCCGTTTATAACTGGGATCGTTGCAATTCATAGGGTGTCTGCATGGGAAGAAATATTTTGTGTGGGGCCGCAGCAAACCGTGTCGAAGCTGCCGTGGAGGGCAAAGGGAAGCAGAGGGCTGAGCCTTAACGATCCATAGGAGAAAGCACAAAAATGGAAAGATGATAGCAGAAACTTCAGTGATTCCGGAGAGCATTTTGCTTAATTGTGGTTATATTTAGTGCTTGGTCTACACTATACCACCCCGGGATGGGTTAGATGATTGAGAAGGCTCCTGAAGGGACCTGTGTTTGGTTTTTACCTATCAGAAGTGATTTGGGGCTGCCATAAGATAGCCTCTGCATTAAAACTATAGTCATATAGTTGTTAGCAGATAAGGAAAAGTCAGAATGTACTTGTCTTTCATAGAAATCTCTTAACATTTTTTTGTATCTTTTGTTGTTTGTCCTACAGAATGGTGAATAACACTGAAGACCCCCACGAGGCTTTATAACGTCCCATCCCCATGTAAAGTATGCTCAGAACTTTTCCAGTAGTGTAAGTACATGACAAGAAATGCAACAACAAAAATAATAGCTGATGAGAGCTCAAAAGTTTCTTTATGTTTATTTGTCTAAAAAGAGCAGAGAAATGGCTACAGTTATGATCAGCAGGTTGCTATACTGGAGAGTGCCACTGGTATGGCTTTTATGAGATGTTTAAGGCAAGGAACAGCAGAACTGACTTCTCCACTTGCTTTGGCTGACACGTTATTTATGCTTTTGTGTACGAAAAAGAGAAGTAGAATCACGTATTTTTCATACTTTTGGTCTTGATCAAAGAAAGGTTTCTGTTAAAAGTTGGAGGTGGCACCGTTTCCTGGACATACTAGATGGATACCAGAGCTGTGCAAGAAAACTTGCGCTACAGGCTTGGTAAATAGGGATGAATACACCATAAGGGCAGTATTGTATAGCAAAAGTAGACAATTGGGGGCAGCTAATATTAGTCAAATGTGTTGATCCAGTCCGTAACCACTGGATCTGTTGTGCTTCCAGGACAGTGCAGGGTCCTGCCCCTGGGCAGGAAGAACCCCAGGAACCAGCACAGATTAGGGGTTGACCTGCTGGAAAGCAGCTCCACAGAGAGGGATTTGGGAGTCGTGGTTGCCAACAGGTTCCCCATGAGGCAGCAACGTGCCCTGGTGGCCAAGAAGGTCCATGGGCTCCTGGCTGCAGCAGGAGGAGCGTTGGCAGCAGGGCCAGGGAGGGGATCCTGCCCCTCTGCTCAGCCCTGGGGAGGCACCTGGAGCCCTGGGGGCAGCTCTGGGCTCCCCAGGACAAGAGGGACGTGGAGCTGCTAGAGAGGGGCCAGCGCAGGGCCACGAAGGTGATGGAGGGACTGGAGCAGCCGTCGTGTGAGGAAAGAGTGAGCGAGCGGGGCCTGTTGAGCCTGGAGAAGAGAAGGCTGAGAGGGATGTGAGCAACATGGACAAGTAGCTGAGGGGAGAATGTAGGGAGGATGGGGCCAGGCTCTGCTCGGTGGTGGCCGGTGACAGGACAAGGGGTAACGGGTCCAAGCTGAACCCCAGGCAGCTCCATGTCCATGTGAGGAAGAACTTCCTTGGTGTGAGGGTGCCCGAGCCCTGGCACAGGCTGCCCAGAGAGGCTGTGGAGGCTCCTTCTCTGGAGATGTCCAACCCGCCTGGATGCCCCCTGTGCCCCGTGCTCTGGGTGTCCCTGCTGGAGCAGGGGTTGCACTGGGTGATCCCTAGAGGTCCGTGCCAACCTCAGCCATCCTGGGATTCTGTGATCTTGAAGCCCAGTAGAAACTGACGTTTTTGCTTGTCCAGAATTCATGCTTGAGGCCTGTTACTTTCCTCTTTTAAATGATTTCTCTCATATGTCTTATATGTGATTTCTATCCATCCTGTCACTCCAGTAAAAAGGCAAAAAAAAATCTAAGTTTGAAGCCTGTCAGATCAAAAGGAGTAACTTTCCTTGTATTGTACTTAATCCATCTCTCCTGCTGCCCAGTCCTATATCACTGTTCCCTGAACCTCTTTATAGACACGACCAAATATTTGTCCAGTGGCTGTCAGAGCCTGAAGACACTTTGACCACCTGATTTCTGGTTGCACCTGCTGGCAGACTGCGCTTTAGAGAGAAATCCTGTCCCCAGAAGAGGCAGCGAGAACCGGGCTGCTGTGAATGTGGCCAATTTTCCCCCAGATGGATGATCTCACGAGTGCAGCTTATGTAGCTGGCACGTGGACCTTCGTAATCCCAATACAGGCTTTTGTACAACGAGTTGCAGCAAGGGGTAACAGTTGATCGAGGCGGGGGGAATTTTAACTAAACCACCGATGTGTTTCAGACGGGCCTCTTGACACAACCATTGAATAATTATTTTCTATCACTGTTGGGTTAGTCTTTCATTCAGAAGCAGTGGTTTCTTATTTTGTTGCCAGTCCCATGGGCCTCCTCCTATTCTTTCTTTGTAGCTGGAAAAAATGGTGGGTTTTTAGTGTTAAATAGTCACCATTTGAAATTGTAAAGTTCCTGTTCCCAGCAGGAAGGGAATCTGGTGGAAAGGCCACGCTGCCCTGCACATCTTTATTATACCAGCAATTCCGAGCTCGCAGAATGAGCTTAGTGCTCCTCTGTGCTTTGTATGAGCACAAGGACAGTCTGTCAGCCTCAACTCTGAATCAGACTTTTAACATAAATCTTAAAGCTGTGAATTACACTGTTTTAATTTCCTGTGTTTTAGCCAAATTTCAGTCGCGTTCTGCCTCGGTGCTGTTTCAGCTCGATACTGTGTTATCCTGCTGCTTTCTGGATGTGTTGGGCAACATTGATGAGTGCTGTTAATCAGCTGCCATCCTCTATTAGAGAGGTAGCTGCTTTTTTTGATTGATTCCAGGATATGTGTAGTTAATACAGTCATTGAGAATGCCACGTAAGTATGGGGGAATGATTTCTGCCTGGCTGAAAGCTGGGGTGAAACAATTTGAAGGGGATTAGAAAGTATTAAATGAGAGGAAATGGGCCAAGATGACCCAGTTAGGTGTGAAGTTTTCAGATTAAACCACAGATATCTTTTAAAAAAACGGATAAATGAGCTTCATGGTTACATAAGAGGAAAGAAGAAAACATCCAGTAGAAAAAAAAATTAAAAAGATCAAGTTGACAGCCCAGTGGCTAGGGGGTTGTGAAATGATGGCCTGTCTCGTGTGTACCTGCTTATAATGATTATTTAAAGGGAAAAAAGGATAGAGGAAGAGAAATAAGTGTACATGGGCTGGGGAGAGCAGGAACACAGCTACTCTATCTACAGTGAAGACCAGAGCTAGGATGCAATTTGCAACTTGTTTTGATTACCCCTCAGGTCAGAAAGAGTTGCTCCAAACTAATAAGCAGCAGGAATACAAGAGTTTTGACTTATATATTGCTAGAGATTAAATTAAGAAATTATATTTGCATAGACAAATACATCCCTATTGGTTTCCCCATAAATATAATGGGAGTCGTTATCCGTTCGTACCTCACAGGATCACTGCAGTATCGATTAATTAGTGTGTGTTAACAATGAGAGATGACCACCACTGGTTGTGTTGCCTGTCTCAAGCTACCTCTCAAAATACGATTTCTGATGGAACATTTCAACATTCCCATTTGAAGTTTACCTGTATTCCCAGGTCAGTGCTTTACCAGCACTAATTAGTGTGGGTGTGGGGTTTTATAATGCTTAAAAAAAAACAAGCGAAACTCTCATATGGAAGCAACTGCAGCCAAAAGCCCGTGTTTTTGCCATTATAATTTATACTCTTTAAGGAGCTGCTGTTATCTATCTACGAGTTGTTTTCCCAGGTATAATCTGTGTCTTCACCGCGAGCGCGTGCCAATAGAACTGCACTTGCAAACTGTTTTCTGGTAGAAAATCCTTTGCTTTGTAGTTAAGCGCAGGATTAGCTGTAGATAAATTTCAGAGATTTTCTGGGTTTGGATTTTGCTTCTCTGAAACGTAGAGAATTTGCTTTTAAGAGAAGAGCTGTAAATGCAGGTGACATTCTGTAGGAGAAGGAGGTGGCGCAAATGCTTCCAAATGTCCTTCTTTTTGCCTGTGGAAGAGGGTGGTAGTCCCCTTGGTGGCAACTTGCCATGTCTGGTGCTGTAGATGGACCCTGTAAGATGACTCTGTGTGAGAAAATACTCAAAGTTTAGCCTGGCACTTAGTCCCTGTGTGACTTTGGATGTGTCATTTAGGCCTGTTGAAAGGCTGCAGCTCGGTGTTTGAGCTCTTGCTCTCAAAAATTCACATCATACCACTTTTCTGCCTCCATGGGCTGCTCTGTAGAAAGATGTTTTTGAGCTATACGGAGCCAAATACTTCAGCTAGCAGACGTAACGCAGAGTATTTTAAGGTGCTGTCTGGATTTTAGTAGAGAAGTGGAGGAGACAGCAGACAGCAACAGAGCTACCCTGGGAATTTTGCCGGCTGTAAATGCGTGTCTTGTCCAGCTGTATCCAGGTTGGATGTGGTTCTTGCTCTGATTCTTCATGTGGGTTAAAGAAAGTACTTCAGTGTGTTACCAATATCTGCTTATTTATGCAACTCAAACACACAAATCTTTTCATCATCGATGCTTATATACCCCAAGCTGGTCTATAGGTCCCAAATCAAAGTGCTTCTCCTTCATTTTTGGCACAGGCCTGGGCTTTGGTCCCTAATTTGGCACTCGGCCACCGCTACGGCCGTTCTTGATGTCTCTTAGTCTTTCTGATACATTCGTTCTGCCCTTGAATCCAGCCTCGGAGTTTCAATTCCTTCCTTGTTGCTGTAGAATTGCAACAATAATAAGGAAACCTGGATTTGAGAGGTAGGAAACATTAGGGTTAGACAGATAAAGTGGTGCTGTGAATCAGTCTGTGCCTTGAGCAGAATTCAGAAGTACCTGGCTGCCAGCCCTCTGCTTAGTCAGAGGTCAGTCCCTGGTGTAAGACTTGGATTATGACAATAATTGGCATTTATATTATATTTTTCCCTTGTACAATTGATCTCAAGTTCGCCTCTTCTCCAAGGATGTAAAACGGATACTATAAAGGAGAGCAAGTTACTCGCCCAAGTTGAATCAGCGGCAAAACGGCCAGGGTTTGCTCCCTGCCAATGTGCAGGCAATATTTGTGAGGAATTTCAGAGGGAAATGAAGGGAAAGGAACCCTCTAATAGCAAATGAAGGGACGAAGAGCGCACACAGAGCAAACGAGGCTGGATTTGGGGCTCTTCAGCTCCGCACCTTGAGGCCTCCTGAAGAAATGAGATGTTGATATTCTGCTCTCAGCTTGCCTCCTGTAATTTGTGTAGCGGTGAGTATTTGATTACACTGGATTTATTTTCAGAAGTTTCAGGCTGCCGTTATTAACTGTCACCGTCTTGATCGAAAGCGTGTGGCGGCGTTCGGCATTCACGAGGCGCCGTTTTGCATCCGTAAGCAGCCGCGCTGACGCCGCGGCCCCGCGCGTCGGCCCGCCAGGCCCATCCCGCTGCCGGCCGCGAGGCCTCTGCTCCATGAGGAGCAGCGGGGTCGGCAGGAGCGTGGCGCCGCGCTCGCCAATCAGCGGGAATGGGAGTAGGGCCCTCTCCGAAAATCAGGCCCGCGGGATGCGGCGGCGGGAGGCAATTACGCTAGCGTAGAGATAAGGGCGGCCTTGTGTTGGCTGACGCGATGAGCGCTTGAGGCCTGATTTGTTTTATTTATTTATTTTCTCTCTCTTGAAACCACTACAACTCCACGGAACATTCCAAGTTGCTCCTGCTCAGCCTGAGTGTGGGCCAGGATGAGTGGGCTCCTCGCTGCCCCGTCGAGCAGGGGCTGCTGGTTTGAAGGTGGCTTTGCCTCCTGTGGCGCAAAGGCCGTAGTTTGCCCAGCTTTCACTTGCGATGCTCTTCCTGCGAGATCCCATTTAATGACACCCCAAAAGTGCTGAATCAGAGGAAAAAAAGTTATAAAATAGAAGGTTATGAATGCTGGGGATCCTGTTAAAGGACGGCGTAGCGCTGTTAGATGTCTAACCCTGTAATATATCACCAAAGTGTACAAATTGGCATTTATCTGCATCCTGCTTGTCCCACCGTTGATGTGTCTTTATCGGAGTTGTGCTTAAACCAATTTCCAGACATAGGATGTTGGCTCTGGCTCTACCCACGTCCATATTAGGTCGATTTTATCAAATATGGGTCTCATATCAAAAACCACAACTGTTTAGGTAAGTGTCTTGAGCTTTGCAGAGCTTGTGGAGCAGCAGGGTTTGGTGGTAAGTTGGAGAAGGATCTCTGCAGTAATGCTAGAGCATGTCCTACTCATGGTGAGTAGGAGAGAGGAAAATGGTGTCTTTGGAGCATGAAAGAGTCCAGAAGTCTTCTCTCAAGTCTTAGAGGTGTTAGGGTTGCTGTTCTGGCCATGTTCCTAATTGAATTGCTTTGGAATTCTGCAAGTTCAGTTGGACGTGGAGTTGTTTCCCGCTCTGCCATGTTGCAGCACCCAGAACGTTCCTGTTGGGTCCATGGTTCTTGTGTCTTTGTGGGCTTCGTGAGAATAGGTGTCACAGGGCAAAGTCTTGGAAGTGAGAGTAATTTTTCCCCTGAACAGCTCCAGAATGCAGCTTTAGCTGGGGAAAAAAGGATGCTGTGGAGATACCTGCATCTGAGTGCTTGAGACCTGCTGGAAGTTTCCTATCTGTGGATTTGGAAGCAAATACAGTTCTTTTATTATTCAGCTCCTTACAGTTCTCCCTTCAATCTGATATCTGGGTACCTCAGGTTCCTTTTGGATGAGCCTGGAAAGATAAGCATGAAGTTTTAATGCTTTATAGATACCAAGAGGCAGTAAGTGGAATTGTGCCATCTTATGTGGGGCATGACTGCCAACTTAATGCAGGAAAGGTAAATAGGCCTGGTATTTTAAGCCACCTTTTTCTATCCGGATCTAAATAAGTTTGATTCCTTTGAAGGATTAGATCCAGTTGCCACAAAATTGCTCAGTTTTAGTTTTGGGCTTAAGTTGTCTTTACAAAAGTTTGGTTTTTAGCATTTCAGGGCATTAAGCTCAAGGCAATTCTCCCTTGGTTGGCACATTTTCTTAAATATAGCCTCAAGCAAATTTTTCAGCCCAACCTCACTGGTTTGGGGTTTGGTAACTGATATGAAGATGCAGCAAATAATTAGAATTTGATACCTGCTATAATTGAGGATATTGTGCTACTTGGGCAGCAAAGTTTGTCCACAGTCATTGATGTCAGGTGTACTTTTTGATATCTTTATTTTCTCCTGTGCCCCCTCAATTATCTTGCCCGTCTCTTGTTTTGCTTCTTGTTATTTTGCAGCTGATTTTGTTTTGCAAGGAAAAAGAGGGGAAAAGCAAATTGAATTAAAGCTGTCTGGAGGAGTTCAGGAGAATAAGAGCTCTTAGAGCAGTATGGTGGGGATACATGAAGTACGAGGGAATCTCCATTAATTAATGAGGTGAATGAAATTATGCTGATCCTAAAATGGCTGATTTACTTAACTGCTTTGTAAACTGATTTTTTTGAACAAGGTGGGTTTAATGAAAATATTTCTAAAGGAGAAAATAACTGAAGTCCTGTTAGAATGGCAATTCTAAATAATGCTGGTGTGGTTATTCATTAAAAAATGGTAGATAGTTGGCAATGCCGGCACAGGTTCAATATTGCCAAGCTTTGCAATATTCCTTTGGGGTTTTTAAGGAAAATTCCCAGTTCCTGTAGCCTTTTTTCAGCATATAAAGCTCATTTAGAAGTACTGGTGCAGATCCCACAGTGGTGTAGGAAAGCACATACTGCTTTTAACTGACTGTGGCATCAAATGGCTAAAGGAAATGGTAGCTCCTCTGTTGCATGACATTTGTCTGGCAAGTCATACTTTAGTTGGACACAAGGTTTTAGGTTCAAAGGACTGGAAGGACCAAGCTTTTAGACTTCTAGATTTGTGACATACTGGAGTTTAAACTAGATAATCCAAAGTATTTTTTGGTATTAAACTCAAGGGGTCAGTAAAGGAAAAATTTTGAGTAGACCTAATTCTGGGTGGAGGTTCTGGTTCACAAAGTTATATTAGGAAAAAAAGATGGTAAGAAGTGACAAAATGGTTTTATCTCTGAGGAAAAAGCAAGCCAGTCTATCTGCTGAAAAACCAAATGTTTAATGAGAGATTTTACACTATCAGAGCTGACACTGGGGGCTGTCGGAGTGTGCAGGAGCTTGTGACGTGCCACGGTGACATTAAACCAGTGTGACACTTCTGCTGTCCCAAGGCTTAGAGAGAAGATGAGAGCAGCATGGCCTCCTCCAGCACAGAGGAAGAACCTGGAACACTCTGGCTGCTCCTCCACAAGTTCTGGACGTCTCCATCGTGGATGTCACTTCCAAATCTTAATTGTTGTCATTCCAGTCATTGCTCGTCTGCCGCTGCATTGGCCGCGGCGCTCTCGTTTTAGTGGAATCATCTGGGTGCTTCTCTTGGGCAGTTGGAAACGGCTTGTGCATTTTCAGTAATTAATTGTCCAAGGGACAGCACATTCCTGTTGGATGGAAACACTCTCTATCCCGTCTGCCCTCTTCTCAGGAGGTCAGTTCCTTGGATGGCAGCGAGCCCCTTGCATTGTCTTCTCGCTTGCTTTTCCCCTGTACCCATCTCTAATGTGAAAACAGTGAAAGGGCTCAATATTTCCAGTACAAAACCAAAGGGATCTGCTTCTTGGTTTGGTATTTTCCGTTTTGGGAATGGTCACTGTGTGCTGGCTCTGTCGCACTGTGCTGCAGCTACCACCCTACTAAGCCAAACCAGGGCTTGTTCTTCAGCTCTGAGGTTATCTGGTCACATCTGTCCTACCGGGCACTCTTAGCCTTGATGAAATGGATGAGTCAAGCAGACAGCCCGTGTGTGGTTCCTGCTCCATGCAAAGTTGGGAATAATACCCATGAAGTGCCTGAAAGCATGAAAGTTGTGCAGGGCCAGAACTGTGCCGCTGAGCACTCGAACGGTGCAGGTGTCCGTGTGCAGATGACTGTTTCAGTGCCTGTTCCTGGGCGTTTTTTAATTTCCCATTTTTGACGAGGCTGCGTCCTCTGACTCAAGGACAGACCCTGTTTCCTTGCCAGGCCAGGTCTGCATGAGGAGATGCAGGAATCTCTTCCTTGCTTCACCCCCAAACGCTGCCAGCTTGACTTTCCTGAAGCTACTCTGACCCGTGGAGGTTGCACGGCAGCTCTGTCATCTCCCCCGGCGTTTGAGTGATCTCTTCCCCCTGCTCTCCTGCAGGAATTGTAAGAAGCCCTTGACTCATAAGACACTTGACAAGAAGGATGGAAAATGCCACGATCTCTTTGCCAAGTTCTGCCTGCCCTCCATCTGCCATCTCTCCTCATGATCTTGAATTCTGAAGGAAGACATCTCATCATTTTTATGCCATTTAAGTCTGTTTGGGGTGGATTTAGGAAGAAGAAGAGATTAAGGGAGCATAATGTGATTTTTTTCAGTTCCATTTCGGGCGTCTTCAACGATACATAGGAGGTTCCTTGTTCTGATACCTTGGGAAGTTTAGGAGTTAAAAAAGCTTTTGGCTAGCCACCGTGGCCATTGCGTTAGACGAGAAACCTGCCTTTAGAGGGGGAAAGGCTGTAGACTGACTTCTTTAAATGAAAGTGTGGTCTAATTGGATGTGCTGCCCTTTCCTTGTTAGGGCAGGCGATCCGTGACAACATTGCAGGCTCAAAAGTAACTTCAAAAATGCAACTTCAGTCAAACCAACTTTAGGCCTAAAGGGCACCAGCATTTTCGCTAGGGCTGTTTTATCTTCTTTTTTTCAGGGTAGCAAAAAAAAAACTTAGGGCAACTTGTGCTCTTCCTACTTCCTATTCATAAATCTCATGTCAGAACTGGTTAAAACTTGAGCAGAAAGTTCTGCCTCTTGGCTGGACCTAACTGATCACTTTTGGGGTCTGGGATTTTTGCTGGGAAAGAGCAAAATTCGATCGTCTCTGAACTGTAGTTGTGTCATCTATGAATGAGCAACCAGTGTCTCTTTGTAATTCAAGTTTATCGAAAGCACAAGTGAGCCCTTTGGCCAGGTGGTGAGACTGGCATCGATGGGAAAACTCCCCTGAGTTTGGAGGTGGCTGAGCTGCCTTCTGTCATATGTGTGACTTATGTTGGACCGAAATTGTTTTTTCCTGTGTATAAAGTCCTTTTTCCACAGAGAACTCTTGAACTGAAGCATTTGCGTTTCTGTTTCGCCTTCTTTTTAGCCTGCTGGAAACCATGTCTCACTACACGGACGAACCAAGATTTACCATAGAGCAAATAGACCTGCTTCAGCGCCTGAGACGTACGGGAATGACCAGACATGAAATCCTCCACGCGCTGGAAACCTTGGATCGTCTCGATCAAGAGCATAGCGACAAATTTGGCAGAAGGTCTAGCTACGGAGGGGGTTCCTACAGCAACAGCACCAACAACGTCCCAGCATCTTCCTCTACAGCCACAGCTTCAACACAGACCCAGCATTCGGGGATGTCCCCGTCCCCAAGCAACAGTTACGACACCTCCCCACAGCCTTGCACTACTAATCAGAACGGGAGGGAGAGTAACGAGAGGTTGTCGGCGTTCAACGGGAAGATGTCCCCTACCCGCTACCCCCTGGCAAACAGCCTGGCTCAAAGGTCCTACAGTTTTGAAGCTTCTGAAGAGGACTTGGATATTGATGACAAAGTGGAGGAACTGATGAGGTTAGTACAAGTCTTTGTAAAAAAGTTTGGGAAGTCAGGGGGAGAAATCCCTCGGAAATAGACCTCTTGGAGGATTGCTCAAATGGGTGTTATCAAGAAAGTGGGAATTGCTTTAGACAGTTACTCCTTTACCAGTTCTGCTGATCACTATCTGTCTGCATCTCACCTGCCTCCTGGTCCTGTGTAGATAGCCCCTGTCCTTGTGGAGATATCCTACAGGCTGATTTATTTTGGAAATATTTGGCTTTTTTTTTTTTCCCTATGCTGTTGAAAGATTAAATTCGTGTTAGAGCACAAAATTTCCTTACTCAGTAGCATTCTCACTGAGTCTTAATTTGCACGAATCCTCCTCCACCACCTTACCCCAATCGAATTTCCTTCCATGTGTAGGATGAGTAGGGAGCCTGCCTGGTTAAGGCTTTCCCCTGGGGTCTACAGTACATGGGTCTTATTTGTTTATAATTTGGGGAAAGGGATGAGCTCCGGGGTTTGTACAGCCTCACACTGGCAGCAGGAACATACAAACAGTGAGGAAGAGGCAGAAGTCCTCGATAAGAGCTAGTTTTTCTTTTTTTTCTTCTTTCTTATTTACTTTTTTGTCCAAATTGACCTTTCTTTACTTTTAACCACTTATTTAGTCGTGTGGCGAAGATTAAAGGAGGGGACTATTCTGCTGAGGATGAAAGTCAAAATCAGCAGCCTTGAGAGCACAATGAAATAAAGGCCAAATAGCTCCAAAGTACTTTTGGCCGTAATTTTGGAGTGCTTTTCTTTCCCCCTTCCCTCCCCAAAGCACAATGTTTATGAAGTACCTGGGAGAGAACTAGAGTAAATGATGCTGAAAAAATGGGATAATGCAGGAGTGTAGTGAGAATTCCGGTGTGCTGAGTTCCCTCTGCTGAAATTCAACTGTTCCTTTGAGTTTTGGGTTCTCATGCAGTAAATCTCAGGTAGGGCTTTTGGTGCTTGTTCACGTTTGATGCTCCTTTTATATCCAAGCATATAGAGGATGAGCACTGGATGCAAAAAGAAAAATGAACCCACAACATAGCGTTTATTTTGATCTTTTTGCAATCTTAAAATTGCCTGCTGGTGGAAGAGAGAAGAAGAAGGGAGATTATTGAATAATAAAGCCTAATAAAGTCTGGTTTTAATTGTCTGCACCTTGCAGGGTGGGAAGGAGGAGGGGAACAGTGTGTGTTCACTGCGGTTGAGATTTGCTGCATATTACAGCCCCTGTGCAACCGCCAAATTATTTTTCTTTTGGCCCAGTTTTAGTCCCTTCTGCACTGTCTTTGCACACTATTTAAAAATCATAATTCCAGGTGAATAAAGGCTTTAACAACTTCCACTTGCTCACTCAGTGTAAGCCGTGTAGAGAAGCAGAGATGGGGGATAGCGGTTGCAAAAACTTCCACCTTAAGGTATTTTTCCTTGAAAGGCTGAGGGAGGTTTGTGTATGTATATCCATTTGTGTAGCTATCCGTGCAGACCCTGCTACCTTGTATTTTTTTTTTTTTTGCTTTTTTATGCCTCGTTTTTATGACCGAGCTTTTTATGCTAGTTTGCGAGATTTATTCATCCCCGTGTAATGAAACTTTGTCCATTCCATATGGCAACCCTGCACCTCCTATGAATTATATAGGACATGAGTCATCCGTTCTGCTGCTAGGGTGCTTGGATCCAACGTGACACTGGTGAAAGGAGGTGTCCCCTGGTGAGATACTGGGGTGATCTTAGCGCCTGCCTTCCCCGCTCCATCCCCCCAAAGCCCAGGAAACAAAACCATCTTGCACCTTCCAAGTGCTCTTGGGTCTGCCTTGTCTTTTTGCCTGTGTTCTTTATTTTTTGTCCTGCTAGGAGGGACAGCAGCGTGATAAAGGAGGAAATCAAAGCCTTTCTAGCCAACCGGCGAATCTCCCAAGCAGTCGTTGCACAGGTAACAGGTAAGAGCTCGGGGCGCCCTTTTCTCCACGCAGGGAAGCCGATCCCGCTGCCGAGGGGTGCGCGGTGCAGATGTTGGAATAGTGCTTGCCTTTCTGCATTGCAGTGCAGATCTGTCAGCTTAGTCATGGTAATGTATGCCTTTGATTTAAGACCCATT
Organism: Tinamus guttatus; assembly: GCF_059628265.1. Classification (NCBI taxonomy): domain Eukaryota; kingdom Metazoa; phylum Chordata; class Aves; order Tinamiformes; family Tinamidae; genus Tinamus; species Tinamus guttatus. The sequence goes on along the minus strand of NW_028289082.1, from coordinate 1,402,643 downwards.
GTCCCGCACATCATGGAACTTCCCCAGTGAATCACTTTGCCTTTTTTTTGTGGCTTGTGCTAGCAGATTTTTATTTTGCAGCATTATAATAAGCCCTGGCGTTCTTAGCTTAAAATGCAAGCGCTCTTGCTTAATTCTTAAATTGTTTGTTAAAGGTGGCAAATAGATGCCTAGCTGCATCTCTATGCGTGGAGATATATATGCATAATATGTATTTGTATTATCATGCATATATGAGAAGTCTGGAAGCACAGCTGTAGCCAGCATCACTATCCCCATTCTGCTTGTGAGAGTTTTAAAGTTTTTTTCACTCACTTTGAGTTGCAATTAATGAAAAACAGGTGCCAGGTCGAGGGGAGGACCACATTCACTCGGGTTTTTACCTGAAGGAGAGGAGTTCTCTGTTTGCCCTCTGGCCCGTTCCTTATCTCGTTGGCATTCAGGGCAAGCCATCAGACTGCAGTGATATCACTTATTCCTTTGGTGTATTTCCAAATCCCTACACAAACAGTAATGAAGTCTTATTGCTCCTCCATGGGGTGGAGTGCTGTGACTTCTCCTTTACAAGTTCATGCTGTTTGCCCGGAGCAGCACGGAGCCAGTAGCAAATCTAGGCTGAAGCCTCCGTGATAAAAATAGATAGCTCTATCCCACGTTATATCTATAATATTTATTCGTTTTTGAAACTAAGCTTGAATAAAGACCTTGAAATAGATGGTTTTTAGGGTTCTGTGATGACTAGGGATGACAACCCAGCTCTTTTATGATATTGCCAGTGTTGAAATGTCTTGAGAACCCATCTATGTGGGCAAGCAGGGTTTGCAGGCCCTGAGCATACCAGCGGTTCAGGTAGAGAGGCACAAATGTGATGTGAGCCAGGAATCCCTTTCACATCCCTTCTCTGTGGCCTTGAGCAACTTGCTTGTCCTTCCCTGGTTTCAGTTTCGTCTCTCAAGTCAAGAGAGCAGCATCTTGTGTAACTCAAAGGAACTCTCTGGGCTTTAGAGGATGGTAGGAAGAGCGTGAGGCAAATCGGATGCTAAGGCTAGTTGTTTGATCCGAACCCCAATGGTGAAGTTTGAGGAGTTTGTGGGTCACTGCCCTACTTGTGTGCAATTCTTGCCTGAATATAGTCCCTGAATGACCCATCTCTGCATTAACTGCTTTTACAAGGGCAAACAAAAGGAAAACTTTCTTCGAGACTGAGCCTGGAGGTTCTAGCACTCCCTTTGTCTCCCGGCAGTCAAACTAGCTCTTTTCCTTCAAGAGAAGTAATGCAAAGAGGAAAAAAATCCCTCAAGGCAGCCTTCCCCAAACCACCCGGCATTTTGTACTTCATGCACATTCAGTAGAGCAGAATCTCCATGTTAAATCAGAGCCCTTGTCTACAAAAGGAATCGATTTAATCACCTCTGTGTGTGTCTCAATGCATGTCTTGGCACCCCTGCAGTTGGGCTATAGCAAAGTCTAGCTGCATCTCTTCACACCTGCTTATTTTGTTGCCTTCCTCAACCTACTCTCTTGGTTCTGGTTGTTGTAGGGTGTTAAGTCAGTGTTTAGCCTTTGGGATCTTCTGTTGTCTTGTTAGGCTGTTCCTCCCATATGTAAGTAGCCCCGTTCACCTTATACACAGGTTTCCTTGCAATCCACTCAATCCCTACGTGTAATGTGAGGGTAAACAGGGAGCCACATAGATGTTGATCAGAAGAAGTATTTCTAGATGTCTAGCATTTCTACCTGGCAGTGGAATGGAATGAAGACTGAACTGATGGCACTAGGATGTTACCTTCTTTTTCAGGCCAAATCAATGGGAAACTGGGAGGATTTAAAGGTTGTGGTGTTTCTGTGGACCTCTCGAATAAGAACAGAGTATGATATTTTACACATGCTGCAATTTTGCAAGCAAAGATAGCCACAAGGCCTGTGGGTGCTCTGATGCACTCATTTTCTCTTCCTCTTGTTACTCGTTGCAGTTTAGCTATGTCATGCTCAAGTCTACTTGGTAGGAATGTCTATGGGAACTGATTCCTTTAAAATATATTGCTCAGCCTTGTACATGCAGAATATATGATCCCAGATGGCACCATCTGAGTATTTACAAACTTGATCTTACAGGTGAAGCTATCTATAGTCACTCAAACAAGAAAAGAAAAATGAAACGAAACGTAAATGGTTGGTTCTTTTAGAAAAAAGCAAAACAGAAAAACCCAGCTTCTTTCTCATCTTAATTCTAACCTTGCAGTGCACTTATAGAATATATATTACTACATCTGCATAATACCCTGAGCAGGCTTGCATTTAATGTTGCTCTCTCTAAAGACTTTTCCTTTCATTTTTCCTGTGCTACAAGGAGAGAGGATGGAAAATGATGGGCAGGGAAGGTATGTGAGTAAGGGAGACAGATGTGGACTGGAAGGTGAAAGGCAGCTGTTGTCACAGAACAAATTTAAGGCTCTTTTAGTCTTTTTAAGGTGACCAGAAACTTTTAAAATTATGTAGATAGTGAATCTGGCTTGCAGAACTAGACCTGGAAGACATTCTGCAGGGATGCCTTGAGCAGTGATGGGACAGAGCAAATTGGAAAAGAATAGCTCAGAGTATTAAAGGGTGACGAGCATAAAGAAACGATTGATAAGAAGCAAAAAAACATAGCTTAACACTTATTAGTGCTGGTCCTAAATCCAGGAGCTGCTTAATATAGAAACTTTTTAAACGGTATCTGTAATAAGATAAACAAGAAGCACTTGGGTTGGGCTCCGTATAAATAATCTCCTACTGATAACAAAAATGACAGTATAAACAGGAGCTAATAATAGTTCCTGCTGAATTTCCTATCTCGTTTGAAGCTCCTTTTAACGTAGCTGCAGTTTACTTGGGGGTTAGATACATAGTCCTAGGTATGGTAGGTAAGATGCCAGATTTTTATTAACATTAATTTGCAGTTGCATACTGTAATTTGCTTTATTTGTCTGGGCGCTAAGTAGGCTGTGGTCAGAGGATGAGAGAGAGGCAAATGTAAGCGTAGTAAAAGATGTTGTCTCTTGATTTAAGCCTTTAAGTTTAGATGGGGAGAAAACCATGAGAATCTGCATTTTAAAAACACTTTTCTTTGTGCTGTTTTTTAAAAATACTTGTAACAACACAGGGAGAGATTTGTTTTTATGTGATTTTGATCTTTGCGGGCTTGCTGTTAACAAGCTTTGCTAATCTCTTAAATTGATAGCTGTCCTTTGCCAGCACATATTATATGTATCTGGGACTTTGCATACAAACTGAGGAATTTAGATCCAGTCAGGTACTTTCTTCTCCAAATCTGACATATTCCAGGTGCTTCTAAAAATCCCCCTTGAAAGAAACATTAAAGAAATGCAAAGCAGAGGCAGAGAACAAACCAACCTGTGAAGGTGAAAACTAGTTACCTTGTAGAGGAGCAGTTTGGGGGGTTATGAGCAGGTTTGCACTGTAGATAGCAGTTGCCTTCTATTTATGATGGATTTTGCTGTTTCCTTCATGTATTTGGCATGGAAGTTTCCCCAGATAATTTCTTTGTGAGAGAATGGGCAGAGGCCAGAGGATGTCAGCCTGCCTTGAGGCCCGTGGTTCAGCTGGAGAGTGAATTTCCACGAGACAGTTGGGTTTTCAGTACTCCAGAGGACTTCATTAATCCACTTCTGGCAGCGCGATGATTTCTTTCTGACTGCCAGAGCAATTTCCTAAAGTAGCCTGATTGCAGCCTGTGTGGCTGGGTGGTGCTGCTGGCTGTCCTAGGCATCGTCCCCAAGAGTCAACTGGACAAAATCAACTTGAGATGCTGGAAACTGGGGCGTGATGGTTTTGCGGGGGTGTTAATGGAAGGGGAGAAGGATAAGGTTGAGCTTAAGGCACCGTGCTGGGGTCTAGGGGATCCTGGCTCAGTTCTGCTGCTGACTTTGCATGTGACCTTGAATCAGACTGCTGGAACGTGGAGTTTTGGGGCCTCTAAACTGAGCTGATGAACAGGAAAACACTGTTCTGTGCCATAAGAACAAAGAGAGGAGCAGGGGTTTAGGTAGAGAATTCAATAAAAAGCTCAGCTCTCACCTCGGTCTTTGAGACAAGAAAGCAAAGTGATGAAAAGTGGAAAAATTGACAGAACCTAGAAATCATCTACTTCATGCCTATGACCAAAAGCAACATCAGCTACCTAGGCTGCACCTCACGGGTGTTATCTGGGGTTGCAGCCTTGCTGCAGAAAGAAAACTGAGCTTTTTACTAATGCAAAAGGTGCTATGGGCTGCATTGCTGCTCGTGAGATCCTGCAGCCAAATAATAGCATAAAAATCAATCCCATCAAGAAGCAATCAGAAATAAGTCAACAATGTTAATTTTATAATTTGGATAATTTCTAGTGCTGTCTCTGATGCTGCCCATCTCGATGGCCTCGGCAAAGCTCCGATTTGCAGAAGTGACTTCAGAGCCTGTGGGGAGCTGCAGTGAGTGGCCAGGGCAATATATAGGCTCATATATAGGCTCATATATAGGCTCAGGCTTTTGGCTGCTTCGCTCCGTCTCGGCGCGTTGTCTGAAGTGCCGCACATCTGTACCACTTTCTGACAGCACCAGGCAGCCTCTTGGGCAGAATTTGGATTTTCCACTATGTGGCTCTTGTTGAAGACACTTAATCTCTATTTATAATTTTTAGCAGATAATGCTTTGCATTTGTAGCTTAAGTTGTTATCCCAACACTGAATAAACACTAATTCAGGGCAATAAGCGGTAAGTGGACTATAGTAAACAAGTAAATTATTGCTGCTGTTACCCACTGATTAATAGGAGCCGTGCAGCCAAAAGCAGCAAGACACAAACATTTGTGTCCTGCAGCACCGTGTTAAAGAAATGGCTTTTATAAATCATAATAGTGGATGGGAGGCTGCGAGTTTTCAAAATCTCGTCCTTTTCTCTGACAATCAGGCATCTAGATTGCCTGATTTCAGCTAGACTCGAGCCTCGCTTTGGGCTGGAGGGTTTTATCAGCTTACATTGATTTCTGGTTTGATTCTCTTGTGTGTTTCTGTAGAGAGGTTTGAAGTAAACTGACAGGCTCCGAGGCTTCGGTTTGGTCAAATAATTGCACTTTTCTAATAGTATAAATGCAATTATATGCCCCAATATAGGCCTGGGGGCAAAGTCTGACCACCCCAGCTGTCCTGAGCTCCTGCTGCCAAGGCAGCCTCTGGGAACGGGTATTAAGATGAGGAAGAAATGGGGGAAAACCACCCAAACCGGGATATGTTTTACGAGCAGGGCTTGTTAAACTCCAGGGAGCTTCTGTGCTTGCAAACCTGTCCCTCTTCCACAAGGCAGTTAAAACTTCAGAGCCTCCAGGAACTGGTATAATAAACCCTGTGATTTTGCAAATCTGGCTGGAGCAAACCCACCTGAATATGACACGTGAGGCTTGAGTTAAATCATCCCAAAGTTAACCAGCTTCTGTATTCAATGCTTAAAAAAAAGCATCGTAAAAATCTCCTATTAGAAGCAGTAAAACTACAGGGGGTTGTTTTTTGGTGAGTTAAATATGATTATGAGATATCTTATAAAACCTTCACGCCTCTCAAGAGGGAATGCCAGCCTCCCTATTACCACCAAGCAGGTGTTGGCACAGGTGGTGTTCAGCAGTAGCTTGTTCCTTTGAGCACCTCCTAAAACTTTAATTCCCAGCAGAGTTTATGGGCTCTTAACCCTTTCTGAGAGCTGAAGAGCCTGCTGGAGGCCACAGGGAGTTCTCCCTCGTGCTGTCCGGCTTTAGTTGTTCAGCAGACAATACATATTTTGGAGTAGTTTTGATATTTTTGGAGGAATTGGCAGTTTCCCAGCTACTAGTGCGTTTTGATACCTCTTGCTTTGCTTGGTTCTTGCCCCAACCACCCTTTTTCCTCCCTCTGTGTCGATCCTGTGCTCTGTGTTGTCCTTTGGAGATAACTGGATTGACTCCTAGGTATTTTTTTTCCCTTTTACTGTTCCCTTAAAACTCTTATTTTAAACAAGCCCTACCTGGACCTCTGTTTTGTTTTCTGTTATAGCAGCTGATAGTTGTCTTGTTCCATTTGTGGGGAGGTTTGGTCTACGTGACATTAACTGCTTCTATGTCCATCCCCCTTCTTATTCAAGCACTTATTGATAATCATCTCCTAAGCATCATTCTTGATATATAACTATAGTAAAGGATTTGTTCCCATTTTACAGCTGAAGACATAAAAGGAGCAGGGAAGCCCTGGTTTAGATGCAGGCAGCACAAGTCAGTGGAAGATTTAGCTTCCCAGTTTGTGTCCTTGCTGCTTTCAGACTTTATCTTGAGGAAGGCTGAAATAGCAACAGTGAGAAGTCGAAGCACTTAGGGTCAGCATGGGGAGAGGCTTCAGGTCTCTATCTTTTCTGTGATAGAAGCATTAGCTCTCAGTATCTGGGCTTCTTACAACAACACCTTTTATCCACATATAAATCACTCTAAAGTGTTTTTAAATTTTTTTTTCTTCCACTTTATTTTTTTCTTTCTTTTACAGGTATCAGTCAGAGCCGGATCTCCCATTGGCTGTTGCAGCAGGGGTCGGACCTGAGTGAGCAAAAGAAAAGGGCATTTTACAGATGGTACCAGCTTGAGAAGACAAATCCTGGTAAACAAATAGAGGCTAAACAGCTCCTGCTGTTTTATTTATGGAAAAAAAAATGTCTTTTGTCACTAGTTTGATTATCACTGATCATTTGCTGCTTGGTGGTGTGTTGTATCCCCTCTGACCGGCTTAGTTTTCAGGGAGGTGAGGGACAAAACTGCATCTCACTTGGTCCAAATCAATGATCCAGTGGTGCCTCATCCATAAGTGCCTGCCCAGGTCTTTAGTCCTGGAGACTTGGCCTGTCCTCCCACCACTGGCCAAATCTGGGAGTCAGAAGCCATCACTGAAGGTGCAGTCAGCAGGCTTGAAATATATTCCAAGGCTCTTGAGATTGAACAAAAAACATTAATAATGTCCTCGTAACACAAAATTATAGCAAAAACTCATTTAAGTTGAGAGGAACTTTGAGGGAATCTCCAGGGTTTTGGGGTTGGACCACAACTTCACAGATGGGATGTTGATAGCCATAGTGATGTTAGAGATGTGTGTCTCAAATCCCACCCTCTCCTCCTCAAAAACAGAAAGAGAAATAAAGTTCCTCGTTGTCTTTAGCCAACTGACAACATGCAAAGTCACAGACAGTCCAATTACTTTCTTTACATTTTTCTTCTCCCTAACTTTTGTTTGGCTGTGGTTCTTGTCTTTCCCTTGCACTTTCACTGTAAAGATCACAATATTTACCCTTAATTCCCTTTAAGCAACGACACAGTTAGATTAACTGTGTCATTGATTAAAGAAATGTGGGACTCAGCCTCTCTAATGCAAACTTGGCCTCAAGGTCCAGAATTCTATTAAGAAAAATTCCAGTGAAAACAGATCCTCAGAAATGTCTCTTTTGTGCAAAGCTGTAAGTCAAGAGGCTCCAGGGCCTGTCAGTTGGCCTGAGAATGTGTTGGCTTAAACTCGGATGTGCTCAAAGCCAGAGTTGAGCCCATCCTTTCTGTTAAACATCTAGGAGACATCTCTAAAGGATGGAAATGGAAAGGATTGGCAAAGCTGCTGGATCCGGACTCTTGGGATCAACTACTGTGAATCTTTTCAATATTGTCTGGGTGTTTTAGGAAACAGTAGTCCGTGTTGGGATAAGAAAGCCTTGTCAAAGTGAGCTCTCAAATCTTTACTTCTGCCTCTTCACCTTCTTTCCCTCCCTGTGCTCACCACCTCCCAGCGCCTTGTTTGTCCCTTTGCTCTTGAGAAGTGCCTAAGGAAGGAAAAGCAGCAATATTGATGGTTACATCTTAAACTGAAATGAAGTGACATAACCCTCTGCTTCTCTAGTGCATTGTCGTGCTGAGGTCTTGTTCGGTTTTCTTTTTACTCACCTGGGGAAATTCCTTGAAGATGGATTGTTTGAGTTTAACCTTTTCTCAAATAAGAGATCTTGAGAGATTTTCAGGTAGTGTAAAAGCCAGAAAGTCTCCCCTACCAGTGCCAAGAGATTGTTCTGATGCATTTAAATTCCCTTTAGAACAAATAAAACGTAGCTTTTCTCTTGGAGAGGCTGGGGTAAGGATCGTGGGGGGCTCTGGGTTTTCTTATAGCTGTTGGAAAATCTACCATAGGAAAATGTGATGGCATTTACTTATTTTAGGATATTCCATTGCTTTGAATTTTTTAACATGTTGCAGGTCAGACTGGCCAGCCAAGAGATAATTAATGTGCATTTGTGCTGACAGCCTGTGGAGTGCCTTAACGAAGACATCAGCCTCATCCAAAGAATCCTGTTTTTAAATTACTCTTACAGAACAGTTTGGAGCCTAAGTTTTGGCTAGTATTTACAATATCCTGTGATTGGTTTGCAAGGCCTGACTAGACTTTCTGCTGCCTTCTTTCGAGACAGAAAATGAGAAAATCATTAGAGCCTCCTGCAGCACCTGTAACGGAGCAGTGCAGACCTGGTCGCTTGCCATAGACGTCCTCTAAAAAGCCTAAGTGATGAAAGGAGTTACTAGGAGGTGATATTTGGCTTTCTGATCTCATATCCTTTCCCATTTGAGCTGTTGGGAGCAATACTTGAATCCTTTTCCTATAAGGGAAACACTCAGGTCCCTCTGAGCTGGAGCACATTGGCTTTGGAGTTGCCCGTGCGCAGCGTGAGGTCTTGGGGAGCATTTAGTTCCCTCCTCCTTTTTTTCTTTATCCTTATATTTGAAAACAGCTCTTCAAACTAGTCCATTTTCTGCCTGAATCCATTTAGGTGGTAACAGAAGGGAAACTTTCCCTTCAAATGTTCTGATGGGCTAAGAAACCCAGTGCAATCCCCTTGTGAAGGGGAAAGCAAGGACCAGTTGAGGAGAGGCCCGGAGACCACCTGGCTGACCTGGACTCTTCCCTTCGTTCTGCCAAGTTTTCTATATGATTTTTAACAAATCGTTGCAACTTTGCCCCTTGCTTTCCAGATAGAGACAAGACTCTTCCCTCTGTGTGACTTCACCCACCTTGTCTTCAAGGTCCTTGCAGCAGGGACCATCTTCTACACAAGTTCTGCACTGCACCCAGCCAGGGATTTCTTCAGGAGTGTGAGGGACAAAAGCCCTGTAAATACATACAAAATAGAATTTCTTCTTTCAAATATACAGTGGTGCTGTATGATGCTTTTAATCATCCTCAAGCAGCCCTTCATCTGCCAACCTTCATTTTGTAGAGCCTTAGGATGGCTGGTTTAGAGATGTTAGGAGTGCAGAGGGGACTTGGCCACGCTGTAGCTTTCCTTACTTACCAGCCTTCCTCAGCCTTTGGAATACACTCCTTGTTGTTTGCGTGCTTTTGATGGCTTTTTTGCATGGATATTTTCTCTGTTTCTCCTATCTTTGGCGGTGCTTCTTCAGAGAACTTCAAACAGCAGTTTGGAGCGTTACCAGCGAGACCCGAGCGTCGTGGATCAGAAAACAGCCTGTTTTCTTCCTGAATGCAACCCTGCTGCTCAAAAACGTCCCAATCTGTTTTTTTTTTCCGGTAGAGTTAATAGCAATGCTGTGAATTCTGATGTTGAAAGACTTGTAAATTTTTTTTTTTTCGGGAAACCCTTGCCAGTTGGGGTGAAAGGCTGTTTTTTGTTGAGGGGAAGAAGTCGATGCTCAATGTTAGTGTTTGAAAGCTCCCTGATCCAATTAATAGGGACGCTTTTCATTTAGTTTGGGCATTTCTTTGGACAGGCACCATATCTGTTGTGTTTTGTGGAAGACTGAGAGCATTTTGGCAGGAGATAAATAGTATAGGTTTCAGAAGCCAGTTTATGAGTGCAAAGAGTCCTGTAGCGTTCTGATTAATTCTTCAGGAGCCGTGGCTTAAAAATACGTAACTAAATAAATGTACATTGATAGTTAGCCTGATTAGTTTAGCTGGCACTGGGTCTTGGGCCGTGTGGGACATTTGTTATGAGGTAACTTTAGCATTTCTTTTGCCTCTGTGCTGCAAACTGAAGCTGGCATCGAGAAAGGATGTGTTGAAGTTGCAGAGATGGATGCAGGCTGCTTCCATGCAAGCTGCATATTCTGTCTCTACCAGCCTCGTCGCAGGAAGGCAGCTGTGGTCACCTTGGAGAAAACCGTGTGCTCTTTCTCCTTGAACAAAAGGGAAAAAGAAAGGTAGTTCTTATCAAGATGTAGCATCTCTTGTGTTATTCCCACAGCAGCTCTTGTTTAGCTATAAAAGCAAAGCTTACAAAAAGGAGAAAAAAACAAAAATCAGGGGCTGGATATCCTGGGAGATTTGCACAGGGAATGTTATTGGTGATTTACTGTTTTACAGAGCCTCACCGAAAATCGTCCCTTCTCTGATCCTTCCATCTAAGCAATGAGCTCTGTAGGGAACCTTTTGCTGCGCCGGCTACTGATTCAAATCTAGTAGTAACAGAAAGTTGTTTTTCATGTGATGTCAGGCCCGTTTGGCTAAGCTGAAGGGGGATATCTGTTCTTATCAGGATAATGTATGGTAGGTGCTTGCTGCAGGCACTTGCTACTGAACAGATCCTGGGAGCTGGGAGATGGCCCAGGGCTGCAGCCGTCCCACGCAGCAATGAAGCAGCAAGTGCAGGGGACAGTCCTGAGACCAACAGCACCTTTTCCTTTGGATGAGTATCTGGGGTGTGCTGAGAGGAGGAAAGCCTTTGCCATGAGGAATTTCAAGGCCTGGGCACCACTCGTCTCTTCTTAAAACCCACCTGCAATTTCCTCCCCGTCAAACCCTGATTTAGAGAAAATTAGAAAATTGTTAGAGAAAATTGTTAGAGAAAACACCTCCTGCCCTGATGTTGGGCATCCCTGATCCTCACGTTTTTCCTTAGTGCATGAAAACAGTTTCAGAGAGCTCTTCCTTACGACCAGGCAGAGATAACACCTGCCCTCCAAATTCTCATCTGGAGAGGCTATTTTGCCAAGACAGTGCAGAAAAAAATAGTCTTCTTCCCACCAACACTTTCTTTTTCTTTTATTTCCAATTTTAAAGTGTACCTAAAGCCTAGGAACATGGTACTCTCCAGACCCCCAAGCTATGCAGAGACTGAAGGGATAGATAAGGAACTTCCTTGAAATGGCCGTCCAGTAGATTGGCAGCGTGGAAAATACTTGGAGTGGCACTAAAACTGTATGTGATGTAAGCTGGGAACTAAAACTGTCTACTTGAGTAAAGTTCTGGGAGTCATCTGTGCTCCAAAGGCAGGAGGTAGGAAAAGGCACCATCCCCTGTGTGCAAGGTAAAGGCTTTGCTTCCTATAGACTTCCATAGCCTATAGACTTCTCCCAGGGAAGGGTGTTTCTGGGCTCTGCAGCCTTGCGCAGATGCAAACCCTTGCAGCAAGGAAAATGTTCCCGTGCATTTCGGGACAAGGACACAGCCGAATGCGCAAATAGCTAATTCCTTGCTTTCTAACCAGAGGACTTTGTTTATGGTTGGAAACTGAAGCTCCCTTAACCCCGTTTGCTTTGTTGTAAATCAAATGAGCCAGAATTAAACGAGCAGGGTTGTTTTTTGGACATACATTTCTTATGCCTAAATCCTAGGCATTCAGAGCAAGGCCCTGCACCCGGCTCTGTTCCCTACCTGCTAATGTCCCATTCCAGGCACGCTCACCAACGGATATATGAAATATCGGTCTTGCATTCGGGCTTGATTTAGTAAGTGGGAGACCGTGGTGGAAGGAGTGAGGGGTGAGTTGTAAAGGGCCTTTCCTGCCAAGTTCCCTCTCTCACTTGATGCTCTCTAGCTCCTCGAGAGGAGCAGTGTAGCCATGGGAGAGGTGCAGAAGAGGAGAGGTGTGATGTTAATCTGCTTTCAAAGGCTTTGCTCGTTTGCACAGCTCACGGCGTGGCCCTCTATCACAGCAGCTATTTCCAGTATTTACTCAGCCTAGGATCAACCTTTTGGACACGTTGAAATAACCGTGGTATAAACTTGCACTTAGCTCCCTGCAACTGCTCTGCAATGAAATAGAAACCTGCCTCTATCTGACTTTATGTATCTTGAAAGTGTCTTTCTTAATGATGCTTCGCTTTATTTATTTATTTTTATTTTTAGTTTGAATGGTTTCATCATCTGTCTTGTCTTTTTTTCCACGAGCAGGAGTGAGAAAAGGAGCGTGGCTCTTTAGTCCCCTAGGAAACACAGTATTTATTGTCCCCAGGGGCTACGTTAAGCATGAGACCCGCTCCTGTCCCCATCGAAGAGCCCGAGTGGAGACAGACGCCTCCCCCAGTCACAGCTACCTCTGGGACCTTCCGACTACGGCGAGGCAGTCGGTTCACGTGGAGAAAGGAGTGCCTGGCTGTTATGGAAAGGTAGGTCTCTTGGGACATTTTAAAGCCAACTTTAAGTGTGTTTTTTCCTGCTCTGCTGAGCACCAGCTTCGTCTTCATGGATGTGCTTTGGCACCAGGATTGGGGTAATCATGTGGTTCTAGACTCCAGAGTAGGAGATAATTCAGCCTATTTGCTTAAAAAGTGTCTGTATCTTGTAGCCCCTGAGCCTTAGCTCACTTTGACAGTATTGGTGCTTAACTCTGCTTTCAGACAACCTTTCCCTCTGGTTGAATCCAGCCTCTGCCTCACTGGGGGTCTCTGCAGCCCTTCCATTCTCCATTTGCCCTCTCCCCGTTCCCAATTCCTCCTTGTTAACACATCAGGTTATTCTGTATTCAATCCTGGCATGTCCACAGCACCAGAATCGTTCCAGGTGCTGCAGAAGGGCAGGAGGCTGCCTAACGAGCAGGAGATTCCTGGTCCAAACAGGCTCTTAGAGCCCTTTTACCTGAGCTAGGAACAGCAGGGAGCAGAGTGGATGGTTATGCGGAGCGGAGGGATCAGTAGAGCTCCTCAGCCCTGCAGCCCTGCTCTCTACTTACTGTAATCTCTCCTTTGTGGAGCAGACTGGATAACAGGGAAGGGCTCAAAGGTAGTTTAGGGATGAATGCTTATTTCCTTAAAGGCTGAATGGCTGGGAGGAGTTTTCTGCCTGCCTTTTCTTCGCCTTAGCATGGCAGGAACCTCCCATGTGTGCAGCCCTCCTCCCTGCCTCACAGATCCCATCAAGCCTTTAGGCAACGGATTTTTAGGATCTGCTTTTGCATCCCTGAAGCTTTTCCCAGCCCCTCGCTTGCACTTGGGCTTTGGAGCGGGTTAGAGGGGCTTTGCAGGGCTCTGTCTTCTTTCCTGTTCTTCACTTTGCTCGCTGCATCCTGCCTTGTGCTCTCTTGGCTCCCAGGGTCTTTTGGACTGTGCTGTTAAGTGGAGACTTTTGCCTTGATCCCAGCTCCAATATTAGTTTGTGAAGCCCTCGCTGGGTCCTGGTGGACCTAGATCCTCACCAGAGCTGCCCTAAAACCTCCGTATGACTAAAAGCGCCCCGTAAAGCAGGTTGGGAATGTGATTGCTTAACTGCTAGGCTTTAATAAGCCAAGCTGAGCTGTAAGGGCAAGTTTTGCAACAGCGGGCGGAAAACAGTCTCCAAGGGGCCCTAGGAAGTCGCTAACTAATTTCATTTAGAGTTTTAGAGTTTTTTTTTAGAGTTTTCCAGGCAGCCCAGCAACGCGGCCCGCAGCAGCAGCCGGCATGGAGGAGGTCGGATCGGGCCTGCAGGATGCCCTGAGGTCAGGAAGAAGCAGCGTTTGGCCCACGGACAGTGCGGGGTGTTGTGTGTGGCCTCGCTGCCTTCAGCTGGGAGTTTGCTTTTCTCCCAAACAGATCAAGTTTTGACCATGGGTAGAGACTTATGACCAGCAACGCGTCTCCGTGCTCTCTGGCTCCTGAAAAGGAGCTTCCCGCAACTAGACCTGGCTTAGGTGACTTAGGCAAATGCCTAGGAATAAGAGGGTTAATTCTGGGTATTAACAGCTCTTATGGTAGGTGGTTCTTCCTACAACCTAAAACCCTGCAGCGAAGCTGTGTAAGCACCGCTGGGGTGAGGAGCAAAGGCTTGGGCCGCTCGTTGAGCTGGATGCGGTGAGGCCGGCGGCTCGGACGGGTTGAGAGGTCGTCTTGAAGGGAAAAATCTGGATTTGATGGTGAAAAATTGAGGGCAGTTTGTTCTAGAGAGACAAATACCCTGCAGCTGGAGAGGCCCCGCGCTGCTCAGGACGAGGTCCGTGAACTGGAGCAGGAGGAGGAGGTTGGGGGCGAGTTTCTCTGGTTCTGAAGATGTAATTCAACAATAATTCCAGTGCAATTAGTTATTGTATTAGTGCCATCCTGATATAATGAAGATCAGAGTTAAGGCCAGCACATACACACTTAAAGGGCTAATGTACACGCGTGTCTGTATGCAGGGCATGCCTATTAAAGAAACTCTAGGTTGATACTGGCTTTCCAGAATGCTGCTCGTGGTTTCTGTGGCTCAGTTCTCCAAATTTACTGTTTATATTTGGAAAATAGCCCGGGATAGTGTGTTAGTCACCAGGCTCAGGTTTCAGACAGTAGGTTCGGAAGGGCTCTTTCTCCCTCCGTCTCCTTTCTGATTTTTGCTTTTTTCCCCTGTTACCTCTTGGAATATTCATGATCTGCAGGTTAAGAGGAGCAGTAGTTGCAGAAAGCGAAGTCCTGTGTTGAGCTGCAGCCCCAGCTCCCTGTCGCTGCGGGGCCGCGATGCCAACCTTGACCCGTTCCCTCCGGAGCCGCCTCCGCGTGGGATGCGCCGCGTTCCGCAGGCTCCGACGTTCCTTGAGGAACGGGAACCGACAGCAGCCGTGTGCCCCAAACCAGGGGTTACACTTAAAAGCCTGTGCCCGCTTCAGCTCTGTGTTCCTCCCCGTCACATCTCATCCCAAAGTTGTTTTTCTTCTTTTCTGCTTTACTTCCCAACCCCTCTCATTAAAACTGTGAAATTGAAAGTTTCCTCAGGGTTGTTTTTCTTCTAATGTCTCTTTCTATTATTATTTTTTAATACGGCATTTGTGTTTCTCCTCTAATTGTGTTTTGACATTGGGGTTTACCTGCTTTTTCAGGGAAATGGTTGCTAAAGAACCGTATGTGATGGGCAGCTGAGTTTCAATCCCAAGACAGCGATTCTGGACTTTCCTTTTAGATAGATGCTTTATGCAAAGAGAAATGTAAAGCAAGTGTAAATTCTGCTCCGAACAATTCAGTATCCCGGTGGACCTGGGAAGCTTTGGCCTTTCCCATCTTGGCTCTGGGTGCCCGGAGGGCAGCGCTGGGCCCTGCACATGGTCCTGGCCCCGGGCAGACTCGGCGCTGCCGCGTTATTAGAAACCCTTCCGATGCGGAGGGCTCTGAGCGCAGCTCCGCGGGCGCCGGGGCTTCCTCGGCCTCCCCGGGGAGAGCCAGGGCTCTATTAGCTGCTGCAATTCAGTTAGGAAATTTTCTTAGTTAATTTTAGCCCATTACTCTTAGTTATGTCTTCTAGCAGAACCTTAATAGCGGCCCCCCAGGGGATCCCGGTTTCCTGCGCGAGGCTCGGGAGGAGACGGGAGTTCGGGATTCATCGCGTTTCGCCCTTCCCGAGCCCGGAGCAGAGCAGGAAGTCGAGTCTTGCGGGCTCTGCCATTAGGCTCCAGTCTTGGCAGGAGCCGGAGCGTCGGCTTCTCATCAGGATAACGAGGTTCAGGAATCCCACGCG
Source organism: Tinamus guttatus (assembly GCF_059628265.1). NCBI lineage: Eukaryota > Metazoa > Chordata > Aves > Tinamiformes > Tinamidae > Tinamus > Tinamus guttatus. The sequence continues at coordinate 1,386,927 of NW_028289082.1, read as the reverse complement.
TGCTCCTCGAGCCCGCGGGTGGCCTTGAACCTTTCTGCAAAACATCTACCACGTCCTTGGGCGAGCAGCATGCGAGGAGCCGAGGGTCTTTTGCCTGACCGGGGAGGTTTGCCTTAGGAAAAACTTTAAAAACAGCCGGTCCCTAAGCACATTATCCACAGAAATTAAGAGAAATTCGCTTAAAATTGATGGTCCTGGTATACCTGATCTTACTTAACGCTGGGAAAACTATCAGGTGTCGTGTTTATTTTTTTTTACCCCCTAGCTCTTTCTGTTCTGTCAAAAGGTGTTTGTTAGTCAGGAGTCGCAGGAGGAGGTTTAACTTCATTAAGCCCCTGGAGATTGGGGAAATCTGGCTTTTTTGGCTCTTTGTTACTTGCTGTTAGCTCTCGTCTTTGTCAGAGAGTTTAGGTGTTTTCAGTATCTTTGTTCTCTTTTTTCATTAAAAATAATAAAGATCTGGGGGAGGAGCAAGTCCTTCCAGATGCCGGGTAACGTTTTTGCATCTGCCAAGGTCAAAACAACCGAGAGGAGCTTTTGCAAAAGGAACGTTCTCAGTCTGACCCGTGACAGCGCTGCCCAGTGCCAAAAGCCTCGTTGTAAGGATGGGGTTTCTTTTCTAGCCTCAATGACCTGCCAGGTTTCTCCAGAGCAGGTTAGATGCTGCAGCATTTGCTCTCCCTGCTTGTTGAAGATGCAGTTTCCAACATCTCTTGGCCCTGGCACAAGGGTTGACTTTGGGACAGGCTTGTGCCACCCCTGGCACCTAAGTGATGCTGCTGGGTGGGACAGAACGCAGATGATGGTGATGATGATGATGGGTTGTCCTTCTTCCTACGTGTCCACGCATCGCTGGGGATGAAAGCTCTTCTCTGCTACGCCAGATTTTGCCAAACCCTTCTCTTGAAGCCATGGACATTCTTCTTATTCACATAACTCCAATTCCTACTAGACCATACTAAGGTCCTGAGGGTACTTTAGGAGGCCTTATTCCACCTAGTTTCCGTTTTATGTGTTAAAATCTGTTGAAAATTTGGAGGCCTCATGTGACCGAGTATCATGAGAAAGAACAAGAAAAACATTGCATTTACCTTGCCAAGATCATTTAATTGATACAGTTGTGTCAGGCTGCTGCTTGTTTATCTCTTCCCTCCTTTTATCTCTCCTTGCCTACGTCTTTCCTTGCCTGGACTTAACGTCCCCCTTTGGCTCTTTTTCCATCTCCTTGAACTCCTAAGGAGAAGTTGGACAGCTCTGAGCTGCCAGCAAATATCCCTCCAAGTCCGAGTTGAGCTCGAAGGACCAGGGAGATTTACCTGCCCTGTGCATGGAATAAACCTCCTTAAGGGCACTGTAGAATTAACATCTTGAGCAATCTGGATCAGCCAACAGGTCGGTACCTTCTCACCTTGTACTATGGTGCACCTGGTTGTAAGTCACTTTAACCACAAAAGTCACTGTCGGGCCCTAAGTCCTTTTTGATCAGGATTTTAATTTCATTTTATTTCACTTTTTGGTAGTCGAGGATAGCAGAGTTGGCCTTCTTATTCTTTTATTTCCCTTTTTTATGCCATGTATAACTTTGAATTGGGAATACTGTGCTCTTTGTGAGCAGCTCTATCAACAGAATGGAAGATATGGACCTGTTCCAAATAATCTTTAAAATATGATTTCTTTTTAAACAAACAAAAAGAAAAGCAGGATAGGCAAAGTAAGTACACAACATATAGAAGGGGAAAAAAAAAGTCATCTAATTTGTTGCTTATTATGTACCTAGACCGGCGCTCTTTCCATTCCTAAATGCTCCTTGATATTCTCTTAATCACTGGAGTGTTGGGTTGGGACTTCCTGTTTCAGCGTGGCCAGCTTCTCTCGTTTCAATCAACCTTTATTATATCCTTTTCAGAAACTGATTAACTCCTCTATCTTAAAAACAGCTGTAGCCAAGGGTACAGAAGCCCGTTGGGAGCCTGATACTGCTGCAGTGCTTGGAAATCCAAGTTTCTTGCTGTTTGAGCCCGGTATGTCCCTGTTCTTGTTGGATCAGTTAACTAAAATAAATCCTGACTTCCATCTCTTGCCCCTCTGTCCAAACCCTTTGTAGGATAAGCCATAACCTCCCCTTGGCCCTGAGGTTTGCTGTACCAAAATCCCAAATGATAAGAATATATATATTTTTTCCAGATAAAGCCAGTTCTGCAGCTCCTTTTTGTCTGTATCTCTCAACTTTGCTCTTCTCCTACCTGCAATTTTTTCTCATAGTACCTGGGAGAAATATTGTGAAATTGTGTCCCTTAATGCTGCAGGGGTTTCTGCTCTGGTTGTAGAAAGCGTTCTTGAAAATAGCATTATAGGAACTTTTTTGTTTTTAAAGTAATATTTTTGGAGTCCCCGGGGCTTATTATTTGCTAGACAATTGTATAGGTGGAAGGAAAAAGGAACAATTAAAAAGTTGCATTGTAAACTCACCTCTTTGCTGTCCCTTTGCGCAGTGAATGATCATTGAATAATCTGTAGAGAATAATAACATAAAAATAATACAAAAAATATAAAAATAGCATTAAAAAAAAGAGCTGCTGCTGCTGCCATACTCGCTGGCAGGGCCGTTTCTTTAGCATCTACAAAGTTTTCTCGCTGTTGACCCTCCTCAAGCCTCTCCTTTGTCAGGAAGCCTACAAAGAACCTGATGAGACCAACCTTGGCATGAGAGTAGCTTCATCAACCGCCCTGCTGGCCCCTGCTAATTCATTAGTTCTTGTAATCTTGGGCTCGTGTCCCTCTTTTGGGCCGTGTTTGGATCGCGAGGGCTTTGTGGCAGAGATCGATATTAGAAATAATTAAAGAAATCTCTTTTGTCTGCTCTGTGTCTGTGCAACGCCTAGCGCAGTAATAGTTCTCCTCCAGATCTGAGGGCACCAGGCACGAGGAAAAATAAAGATAATGACCCCCAGATCGGAAGCTTTTGGCTTGGGGCCCTGGATATGCTGCAACTCTTGGCCCTTCTCTGCTCCTTCGACTTCCACAGGATTTTCTTATTGCTTCCCTTGATCTTACTTCCTGTAAATGCAGCAAGAGTGATGGTTGTCCAAGCCCTCCTGAGCTAAGCTGGGCTTATCCAGGTCCTATCCTGGAAACCAAAAGGGAAAATGTGCAAGTCTTTGGGAGGAAGCACTAGTGCTTCAGTTGTGTATTGGAGGCTGTCAGCTCATCCCGAGCTTTATAACAAGTCTCACGGTTGGTGTTTTTTCCATTTTAGAAACTGATGACAAAGCGAGACTGAAAACCTAGTGCTGTTGAGTGAAATTTCGCTGCAACCAGTAGCAATAGGAAATTGTTGAAAACATGAAGAGAATGAGGTCTGGGGTTGAGTAATGTAGAGGCCAAGTAATATATTTAGCACTTTATTTAACCGCGTTGCCAACTAAAACCGTGGATTCTTCTGTTCTCTAGCAAGTGATAACCGCAATGGTCGTTCCCGTGCATCCCACCAGAAGGATGTTCTCCATGTTCCATGCGAGAGGTCCTGAAGAGCCGACTCTGATCGTTGCAGCTTCTCATCGCTGCTCGGAGACGCTTCATCCATGGGCTTGACCCTCCCGTAGCTTTGCTGGCTTTGGGAGAAGCAGCTAATCCAGAGGGTGTAGCTTTAATAACTCTCCCTCTGTACAAAGTTCAGCATTTTGGACCAAGTGTTTGTTTCACAGCTGACTTTGGAAAGGTCCTGCTTGTCACCGGGTTAAGCCCAAAGGATTTAGGCGTGTAAATAGCCTTGTAGTGTGTAGATCTCAAATATTACAAGTAAGGAAAAGAGCGTGACACACACTCTTATTCATGCTTAGGTGCCTGCTAGGCACAGCTTTGAAAATGCTGTATCCTCACACCAACTGGTTGTTGAAATTACAGAATAATTTGCAATTTTTTTTTGGCCTTAATGCATTTTTTCCTTGGTGACTTTAAAAAAAAAAAAATGCGTCGTCTTTTTTCTTCCCTTCTATTTTGTAAGCTATTTGGTATGTGTGTTGGGTTCAGGAGTCTGCACCACCATTAAGCCTAAAGACACTCATAAAATTGGAGCCGTTATCTGCTGTGTCTTCAATGTGTCTTAAGCAGAAAGTACCTGTGTCTTTCAAATTGCTTAAAACTCCTGAGTCTTTCTATTCAGAAGAGTTGTGGTGTTTCAGAAATATTCTTATCACCAAATCCAATTACAAGGAAGAGTAAATCACCACCTCCGATGTCTTAACTATTCTTTTTTTAATTGTTAATTATCTCAACAGTAGGGTGCTATAGATTAGGAAGCATAGATTATCTTTTGAAAGTATGAGGAGTTCAGATCTACTCTCAATTCTGGTTTTAAACAATTTTGGAGATCATTTTAATAGCTTGATGGGATTGTGTTCGTGCTTGAGACTGCTGTCAAAATAGCAAGAAAGTGATTTTTAAGAAATTAGAAACGAGTTTGTGTTGTGGTGACTTTGAAGGTCATACAGGCTTATGTACTCCAGAGGAAGGTGTAGTTCTGGCATTTTAATCAAAATTGCAGAGTAGTTTCCTGCTAAGAAACGTCAGTAAAATGAACATCTCTGAGTTTAACTGCTGATTTGTAAAACAAGGATAAATAGTCAGTTCTTGTGTCTGAGTTTTCTAATGTGTACTGAGTGACTGTGCAGTTTATGTACACAAATTTTAAGGTGTGAAATAGTGTTTAAAATTTACATGTGTCTTAAGTGATCTAGCCCTGTTTAGCTCTCTCCTCTGGATTTGCATTTTCCATGAAAAAAGTACAAGAATGAAACTTCTCTTGTCGTATGAAGCTTAAAAAGTCTTCTCTTCCTAGAGCATAAGGCTGAAAGGTACAGAGGCTCCTTAAAATTAATTATTGGATTCTTACAATTTGGTCACCAAACTTATCTAAGGTTTTGGTAGAGTCTACATTAGATAAAATCCCCAGTTTTTACCATGGGGCTGGATATCTCGTTAGGTCAAACGAGGTGTGGGCTTCATGCCAGAACTGCTGAGGACCTTTGGTCACTGTGGTACAAGAAGTCAAGCTAGAGCAGCAACGGTGGTTTCTTCACTCCTTAAAATGCATGAACCTACCCAAACCCCTCAGCTAACTGATGGCACTGAGGGGACAGCTCTGCCCAGCTCTGGGGAGGCACCCGGAGCCCTGGGGGCAGCTCTGGGCTCCCCAGGACAAGAGGGACGTGGAGCTGCTAGAGAGGGGCCAGCGCAGGGCCGCGAAGGTGATGGAGGGACTGGAGCAGCCGTCGTGTGAGGAAAGAGTGAGCGAGCGGGGCCTGTTGAGCCTGGAGAAGAGAAGGCTGAGAGGGATGTGAGCAACATGGACAAGTAGCTGAGGGGAGAATGTAGGGAGGATGGGGCCAGGCTCTGCTCGGTGGTGGCCGGTGACAGGACAAGGGGTAACGGGTACAAGCTGAACCCCAGGCAGCTCCATGTCCATGTGAGGAAGAACTTCCTTGGTGTGAGGGTGCCCGAGCCCTGGCACAGGCTGCCCAGAGAGGCTGTGGAGGCTCCTTCTCTGGAGATGTCCAACCCGCCTGGATGCCCCCTGTGCCCCGTGCTCTGGGTGTCCCTGCTGGAGCAGGGGTTGCACTGGGTGATCCCTAGAGGTCCCTTCCAACCTCAACCATTCTGGAATTGTGTGTGTGATTCTGTGAAAGCAGGAAAGAGCTGTAGCAGCCGTGTCCATCGCTGGCTTTTGGAGGGTCTAGTTGGAGGGTCTAGGTTGTAGTTGGGCAGGCAGCAGAGCCTGGACTCCAGCCCGTCTGCTCCCAAGGGCCTCACCAGGTGTTCCTGGTATCACCTTGACCCTTCGTTATGTTTTGTAGGCCCAGGGGAAAGAGAAGATGGTATCTTCAGGATAATCTGGAGCTCTGTCAGAGCTTGGCCATGGGGTGGGTATCTTTGTGCTTCAGTTTTGCTCTAAAATAGCCACAGCTCTTTGCTATAGTGCGGACATGGTGGTTGCTTGGCTATACATCCCAGCATTATAGAATCCATAGAAATATTAGCAGATAAAATGGATGGCACCTTCTGTTGACCTCGCCGAAAACAAGTAAAATCTTGTCCTATATTTGCTAAGAAATTAACTAGTAATTACGCTTTCCGGTGAGATTATGCTCTGGATTCCCTTCTCTGGCAGCCTGTCTCCTGCTGGGCAGAGAGGTGGCCTCAGGCACTGAGGACGGACTAACTCGAATGTATTTTCATCAGTTTGCTAGTCGGAATAGTAATGCTTTTAAAAGACATATAGACTGCAACAAAGTCCTCTTGCTGCCGGGTGATACCACCTTGATAAATATACTAATGAGGGGCAAAATAGGTGACTGTATTCAAGTGTTTTGTGCAGCTCGTCCATGGAGAGCAGAGGTCTGTTTGAAGGGAAGCTGGATGGAGAGCTGAAATTACAGGCAATCTCATCAACGACCAAGGAGCAGCTTGCAGGCCAGCTTGCAGGTCCCTGGTGGCCAGAGTATCTTCTTGCCATCACCAGGGTGAGATGGCAGCTGGTGGGAATGGGCGAGTAGTTTTTTCCATACCTCCCTGCATCCCTCCACGTATTTCGCTGGCGGATGCTTCCCAGATTAATGGAATTGAGAGGGCAGAGGCCCAAAGGTGAAGCTGGACGAAGGAATAAGCTTGTGTCAGGTCTGCTCTTCTTCAATAAATACCCATCTGTTCTTGACTCACGTTGATCGCGACCCCTTTTTGGGTTGATTAACACTTATTTTGGGGTGAGATGGCCCCCACGGGCACCTACCTGAGTTACCTCACCTCGACTGCGCGCAGTTCTGCTCTACCAACCACCTGCTGTAAATCGTCACCCCGTCGCGCCTCAGAGCGTCGATACTTTGAATCACTTTGGCACTTTGAAGCTTAAAACGGTGATGTCATGCTGGGAACGAAGCCTTTGCTGTGGATTTTTTCATCTAGCCCCATGACAAAGCAGTGAAGCTACCCCTGCTCCCATCGCTGTGCACTGGGGCTACTGCGGGCGCTGCCGAAGGCCTCGGATGTCCCAACTTGGGTAGCGCGAGCTGTAGAGTCGAATGAAAGAGATTGGCTCTGAATCTGCCATTTTCTAGGCGTCAGTGTTCTTGAAATGAACCCGCTTCAAGGATATCCACGTTCTCCCCCGCCGGATGGATTCTCATCTCGTGTAAATCATTTGGCCACTTCTCATTTTAATCCTCTACTGTCACTCCCTACAAAGATGATCATTTGGGGCCTTCACTGAAGGTGGTCAGCTGGTAGCTGCTCCTTCCAGACTGGGAACAGCCCAGGGGGTTGGAGTTTTGAAGAGGAATTGGGGCATCCTGGCTTCTTTCCTCTCTCCTCGAGGAGACCTAGGAGGAACCTGGGGCTGCACTGCTTTGGTTGCCGTTTCTAAGCAGGAACATGGTCTCATGAGCCCCAAAGATTCACAACTTGGCATGACCAAACTGAAACAGTGTGGAAGCCTCTTAAACTCTTTGTCTTGCTTTCCCTATCTTTAAAAATAGATGCTCTTGCCCATTTACCAGAAATGTTGGGAGCCTTGAAACATTGTGTTTTGCTCATGTATCACCTACATGTCCTCAAAATAAGTCAAGGGAGACGAACGTGATGTGTTAACAGGGCATGTATATGAGAACTTGGAGGTGGAGGGTGAAAAAGGTCGAGGTCTTGTGGTGGTTTTGGTTACTTAAACCAAAAAAAAACAAAAAAAAACAGCAGGTGGAGGAGAGAAAATACTGAGATAATGGTTCTGACTACAGAAATTGAATTTACCTGCTGGGGTTGTTCCCTCCAAGCTTCCTTTTGGGATCCACTTTGTGGTCAGCCATGAATGTGACCTGTTTACCAGGAGAGCTGCCTAAAACCTTCCTGGATATTTAGTGTTTTTTCATAAAACAGGGTTTCAAAACTTGCCGCAGACAAAACCTTTCCAGGTTTTCAAGCAGGATCAATTTTCTCCTTAGGAACATGCAGACATTTACTAAAAGAGGAGAAGTCGGTCTTTGAATATAGAGGCAGTGTTTCAAATGATGGAAAATAAATTCTGATTCAATCAAATAAAATGTTTATTATTTATGGATTTGGGGAGCATTTTAAGATATAAATTACTGTTTAGTTGAAATTAGTCCGAATCACAAAAAACAATGGCCTCAATACACCCCAAAATTTTCCTCCTTTGCCCTGAGAGTTGTCTCATTCACTGTCCTGCTCTGAAAAAGTCAGCTCCATCACGGGGAATTCTCCTGTTATCGCAGAGAACTCTAATCTTCAGCCTAAGTCTTGTTGCTATTAATAAACGTGTCCTGTTTTTGTGCTTGAGCCCGGCAACAGCACGCGGAGGTCGGGGACCTGTTACCAGCATCGTGCTCCGCTACGAGCAGAGAGGAGGGGAACCAGAGACGCTGGGATCCTCTTCTCTTGGTTAATTGGTGTCTCACTTTCCTTCATCAGTGTGAGAACTGGCCCTTCAAATATTGAGCTTTTCTTGCTTTTTCCATCTCTGTCATTTCTTAAGCAGAAATCATGTCCCTGCTTGGCGACCACAGGTGATCAAGACCCATAATGGAGAATGAGAGCAGGCCTTTGCCTTCTTTTCTTAGTGCTTCACTGTATAAATCTCTGAATTTCTCCTATTTTACAGTTTTATGGTGTTTGTTCTAGACTTCTGACACTTGAGATAATGCTCAGGAAGGCCATCCAAAAAATAGCTGCTGTGGCTAGCAGAATTGAAGAGAAAGAGGAGAAGATCTTGGCTCTGTGAAGAGAGCGGATTTCTCTGTTTTGCTACTACAAAGCAACTGGTACAACTAGAAAGAGCTTTTTCTAGTCTCTTTTCCCAACTTTAGGGTCTTGGAAAAGAAGTTTTATACAGAACACAACTTCTTAAAACAGAAATTTGCAAGTTGAGAGGGGTATGTACATCCCTTCTAAGGGATATTAGAATAGAAGGAATGATCCATTTGAAAGAGGAAAGGATATACTTTAAAAAATATCATGCCCAGAGACTAGGAATATTGCCAAGGAACAAATCGAATGGTCAAAATTTGTATTTGCAGTGAGTTGATTTAGCTGGAAGTGAAATAGGGGGTTGTTCATTAGCAGAACTTCTGCAAAAGGGGTGGCTGTATGGACCAGGGCAGCTGTGCTGAGGCTGATCCACTATGAAAATAAGGATATAATTCCCCTATATGCAATAATATAATAATATAATATAATTTCTGGTAATGCAAGTTGACTTGCGTTCGGTGTGGGTATAAGAAAGAGGGAAAGGAAGAAAAATAACGAAGCACCGCATCTTTGTGAGCCTCCTGCTAAAGTGTCTTCAAATAGAGCAAAATGTTTTGTTTTCAAATATGCAGCAACTGTCCAAGACCCTGTTACTGATCAACGCTGATCAAAGAGCTCTTTGGATTCTGTATTATAGACAAGCCACAGAAAAATATAGTAGTCCCTGCTGGTCGGGTGCCTATCAGAGCCTGGTGACGTAAACAGGGCTCATTTTGTTGGTTTTGATGCAGATCCGATAAGATCTGTGGAATGTAAATCAGTGCATTAAAATTTGTAAAGCGCTTAAATGAAATAAAACCGAAAAGAGTTTAGCTTTTATAAGATGTTTACCGCATATTAAATACAATAAAATGGCAATTATTTGGAAAAAAATGTTATTAAAATGCTGTACTTTAGGTATGTTCTGTGGTAATCTAAAACTTTTAAGTTGTGGGGAATTTTTTTTGGAAGTAAATACTAGACTGATTCTAGAAATCCTGCTGTATGACTGGGTGATTTTACTGGTGCAGTCACCATTCTGTGTCTGTCCAGAGTGCACCTGTGTAATATGTGTATGTACAAAAATTCTTGCAAAAGTTTTCTGTTAAAAGGTTGTTTTGGAGTCAACTTACAGTTTGGTATAGTGAGTGTCAGAAGTAGAAAGCCTCCGTTAACCAGTGAATCAAAATACACATTGAAGAGCTCCTTCTTTTGCAGCATACTGCCTAAGCAGGGGATCTTTCTTTTGGGAGGCTTTTAATTGCCATGTAGGTATGAGTAGTGTGCAGATATTATCTAATTTAATGCAAAATTTGTTGTGTCTGTGTTACCTCTGTAATAGTGATGCATAAACTACCAGTTGACACCTTTTAGTGAAGCTGCTCTGGAAATTCATGCTCTGATTTCTGAAAAAAAAAAAACATTTTTTTTCCCCTCTTTGCAGTTACTTCAATGAGAATCAATATCCCGATGAGGCAAAGAGAGAAGAAATTGCAAATGCCTGTAATGCAGTTATCCAAAAGCCAGGTGAGGAGCAGATTGTGGTGTCCTTTCCAAAGGCGGACGCAATTAGGTTTCAGTATCTCCTGCTAAATTCAGCAAATCTCATTTTGCGGCGCTTGCTCGCTATAGAGCGCCCTCAACTAGTCGTGGATTTTTTCTTTATCGTTCTGTGGCTCCTGTCGTTCAGAGCTGCCCAACTTGGATGAATCATGAAAGTCGGTGCAATTTTAAAATCCCCGTTTCCACCAGTTGCAAAATACGAGTCTGTGTTAATAGAGGACCTTTTATTTTTGTCAACAAATTGCATTTTTTCTGCTCCTGGAGAAGTCATGTTTGAGAGGGGAACCTCAGTGCTCAGTATGGGGCTCAGGTATCAGTGGTCACGCCTGCATTTACTGCCTGCATTTACTCACTTCAACTCATCCAATAGTTACACAGTTTTCAGAACTTAGATTATTTACAGTATCTATTGCTAGAATAAAAGTTAATGCGAATGAAAACTCAGGCATGACTCCTGATCACAAGCACAGTCCCAGGATAGGACGGAATTGTGGAACAGTTTAGATTGGAAGCGACCCCTGGAAACCATCTGGTCAGTCAATGCCAGCTCAGATCAATTTGTTTAGGGCTTTGTCTAGCTCAGTTTTGAATATCTCCAAAAGTGGAGTTTCTCCCACCTTTCTAGGTCTCTGCTTGGGTGTTGAGCCCTCTCCAAGCAAAGTAGCTTTTCCTGATATCTAGTCAGAACTTCCCCCATTCCAGCTTTTCTCCGTTGCCTCCTGCCTTTCCACTGAGCGGGATGATCAAGCAGTAGAGCGCCGAGGAGGTCGGGATTTTAGTCCTGGCTCAGTCTCTGGTTGGTTTAGCAACTTTGAACAAGCTGCTTGATAGCGGCTTCTCCGGATCGATAAAATCTTTTGAGCAGCGCTAATGCAAGGCATTAGGAAATAGTCTGGGTATCTATTTCCAGAGTTTGCTTTCTTTCACTCGTGCCATCTCTCCTTACTTAAGCAAGTTTGCAGGCTGGTGCATGCTGCCTGTGTTGCAATTAGAGGAACATTCTGTATGCTGAGCAAATTAGGATAAGCAGCCAGAACGGGGGATCCTCATCCCCACGGAGGATGCAGCTACATTGAGCATCCTACCTTGGCATTTATCACCATACCATCCGTGCACAGTGCTCTGGTTCATGTAAAAAATCACTTGATTCTCAGTTATTATTGCTTTTCAACACTGCCTATATTTCAAGAGTTAACCATGCACCTCGGGCTCTGGAACCTAGGGAGCAACGATGCTGTAATTTCTTTTTTTTTTCCCCATTACTTTCTCAGGAAAAAAGTTATCGGACCTGGAGCGAGTTACCTCCCTCAAGGTGTACAACTGGTTTGCCAACAGAAGGAAGGAAATCAAGAGACGAGCCAATATCGGTAATGTATCAGAGCGCCTGCTCGTGGGGTTAGGAGCTCCTGTGGGAGAGATGGAATTATTAAGATGGCATTAATGATGGTACAAGCAGCTATGGCAATCTGCAGAGAAACGTGGAGCGATTTGTAAAGCAAGATTCTCGCCATTCCGGGTCTTTTCTAAAATGCAAGTAGGAATTGCAGTTATAAAATCATCAGGAAAGATGGACCTGGTATAAAGTTTTGCTGGAAGACCACTTTTAAAAACCAAAAATAGACTGTTGGCAGTGGCAGGAGAATCGTGATTCCCCTTGCTCAGGCCCCTCTGGGTATCCCAGATAAAATGAGAAATAAAATCTCAGCATATCTGCATTGGAAATAAGGGAACTGGAGAATATTGCGTGTTTGCTACCTTAACATGCAGTTTAAGTGAAAAGTGGCTGTTGTGAAGAGCTTTTATGGGGCTTTAGGTTTTCTTGTGCCCGAGTTCCCCTGAAATGTGCTTTTTTTTTCGGTTAAAACCTAGGGGTGTTGTTCTCCCTGCCATCCCACAGGGATCTAACAGTCCAGATGAGTTGTTTTAGCATCTCTGATAGAGCCATCAGCACCAAAGGTGTCCTGCAAACCAGCTTCTTGTTCCAGTTACACCCATGACATCTCGTCGCTTTCTGTGCAGTTACACAGTGACAAAGAGCTGGAGCAAACTCCAAATATTGCTGGAAGATCAGGCTGGAACAGAAGTGACTTCAGAGCTGGGCCTGCTGGTTCAGGAGCCTCTCTGAAGCTGTAAGGAGGCACCTTCTAGCATGGCTAATGTTGTAATGAGAGCAAATCATGCTACTGGGATTCAGCACATTTCTGTAATACCTGCAAGGTGTTTTGCACCTCCGTAGGTGCTAGGCAGAACTGAGTTTGCCATATATACCTGAACCAGATCCCTGTTTGCTACCCAGTGGTTTTGCAATTGCCAAGCAAGTGTCGTGGTCTTTTGCTGGTGGCTTTGGCAGAAGCTAACGTTGTCTTTTCTGCATTTGTCCAGAAGAAAAGCTTCCTTTTGCAGCATTTCAAGTATGTTTTTGAGATTTCATCTAAATGTATTCTTTAAAAGTAAAACTTGTCTATCAAATGAGAAAGACAAGGCATAATTAATGCAGAGAAGGCTTTCAGGCAAGCTGGTATCTGCACCTGGGCTACTTACCAATACTGCAGAGTAAAGGGGAGAGCTAAGAAACTACTCTGTTGCTCCTGCTCTTCCAACCTGTTGAAAAAAGAACTAGTTGCTTTTAATAACTCTAATGCATCAGATAAATTAGGGATCCATTTGCTTTTTTCGAAGAAGCAGCAATCCTGGAGAGCCATGGAATAGATGTACAGAGTCCGGGCGGTCACTCCAACAGCGACGACGTCGATGGCAACGACTACTCGGAGCAGGTAAATGTCCTTGCGGCCCCGGAGGGGGAGGCTTTGCTCTTGCAAATGGAATTTCTGCTGCTTTTTTTGCTCGTGTGTAAATGTAACGGGGAAGGCGGCAGCGCACAGCTCCCCTGTTTGCACGCGTTGAGAAGCCAGCATTGACCCACACGGATTTATTGTCATACAACAGGACACTTGGCAAGTACGCAATGGGGAGGAGGAGGGAAGATGTTCAGAGGGAGGCAGAGAAGCAGAGAAGGTAGAAGAAGACAGGAGGATCTGCTCCAAACAAGCAAGTTACACCATTCACGCCACACGCAATGTATGAAAAATGTTAGGAGAGCCTTAAGTCACCCCGGGCACCACGCACAGCCCGAGCTCTCCGTACCCCGGGCACCGTCCCAGCCGTTCGCCCTCAGGATGTTCAGGGCTTGAACGGGTGTCCCGGAATCTCAGGCACCGCCAACCCGGGCGTGCGGGTCCCGCTCGCGTCTCTTATTCCCTTCCACCAGAAATGTCTTCGTCACAGCCTGGGTTACAGCTCCTCTAAGCTGCTTATCTGGCACCCAGATGAGTAGGGGGGCGAGCCCCTTAGGGTCCCCCGTGTCACCCTTGCCCACCCTCCTGCGAGGGGCTGAGCACCCTCCGTGCAGCGGGGATCTCCGAGTGCCTTTCGGGAGCGTCCCCGGATCGTCCCCAGGACACTGATGGACACAGGGCGAAGGGAGGGGGGCAAGGACTTGCTAACCTCAAGGTTGACACGTAGTTGTCCCCTACCCACTGCGTATTGCTCTGCGACCATGTGCCACTATTTGGGTTGTTTACATATTATCTGTCTGTCTTTTTTTCCTTTTTGCATTTTAACTCTTGCCTCTTCTCTATTTTTTTTTCTTCTTGGTTATTTTTAACCCTTGACAGCAACTTCTTTTTTAAATTCTCTAGCAAAAGAATACCCCTTCCCGCACTCTGAGCCCTCACCTACCCTAAAGTTGGTGACCCTTCCTCCACACACCTTCCTGACAGGTATTGCACCCCCTTCCCAATTTTCCCTCAGGTGTCAGTGTCGGCCAACCCCGTCAGGGCTGTGTGTGCTTGACACCGGTGGCCTTGTTGAACGATTCATTTGCTTGGTTCTGGATTTGGTGGTAGCTGTGTCCGGGGCTATGCCCAGCACCCGGGGTGGGCTGGTTGGTTTTAATGGATTTGTTGGGAAGAAATTGCTAGGTCTCCTGCTCCGAGAGGTGCTGCTGTTAGCGAGGCAGCGCCCTGGAGTGATGTTTCCCCAGCCTCTCCACTTCTGGTGGGTATTTAGGCCCCTTTTATAGGTCATCACCAGGAGATTTGGGGGAACCAGCCTTTTCCTGGCCGTAGATGATGAGGCTGCTCCGAGACCGTTGTCAGATGTTTGGAAGCTGCCGCCGAGCAGAGTTCATTCCTTGCCGGGCAGATGCGGGATCCTCGGATGAGCTGTTATTTAGACACCCCGACTATATTTTTCTTTTGTGCGTTAGCCAGAATACTTTGAAAAGAGAAATAAAACGAATCTTAACGTTTCCTAAATCTCTGTTTAGAGCCCTTAAACATTACTTTGCTCAGCAACCTAGCTAGGCTCCTCTCTGAAGTAAAATTAGGCATTAAAAACAAAGCGGATTAAATGGCAGGCAATCCTGATGACCATTTAATATCCCGTAGCTGTTAAAACCATAAATTCCCTTTCCTACAGTAGCATTTAAACTCTAGGTAAGCCTCAAAACACAAAGTTCACCCAAATACTAACGAAACGACTAAAACTGCAGAAGGCAGGACTTGTTTTCTCACTGTTTCTTGCCAAAATGAGGATTACCCCAAGGATCTTGGTGCGTGTGCATGTTTAGTGTTGTGTGTGCACATCGCACGTTTGCCCTGTATTCCTTGCAGATAGATGAATTACTTTACCCTCAGGGTCCTGGCTTTTCTGTCCCGCTCGGCATTTGCCATCTTAACTTAAAAATATAGATTATTTTGCCAGTTCATCACCTGATGGCTGCTGGAAGAGTGATAAATGTTTATCGTTTCCTTTCTTGGACAAAAAACAAAGCAAGGTCATGGTGTGGTGAGTGTCAGTACCCCATTTTAGAGAGGGGTAAACACACCTTGATTTTGCCCAAAGTCCCAGGAGAATACACATGGCATGTGGGCCCCCGTTTTCAATATGCTCCCCATCATCACAGAGAGACTTTGCTCTTTAGAAATGAAGGCGACATGGAAAAATACCTGGCAGTTATTTCAGCGGCCTCTGAACGTGGGAAATGGTCACCCAGGTCCTTGGCTTTTGGTAGTTGCCCCCCTTGGAATCGCTGTGCTGTTTTCACAGCGGTCTGGGAGGTTTCCAGGCTGCCCTGACCGAGCTTTTCCCCACACCTCTGTGAATTTAGTAGCTCCATAGGATCCACCCTCTCATTTTTGGTGGCTGCCAGTAAACTGATGTTCTGGGAATTGCCCAGCCTCCTTTTAAAGCCATTTTTCCTTTGGGCTTCCCCCAAAACCAGAGGATGAGAATTGAAGAGACGCTTCTGTGGCTGCGCTGGCATCATTGCCTAACCATTTCAGCGAGGTCCTTCCTTATTAGAATGTGAGAGGTGCTGACTAATAATTCTCTACGCACTAATTATTTGTAGGAAGCATTTACTGTATCACCCACCAGCCACTGCCTTTCCAAGCTAAAATCCTAGTGCATTTAGGCTGCTGCTATGGAGGCCATCCCATGCCTGCTCGTTTTGGTTGCCCTTCTCGGTACCTTTGCTAGTTCTATTATGTCTTTTCTCTTTTTTTGAGCACAACTGGGCACAGTATCCAAAATGCCGGCACAGCCTGAGCTCGTGCAGCGGGCACTGAGCCCTGTCGGAGCCTGCTTTTCTGTCATACGTTGTGCATCACTTTTCTCTGCATAATTCAATGTTTTCCTCCAAATCCTCACCCCCTGGAATTTATTCCTGGCCAAAAGCAGGGAGGCCGCCCCTGGCCCAGCTCAGCCTGCACAGTGAGGGAACCCCAGCTCAATTCCGCCCATCCTCGCTGCCCGTCGCGCGTCGCGTCGCCCCCGCCGCGTCCTCCTCTCGTGCAGTAACCGTCGCCTCTTCTCTTTCTCCTCTCCGCCCACGCAGGACGACAGCACTAGCCATAGTGACCACCAGGACCCCATTTCTTTAGCCGTGGAGATGGCAGCCGTAAACCACACCATCTTGGCCCTGGCCCGGCAAGGAGCCAACGAGATCAAGACAGAGGCTCTAGACGACGACTGATGCAGAGAAGGGGGAGGGTCCAAGCAAGAAGTAACTTAGTTTTAGACGTAGCACCTTAGCAGACTTTCCTCGGTCCTTAATATGTGTTCTTACAGTATAACTTTGCAGTTTCTTGTACGTCAGTTAGCTGTTAGGGTCTTGTTCTGTGAAGATGGCATGGTGCCCTCAGCCTTTGCATATACTCTCTCAGTATTAATTCCCAATAAATAATCAATCAACCAACCAACCTCCCTCTCCCAGCCCCAGTGGCTAGAAAAACAAATCTTGCTGCTCTGTCTTAGCATTCAAAGTGCTTCCAGGTATTTTAGACAGCCCTCAATTCCAGGTCTTAGGCTACACTTAAAACCTTGGATACCTTTAGACGTGGTGTTTAAAAAGAAAAGAAAACAAAATAGCCTGTACGCTTTTCCTTCTCCGAGACTGAAAGGATGCAAGCTGAGGTAGTGGCACAGGGTCGATGGACACCAGATTGGGAGTATCAACAGAGAGTAAAAAGAACACTAGAAACCCCACTTCAGCCTGGGAATAAGTGATTTCCAGCTGCAATAAGCCGTGCCTCCCTGCTCATACAGTGACTTGATCTGCTTTCGGGTGCTGTGCTGAGAATGCCCGCTGGAAACACCCCCCGTTGGGGTCGCTGGGCACGTGTTCGACGCAGGCACCCTCTGCGCGCGCGAGCCGGAGCGCTGAGCGCTGCCTTCTGCCTCTGGGACCACGAGTGCAGCCCGGGATCCCGTGGAAAATGAGCTGAATGTCTAAAGGACACCCGTCCCCTCCTCCAAACCGCTGCTGGGTCCTTGGCACGGCTGGCAGTGCCTGCTCAGAAGAGGTCTAGACTCTATCGATCTGTCATTACCGCTTTCACGTTTTCTTCTTCCTCTCACCTTTTCTGTCCCCTCCCCACGTTGCCACTCTCAAAAGCAATGTTTTCCAGGAAGGTAATAAGGTCGTAAAATGGGTGAGTGAATTTTTACACATCTGGGTATAACCGATGCCTGAAAGCTGATTGGAGACCTTTTGCACCTGACCTGTGCTAATTAACCATCGTAGCATAAATATTCTAAAAAAAATGGACTTTGGGGTTTGCTTAAAGGCAGGAGGATCTCTTACCTGAGAAATGGGGTGTGAATGTTTTGTGTTCTCTTTACTCTGTCCTTGTTAAGATGTGAGAAAGCTATACTGCTACGAGCAATTTAATTAATAATTGGAAGCCATACTGATAATGGATGTGGTAATATTTGTAAAGCAAACCTACTTTAAGTAGCAGAAACTAATGGAATTGTTTTCCTTGATCATATGTAGCACTTTTGTTACTTTTTTCTTAAAGATATTTATATTTGATAAGTCTTTTTTTTATCATTTGAGAATTCAAAATACCAAACAGCAAACTTGCATTACAGAGTCACCCTGCGATCACCTTGTCATCTAGTATCTAAATGATGAACTGTGTGTGCATCTAAGAAAATTACATCTGCTGGCATTGTGTGGAAATGATCTCCTGGCATCCTGATAAAATGATATGTTGCTGCCGGTAAGAGGAAACATTTCAATGGAAACAGCACGGGAAGTGTTAGAGACGGGCAGGACTGTGTTACATTAAAAAGAAAAAAGGGAGAAAACTATGTAAATTTTTGTATGCGGATATATAAAAATTTCCATAGTGCTTCCAGCACATTCCATTTTTATCTTCCCCGTTTGCGCGGGAATAGCTTGAGAGGGGAAACCAGCTGGGTTTGGAGGGATGGGCGCTCGGAAGGGCGCAGGGAAGGAAGGGAAGCTGCTGCTGAAGGAAGCATCCGCTCGCGTCCCGGCTGCCTCGCTTCGGATGTGGCTCCTCAGTAGCTTTTTAGCCAGCCTAAAACTTTCCCCTTGGAGGCGGAGGCTGACTTAGATGCTCCTCACATCTGTTAATCTTGTGGAAATTGCTTAGGTAAGTGCGGAGGAGGTTTGGTGCTTGCGGAGGGCACGGAGTTGGCACCTCTTTGTCTCTCCACCTTTGAAGATGTATAGGGAGGGCTTGGCCCCGTCTTTCATTTATGGATTTCATTGGGAAATTTATGTGCTCTGCTCAGATATAGATCACTGGAGCAGAAGGGAGCCGTCCTTCTCTGTTTTATTGCATTTCTTGAGTAGGCAAATCCATAAGTAGCATCAGGGCAGACTCAGGAAAGGAAGAAATGAGCTCAGCTACCCTTGCACCATTGCAGGTTGGGGTGTTGCTTTTTTTAGCGTGTTTTTTCAGGAGCGTTTGGTGCTAAGGAGTGAAAGGAGGGGGAGAGCTTTTATTTCTATTTTTGCACAGCAGAATGATGGAGCAAACTCTCGCCTTAGTGGAATTTTACCTACTTATTCATACTACAGTCACACACCGAGCTGACAAGCAACATCCAGGATTTATTGTGAGGAGATTTTAATAATCGATGGCCTCTTTATGTTGGGATTGCCACCACCATTTGTTCTGGCTGTTTCATTTTTAAAAGAACAGACTCAAACTGTTGGACAGCTGCAATTTTAAAAGAAAGATTGCTTACTATAGCATCTTAAAAAAAAAAAAGTCATTTCCAGCATTGCCTTTCTAAAGCAATAGGGAAGAACAAAATTAGTGCTAGAACATCTAGCTCCTGAATATTGGCCTATTTGATGCAAGATCCAGGTAACACCACTAAAATTGTGTATTTATGCTATCTAATGTAGAATAAACTGGCCTTAATTCTGTCGGTCACTGTCGGAGAGCTGTTGGGCTCACGATGCATCAGTCTCCACTGTGAAGGTCAAAGAGAAAACGCTCGGGAGCGGGTGGCCATCGGCAGGGCCTCCTCGGTGGTGGCTTCCTGCTAAGCAGCTCTTGTCGCTGTCCTCTTCTCACCAGAGAAAATAACAGAACTGGCTCTTGCTGACCAAATAACCCTTAGTTCCGTGGTGTGTTTTTGGCTTTTCCACCTGGCTTTGTCACCATTTGGCTTTTCTTTGGCCACCAAGAGGCACGAGGAAAGAGTTGAGGCCGTGGCTGTCACGGGGCTGCTGGTGGCAGCTTCTTTCCTTGGTTCTCTGCGCTCAGCGCGACAAGTTGCAGCTGACTGAGAACTTCCCAGTTGGATGTGAATGGAGCAAACCCTGGGGGGAGTGTCTTGGAGTTTGGCCTCGGTGCCAGGTGTGTTCCACAGCATGGAAGTCCTCCTTGTGATCCATCCCTGGAGCTGTATGACACTTGAGCCTCTCTTTTTTGTAGCATTGCAATAGGGTAGCAAGGTTTTGTAACCAGTCTGAAATTAAAACGTCTTGTTCTGTGCGTCCCAGTGAAACAGATCTGGTTGCAGACTGGAGCTACCAGCTCATCCTGTGAACAGCAAAGGAAATATTCAAGATCCTCCTCTCGTGTGACGCGTGCAGGTTGCTGTTAACTTTGTAGAGTTAAGGTCTGGCTCTTATTTTGTGGCTCATAACGTCCTTAGTACTTGAGTCGTCGTCTCTCACCGTCTTCTTAAAACAACAATTTCTACCTCCACTTCCTTTTTTATATTGCTTTGAATCCTCTTTTTATCAAGCGTGAGCTCCCAGGTGCTTGCAAAAGCTCAGTTAGCTGATGAAAATAGCTGCAAACAGCAACAAGCAGCCGTAGTGCTCTTTGATGCCCCAGAATTGTAGGTTCATCTTGCAGTACCGACACGCAGGGTGTTGATTCCATCACTGGCGTAACGGACAGCAACGAGTGGACCAAGGTCAAGGGAAGTGAGCAGTGCCCTTTGCTCGTCGTTGGTGAGAGGAGTGTCCAGGTTTGGTCCAACTCAAGTCCCTCGTAGGGTCACTGCTGGCTTGGGAACGTGGCAGGCGATGAGACACCAGCGTTTGTCCGCGCTGGCTCTGGCAGGATCTTCCCCTGGTCTCGTGGGTGGTATAAGAGGACACGGAGCAGTGGGAGGCGCACGGTGAGTGGTGACGGGCAACGACCACAAGCTGCATTAAGGAAAATTCCTGGTGAATCTAAAGGAAAAAACGTTAATGCTGAGGGTGGCCAAACAGTGGAGCTGCAGCCCTAAAAGGTAATGGAAAAACTCAACTGGATGAGGTTGGGGCTGGCGTAGACACCCCCAGAAGTCCCTTTCGACCTAAATTATTCTGCACATACCTGCTCAGGTCAAGATGCTTTCATCTAGTTTAATCCCCAAATGTTGACCTGTTTAAAGATGATCTGTTTTTTGTTGTTGTTTAACCTAATCATAAAAAAAATTATTTTGTCTGTTCTCCCATAAGACCTGAGCTTTATTTGCAGAGTCTGGCTGCTAGTTCCAATCGAGCCATAAGTAATAAATTTCATAAATTATCTGCTCTGTTTCTGCAGTTCTTCAGGGAATTGTGAATTACTCCTTGCTTCATTGGCTAGCATCGAATTGATGGAGTTTTCCGTGGTTTCTAAACATCTGTGCTGCAGCTCGGATTTAGCCTTCGTGGGAGTTTCTTTCTGCTGTGAGTGGGAACTCTAGAAAATCCCACAGAGCTGACCATGCTGGTGGTGAAGCTGCAGCTAATTTAAACCTAGTGGTGACTCTTCCAATAAGTCTGGTTCTGGAAAGCCTTACTTGTGGATTACAGGAAGCTGGGAAAGAGTCCGTTTATGCTCGTTTGGATTCTCATTGTCTTCTCTCTTCTCTTGGCCACTGCTGGGGAAAACATACGGAGCCTGGCAGATTTCAGGTCTGATTTGGATGTTGTTTTGGGGTGAGATCAGAGGGTGGTATTGATGGGTCTCACCCCAAGAGCTCCATCCTGCCTTTAAAGCGCAGAGGACCGTGGGGATGAGTTCACTGCGATTTTTCAGTTCCCCTGTGTGACAGGAAGGCTTTTCCCTCACCGTGAGATGCTATTTGCAAAGAAATAAAATCATCCCCTTCCCCAGGCTTATGGAGGCACTCGGAGCCCCTCGATCGTTGTAGCAGGATCTCATGAGGAAACGGCCTTTCCTTTCTCGTGTGAATAAACTGGGCAAAGTTGGTACCAGAGTTTGCAAAAATCCACATTGCTGCTCCCAAGGCTCCTAATGCAGAGTTGTGCTTTGCTTCGGGTAACGTCAACGCAGATGCAGAGCTGGATTCATCAGTTATTAGGATTCCATATGAGGCTTTGTCCATATTTAATATAGATATTTAGTAGGAGAAGATTTATGCCTTTATCCCGGAATTCTGCTCATTTCAGATGGTAGTTTTCATGAAAGGCGAATGGGGGGTTCCTCCTCCTCCCGCCCCAGCCAGAGCATCGCTCACCCTCATCTCCCAGCCTTCATCAGCTTCCAAACTCATGGGATTTTAATTAGCAAGCCACAGAGGCTTGTGTTAAAATAAACATTGCTCTTCAGCCAGGGCTTCCCACCCAAGCAGCTCTTGCATTCCTGGAAGTTACTTTACCTGGTAATAGTATTTTGATGAAAGTCTTAAGCTTGCAGGCAATAATCTTGAGCTGGATGTAGCATTTCTCATTTGGCAGGAATCCTTGTTGGCAGGAGCAGTCTTGCAAACCGTGGCACGTGTTGGTGACCCAACGTGTCTCCGTTCCCACATGCCAGCTGCAGGTTTCTACGTGTCTTAATGCTTTTGAATGAGTCGTCAGGGTTGTTGTCTCGTGAGCCCGGCCAACTGCGTGGAGTTGGGTGAAATCGGGCGTTTTCACTGTGATTTCTTGGGAGAGGAAGCTGAGGGCCTGACCAAAAGTACCTCGGGGTTCCCAAGGAGCTGAGTTGTGGACACATTTCAGAATAAAACATTCCCCCTTGGGCTTTTGTGCAGCTGGCCAACAGAGAAGCGCAGCCCTCAACCTCTCCTTCCAGTTTCCATGAGTGTTGTTTAACTGATGGGATTTAAAACTGTCTGCTTAAAGACATTGCACATTAATGGGGGAGAAAAAAAGAGGCATTCTAGAGATGGCAGCTATAATTCAGAATTTAAAATACAAAAAAAAAAAATTACTTTTCTCCTTTGCGAGAAACATGTTTCAGCTAGAAGAGCGGACCTGGTCAGTTTGAGGACTGTCACCAGATGACAGCGTTTTGGTGTTGGTTTTTGTCCAGCAACTATAAATAAATGAAATAAGCGAAAAAACTCTTGGTGGTACCAATGAAACAGAGGTGTGAAGAGGCAGATCTGAGCATCTAAGTAGTTTTTTGTCCTTAAACTTAGGTTTTGTAACGCCGATACGGCCGAGTTGCTTGTTCTGTGCCTGCCCAGTGTAGGTGATGCGGTAGCTCGCGTGGGATGGATGCGATGACCGTGATGAGTACAGAACTCCCCTCGGTTTTCCTTGAACTCCTTCTGCTGCACTGTCGTGAAAACCCCTCTTGGGCTTGAGTTTGACTTACTGGAAGAAGCCACTGATGTATTTTGCGATTTCAGGGTATCTCTTGGTCTGTGATGTCTGCCACGTGCCCGTCATTGCTGTGTCCGGGTTATATTGATGCCTCGTGTCATGGGAATAGAAAAGGACTTGCTGTTTTGGATGGGAAAAGCCCATGGAACAACTTCCAATGCTCCTTTTTTGATGCCCAATGTTCACTAATAGGCGACTGCTGCAGCGTCGTCCTCTTCCCTCTTCTTTCCAGGCATCTTCAGAGTCTTCTGGCCACCAGCTCAGGCACGAGGGAGCTGGTACTGTTGAACTGCAGCAAACTGCATGAGGGGCCTCCAGCATTTCCATATGTTCAGTGCCTCTCCGGGCCATTTATTCTCTTCCCTCTTTTATTAGATGCACGTGGCTGTATTCTGCTGATCAAAACATACAGCACAGCCCTGTGAAATCTTTTCAAAACGTAGCCAGAGTAATTGGGCTGGGTAGGATGCAGGCAGGAGAGTGTGGCAGGAAAAGGGATGGCAGCTCGTTTGAATGACTGGGTGTCCTCCTGACATGTAATTAGCTGCTTTAGAAAGATGGCGATTGGCATGGTCATAATTAAAAGGATTTCTGTCTTTTCTGTGATTGAAAACAGCAGATCTTCCGCCCCCTAATTCCCTTTAATACCACTGTTATTAGTGACACTTGGAACTGCTACTCTGTAAACTTAAATAACGACCTGTTCCGACTGGCGACTTGCAACAGCAGAGCCTGAAACTGGATTCGTTCCTGTGCAAGGCTGCTTCTTTTCCGGTTTTTGGGGGGTTGCTTTTGGGGAGCTCTCCTTTTGGAAGCCGTTGGCACGGAACGATGCGTGTACGGACTCGTGGTCAAATCTGGGAAAATTAGCAGGTTCCTAACACCACCTGTTGTGCAAAAGACGTTTAACTTATTTAGTCACTTCTTTAAATCCCCCATTTACCTTCCAGCTTTCTCGCACTGAAATCCTTGTGGAAATCTCATCCCTTGACACTGTGGAGCTGAATGGACTGTCTGGTCACGGGTATTTTTGTTCTTCCAGCACTGCTACCACTGGTGACACTACCCTCACAGTAGCAATGGCAGGTCCTTCTTCTGTAGGATAGAAATTTTTAGATATTAACTCACTGCTACTGTCATTGGCCTCAATTCAGCTTCCTGTACTTCTCTGTCCACTAATTAAAGTCTTCCATGATATGGCAAGATGGCATATGTAGCTTAAATAACACACCTCTCTAATTAAGAGACTGACTTCAGCCTTCTGAGATATATTTTACATGGTTTGAGATTTAAAAATACATTTTACTTATAACCGTTTCCATCAAATCGCTCAAGGAGGGCAAAGAGATAATGAAAGTAAATTATTAATTAATCTCGCTCCCCTAGCATATTCCATTAAGAATATTAAGAAAATATCCCATTCCTCAAAGCTCATCCGACTCTTGTGATGCTTATTTTTAAGTCTGCCTGCTGATAAAGTTGCTGCTGTCTCATTGACAGGACTGTGGTGACAGCACAAGAAATGTCCTTTGAGAGCCAACGAGAGCCAGGGACTCCGAGTGTCGATCGCTGACAGGGTCTCCTGTTCCAGCGGGCAGGGTGTTGCGTTGGCGCAGTGTGAGCAGTAAGCAGCTCTTTTTGAGCCCCAGATGACATAGTTTATCCCTTGGCAACTCCAGGCTGCCTTTAGATTGGAAGATTTGATGTGGTTTTGGAGTGGAAAGTAGCATCTCGCCTTTTAGGTCCAGAGTATCGAGGACTGACCTGTTGCTGAGAAAACCTGCCGTGTTGCACAAAACAGGCAGCGATTCATTGAGAAGGGTAAACGTTTAATTTTAGCTACTTTCCTGCTGAGACACTTGAAGCAGTTACTCGAATGCTTAGAAATCTCCAGCATTATTTCTTCCTGCCAGCACGTCTTTAGGCGCCCCATTTAGCGCTGTTAAGTACATTAAGCTCCTGGTGTTACTTGTTGTCTGCAGGTTGTCTGCTTTTGGGGGGCTAACGGTGAAACCTGGCAATTCTTCCTTCCCTTGGAGCCCTCTTGAGTCACAGAAGCTCTTTGCTTCCGTGTCTCCAGGGCCTGGGAAGCAAGAAAAGCTCCGTGAGGTGAGGGAGGAAATATCTGTAGAGCTTCCAGGGTTTATATCAGCTGAGAATCTGCCCCTAGGTGTCAACAAGACTCATTCAGTACTGGGATTTGTAGTAGAGTGGGAGCAAAACGATCGTGTCGCTCTGTTGGCAGTTCAGTGAAATAAGCTTGAGAGGGAGACCACTGCGTAGGAGATGGGAAGGAATCAACTGTGGACACCCGGTATCCTCATATGCATTCAAAGAAATTTATTCTGTTAATATTTATTAATCTGTTGGGTGCAAATGGTAAAATTAGTGAAGAGTTAGGCGAAAAAGGTAGATATTTTCAATTGGGTAGGTTAGGGATGTTTGTTTGTTTGTTTTTCTTGTTGATGGATTTTTTGTATTTATTTGGAAGGGTGAGATGGTCCATTCATCCCATAGGATGGAGTAGACAGAGTAGGAAGTTGGCATCAGAAGTCTGGGAGCCCACAGGACATGCAGGGTCTCCTTGAAGGTAGAAGACTGGTCCCTTCTGGCCTTAATTCTTAAACTCTGATTCCAAAGAGGTAGACTTGTCCTTCAGTCTTACAGCTCTGACCTGCTCCGTGATCACATGAGATGTAGTGATTAAAGTGCTCGAGGGGGTTCTCTGCAG
Source organism: Tinamus guttatus (assembly GCF_059628265.1). Lineage (NCBI taxonomy): Eukaryota > Metazoa > Chordata > Aves > Tinamiformes > Tinamidae > Tinamus > Tinamus guttatus. Next base: position 1,361,455 of record NW_028289082.1, on the reverse strand, counting down.
GAAGAACTTCTTGGAAGTGCGAGGGTCCTCCAGAGAACAAATTGTGCCTTATGTCTCTAAGCGCCGTGAAGTTCCACAGATGTATGATAAATATCTTTATAACTTTATACTTCTGCCGTGGTGGGACTCAGAAAAATGCAGTTTTGATAAAAGGAGGTCTGCGTAGGCTGCCGTGTTTCTCGCTTCGGTATCTTGCAGATTCAGTCCACCCATTGCACTGACATAAAGATACTTAATGGCAGACAGTGCTGAGCAGCTAAGGTAGCTTAGGGCAGCGTTATTCAATTCATCTGTTATTTTAAATTTGTGTAGCAAAACAAAAACACCCCAGTGCCCAGGTGTAAATTTCAGCTCCTAAATTCTTTGTTGCTGTTTGTTTTTATAGACATGGGGGCATAGGAATTCTGACTGTTAAGGGTACTTTGGTTTTCTGCTCTTACCAGAGTGCATCTAACAAAATTGTGTAACGTGCAAATCTTAAAATGTGGAAATATCTATAATTGTATGACGTGGGGAAAAAAAAAAAAATCTGTTCCGTCATGAGTGTTTCTGTGCAGCTGCAGTGCCTCAAGCAGTGGTTTTTGCAAATAGTTTTGTCAGTAGCCAGAGCCCTTCAAAGCCCATCCTGGCCACCAAACTCCTCTGGCTACACTAGGGTCTCCTCTTGAGGTTACACAGAGCCTCCGTTTCCATGCAGGGAAACCCCGACATGTGTTTTGAGCTATACCTCCCTCAACTGCTCTGAGCCGTTCATTTCCCTCCGAAGCTGCTGCTTGTTGGTACCAAATTTGTCCCATAAGCTCTTTTCCTAAACCATAATTTTGTGTCTTCAGAGACATTGTGTTTTTCTTTCATCCCAGCTTGTTCGTGCCTCAGTAGTGCCATTCTGCATGGTTTAACGGTGATTTTCTTAGGCTGAAGTGCTCTGAGCTGAACCCCATGTCCATAGGGTCTAAATAAGTGATATAGGTGATGATAAGAAAGTGGCCCCTGCAGCCCAGTGTGGTGCTATGTTTTAGATTTGGTTCAGCGAATGATGATACTGGATTACGAAGGACATCCTTGGAGCTTGCTGCTAGCCAAAAGACGTAGGGTTATTCCCACGTGGTTTTTTTTAATAGCATTTCTCCTTCTCCTTGCCTCAACACCCCCCACTTGGGTGGTTTTGAAGCTTAGATTAGCAAATCAGGGAAATAATAGTGACTTTGGAGTGTAATCTTCTATTATTAACCCCTCGACCGTCTGTTTATTACCTGGTTCCTGGGCTTTGCACTTGGACGCGGCGATAGTCTAGCGAACAGGGTGATTTTTTTTTTTTTTTTTTCTCAAGTTGTTTCTTAGATGTGAAGATGTTTGTGAAAAACTTGAAGCGAACCCACGTTTCCAAACAGCTAGGGTGAGCAAGGTGTTGTTTGGATGTTGCTTCCCATCTTTCGACGTTATCCATCGAATCTGAATGAAGTGTAGATGCCATCTTAGACCTTGCGCTGACTTGAAGATTAGGACTTGTTTTTTTGTTTTTAGCTTCCTGGGGTCTGAGCCCTGGCTGAGAGGAGCAGATTTGCCCTTTCGGCGCTGGTTGACCTACAAGCTCCAAGTCGGCCCCCTTCCGTGGCGCGTTTGGAGCAGTACTTCTTATTTACTTTTGTTTTTTGGTTTCCTTAGTGTCAATTTAAAAAGTGCCTAAGTGAGTAACAGGACTCCAGGGTGATGCTGGAGGAACTGCGTTTTCGACCTCATGCCCGTCTTGGGAAAAGGGCAGAAATCCCCACAGAGATCTCAGCTCCTCCCTCGCTCTGCCCGGCCCCAACTGCTCCGTTTCCATCCCCAAGTTTTATCAGTGGGGAATGTCTTGGCGTTCGCAGCCGTCTCTAGTGCAGAGTGGAGGGGATGGAAGGGGATTGCAGTGAGAAATGTAGCGCCAAGTCAAAGCAGGGAACTAGGGGCAGGCGAGTATCGCTTGGTAAACATGCTGGAGGATTCAGTGTGGGCCAAAAGAAAGGAAAAACAGGTATTGATGCTGGTTGAAGAGAATTGAGTTAAAGGAGAAGGTCTTCTGCCCGTAGGAAATAAGAAAACACTATTCAGAGGTGTTAGTGCCACTTTGAGGCTTTGGGAAATGAAAGCGCTCATCGGTAGCGGGTTTGTTCGTGGTTAGGGCCGAGGCGGGAGGAGCGGCCGCGGCTGAGGAGGCAGCGCGAGGCGGGCGCTGAGGCGGCGACGCGCTGAGGTGGCGGGGAGGCGACGCCGAGGTGAAGGCACTCGGGGCCGTCTCCTCCCGGCGACGCCTCATGGCACCTGGCGAAGGCGCTTGGCGCCTCGTGGCACCCGGCGAAGGCGCTCGGGTCCCGTCTCTTCCCAGTGGCGCCTCACGGCACCCGGCGAAGGCGCTTGGTGCCTCATGGCATCCGGTGAAGGCGCTCGGGTCCCGTCTCTTCCCGGTGGTGCCTCACGGCACCCGGCGAAGGCGCTTGGTGCCTCATGGCATCCGGTGAAGGCGCTCGGGTCCCGTCTCTTCCCGGCGGCGCCTCACGGCACCCAGCAAAGGTGCTCGGGTCCCGTCTCCTCCCGGCGGCGCCTCATGGCACCCGTGTCTCATCTGCTGTAGGTGTCCTGCCTGCCTCACGAGGTGGCGGCCATCCTGCCTTCACAGCCGTCCGTTTCCTTCTCTTTTCCCCCTCGCCGTTAGCACTAGCGCGCACACACACACACACACACACACACACACACACACACACTGGAATGTATATTTTCCCCTTCCCTCCCCCGTGTCCTCTCGACCTGGTCCTTGCTGTAGCCACCACCAACTCCTCTTGCAAATTGGATGCTGCTTTAAATGTGAAAACAAATGTTCAAGAAGCTATAAAAAGAAATAATTAAAAAAAAAAAAACTGAATGAAAGCTAAAGCTGAATTTATAAAGCCTTGTTGCGTATGAGCCAAAAGTGCAAAAAGCTCTATATAATGAACTAACCTGCCACTCATATAAATATAAATATATATAAATATATTAAAATCAGACTGTTCTACAAAATTGTGTATTTGTATTTTTGTGTACGTACAATTTTCTGCTAAGCAGAAGGAGGATGTAGTATAGGATGATGTGAGAAGAGATTTTTTTTTTTCTTTTTTTGGTTGAATCATATTTCTTTGTTACTTATTTTTGTTAACATCCAGATGCCTGTCTTTGTCTTTTCTGTGTATGACACTGTTTGAAAGATGCAGCCTCCCTCTCCCGCCGCTGTGCCGAAGCCCCTCCTGACCCTTGCTTGCCCTTGGGCCCAGCGTTGGCCCATAATGGGGTGGTTTGGCCGATGCTCAGGATGGCAATGTCAGAGCTGGGCAGTAGCTCCTCATGTGGATGGTCTTCGTGTAGGTGGTCCTCACATGGATGGTCTTCATGGTGGTGCTCACAGGGCTGTTCCTCACATAGCTGGTCTCCAAGCAGGCTCTGGACCACCTGCGGGCTCTGCTCCCCTCTCTCTTGGCCCCTAACACCACCTTGGCAAACCGCAGCGTGATCCTCGCGTTCGGGAGCCACCTGGGCCAGGCAGCACCGGGGAGTCCATCTCAGGTAGCGCCGCCGATGGCTTCCCAACGTGGGGCTGCGCTTACCCCAAGGGCAGCCGCTCCGAGCAGAACGCGCATGGCGACGAGCAGCCGTTTCGCTCCCCTTCGCCCGCTTGGGCCTCGCAACGACTGAGCGGGGGACCAGGCAGCGCAGGCTCCCATGCAGAACCCAACGCTGTTAAGTCAACCCACGTCCATGCAGAACCCAATGCCGTTAAGTCAACCCACATCCTATCTTCCTTAGGCAATGGGTGCCACGAGCCTACGTGTCCCCTCCCTTTCCCTTGTGTCCTTTGCTCACCCGTTTTTGATTTTTTTTAATAGCCCCCAGCTTTGGGTTTGCACCGCGGTTTGGGAGAGCGACGCTGCATCTTTCCCCCGTAGGGCTCATATTTATAACAGTGTGTAATGACTGTAGCAAAAGTCCTTGTTTCTGTACGTGACTGGACAGAGAAACAAGTGCTCTATTGTATTGATTAAACTAGTCCCAATGAGTCCTGTATCCTTGTATCTCCTATTCTGGATTAGTGCCTTTTGGACAGTAGACTGTTCTGTAATTAAAAATGTAGTATAACGGCTTTTTTGTACAGTTTTGGTTTAAGAAGACTTTTTTTTAATTTGTGTTTATTTTAGTATTGTACCTATTAGAAAATAAAAATGTATAACTCAACACCGCTGCCTCGCTGCTGGAGTCCTTTGGGGGAAGCACTGCCTGGGTAAACCTGACCCAAACCGCAGCTTTACGATGTTCTGTGAAGGTTTTTGTAGATTTTTGAAGACTTTATATAGAGAAATAAAGGGTTGGGATGAGCAGCTGTTCAGGGGGAGAGGCTGGGGGTGACTGGTGGAGGTGGGACCCCTTGCTTGGGGTTGGAGGCCTGGCCTCCTTTTTGGAGGATTTTCTGCTAAAAAGGAGACCCTTCCCCAGGTGTCACCCAGCTCCTGTGCTGGGAACAGGGGCCATTGGCCTCCCTGTCCCCTCTAGCGCTGGTGCTGCTGCCTGGGACATCGTTGCAGCCTCCACCTTGGTCCTGGGCTCCTTCCCACCTCTCCTTGCTCGCTCGGAGGCCCAGAAGGCCCCGAGGCTGGAGCGGAGCCCATGGGGAGCCCCACGGACACTGGGCCGGGTCCCTTCAAGGGCAGCCCCAAATGTAGCCCCGGGGGCTGCCAGAGCAGAACCCGGGCTGCTTCGGTGAGAACCAAAACAAGAACAGCCAAGGGGCTTTTAGAAAACAAATACATTAGACAAGAAAGGCTGTTTTTTTTCACAGAGTCACAGAATTTTTTTTTCCTGCACTGATTGCAAGATGCCACTAATTAAAATAAATAAATAAAGAAGCAGCCTTTGCAAAATGATTTTCAGCAGGGATTGGGGAAGCGTCACGCTGCTTGTTGCCTTAAAAATGAAAGGAAAAAAAAAGAACCCCCCCCCCCCCCCAGCTCTCCCACTCTTCCCTCCCAGTATTTCAGGGAATAACGTTGACGAACGGGACAGGGAATAAAACCAAGACTAAACCCTGTGGCCTTTTGGAAGTGATATTCAAGGAGAGCGGCTCCACCACGCACCTGTGTGGGCCCTCGGCTGCTTCACCCAGGGCTTCTTTAGGTGCAAAATTACCTCTTTTCCAGTTACTTTTATGCCCAGAACCTTCCTGCTCCTCGGGACGAGAGTCCTGGACGGGATCTTGGGGCAGGGCTCCGAAAACACCTTTTCTTTTTGGTGTCTTCCTTTTTTTGTTGTATTCCAGGGGCCTGGGCTGGGCACTGAGGCTGCTGCAGGAGGGCTGGGGGGGGGGGGGGGTTGGATTTTCATTTTTCTTAAAAATAATAAAAAAACCTTATCATTTCTTTTGCCGTGTGCCACTAGTTTCATTAGAGAAACGGATAATCTGGCATCTAAATAACCCTCCTAGGCTGCTCATCCCGCTCTGTCCGTGGCCGGAGCGGCGCTTGGGAAGGGCTCAGATCCGCAGTGTTAACGAAGGCCGGACTATTCCCGCTCTAAAGACAACATTTATTCAGGTACTGCAGGCTGCATTGCAGATATCATACAATATTACAGCGATTTAGTATTATACAGAAACAATTAAAAACTTTACAGCTCATTACAAAGTGTCTTTGGATTTGTAGCTCATTTACCGTACACCGATCCCCGCGCAACGCCACGGTGCGGAGAGCCGCTCCGTATATACACACCGCCACATTTACAAACAAAATCCACAGGGAGACGAGGGAGAAAAGGCTCTGCTGGGACCCCGCAGACATTAGTGTTGGTGAAAAAAAGCAGGGAAAAAAACATATATATATAGAGGTATTTTGGTGCCAAGCCGTGGTGGCACCTGGGCTATTCTGGAGGGGGGAAAAACACAATGGTGGGTTTGGAGTGAGGGGGAAGATGCAGAGAAAATGCAGCACAGAGGGAGGACAAGACACTTGTTGGGGATCCCAGGCCAGGGGGGTTAGTGTGAGCACCCCGTGCTGCTCCTGCTCGCCCAGGGCTCCCAGGATAAACCCCCACTGCGCTGCGCTAGCGTCTGAGCCCGGGATAAGGCACTGCTGGAATAAACTGCTTGTGCAAAGACCGGAGCGACGGGAGGGCCCTGCCCGTGCCCGTAACACCAAGAGCTCTAGGCTGGGGTTAAACACTCACCAAAAACCTCTCCTCCGCGAACCTCCTTTCTGGTTGGGGGAGACACTTGCTACAAACGGCGGGTCCTGCCTTAGAGAGTCGCCTTCCCTGCGTAAAGTGCATGAAAATCTTGGAAAAGATGCATAGTTATTAGCACGCCAGCCACGGGGGCCGGGCCGTTCCAGTTAAGAACAGCATCTACCTCCTCCTTTGCGCCTAGGGTGGCTGTCGGGATTTCGCAAATGCTAGTTACAAATAAAATAAAAAGTAAAATAAAAGAGTGTATCGCCTTCGTGATGGTTTTCTGACCAGCTGCTTAATGTCACCATTGGCTTCACGTAAAGGGACGCGCGGTCACGGTGACAAACGCCCAGGCAAAGTGGTGGGAGCACGAGCGAGGTCGAGGACAGGCTGAGATTTTATCATTTCTGCAGCTTGCGCCACGCTGAAGTGACTGAGGAAAACACACGGCCCAAGGAATTTATAAAAAGAAAATTATAAAAAAACCAAAATATATAAAAATACACATCCCAAGGGGGTGGAATAACAAGTGAGCTCCAAAACCATCCACCTTTTCCTCAGCCCTCTCCCTTCTGCCGCTTGGTGGCCTTTCCATCAGGCCGCGGCCTTCAACCGGAGCAGGATGCAAGGGTGGAGGATGTGCCAGGGCCTGGAGCCCGTGCCCTGCAAAACCACCCAGCAGCCATCGAGGGGCTTGAAAGATCTCTCCCTAAACCCAATAAATGAAATGTTGAGACTAAAAAAAAAACCCCAAAAAACAAAAAAACGGAGGCTGGGAGGATATTTCACATTAGCTAACCATTTTTGGAGCACATCGGAACAAAGTGCATTTCAAAAAAGTGTTAAAAATTCATTTTTGAAAGCAAGGCAGTAGAAGAGGCATCGTATGAACGAGCAGGCAGCCCCACATCAGTGAGACTCGTCATGCTGCTAAGCACAAGTTGTTTTGCTGCATGACCCCTGCCTACAAAAAGAGTTTCTTGCTCCTAAACCTCCCTCCCCAGGGTTTTAGCATCACCGAATTTCTCCCACTCTCGGTTGGAAAGGACAGGGGTTTTTGTGCAAAGGAAACGGAGAAATACCTGTACACGAAAAACATATTTAAAAGACAGTCTGTACATTTTTACGTTAAGATTTCTTTAAGAAATTTTAGGAAAATACTGAATCTACCTACATCAGGCCGAGAGGATACGCAAATCCCTGGCAGTTCTACGCGTGCTGCATTGTAACCCGCTCCCCTTATTGCAGCTACAGATGAGTTTCTATTTTAATTTTATTCCTTCTGCATAAATGATATTAATTACAGTAAATCAGCATAATTACCTCCTTCACTAAGCATCCCTGTCTCCTTTGATGACAATGCTGCTTTCCCTAGGACCTCCGAAGCAGGCGGCTAAGGCACTTAGGTACCCATGTGCAGCACGGGCAGAGACTAGGTTCATATGAAAGTTGAATCATTAATTTTGCATCCTAAATATGCCCCGTGTAGATAAAATACCCATTGCTCAAGCTGTCCAAGCCCCCTGTGATTACTAAACATGATATAAACAGCTTAGAATACAAAAGTGTGGCCTTCCTTGATTTGTTAGAAAACAGTGTGAGAGAGATATGTAAGTATATATATGTGCACATGTATATATTCACATGTACAGTTATATATAATTTGTGCCACAGGAAGTTTAAAAACGAGCAAGGGTTACCAAAAATAAAACTGAGTTTTTATAAAAGCCAGCCCAAACCTGCCAATTTTCAGGCCAGGGGAGGGTTCTGGGGAGGGCTGCTGGCTCCGGCAGCGTTTATCCACGCTGTGCAGGCGGAGGATGATTGTAAAGCGCAAACATTTCGTCTTTAAAAAGCAATAAATAAAAATAAATAGGATGGATGGGTCCTGCCAGAGGACGGTGACCCTCCACTTTGCCAAATGGGTAAAAACCCAAGTGTTTGGGGTTGCTGGCGGGAGGAGCGGAGCAGCCGGAGCGAAGCGCTCGTGTCCGACGGCTCTGCACAACCCCTCTGGGCCCAAGGGACACAGCAAAAAGACATACGGTTCTGTAGTGCTTTTGGGGCAGGAAACAGGGGAAAAAGGGGCAAAAATGCTCACTACATAGCTCACATGTGGCAAATCCTGCTCAAGTCTTCTCTCTCCTAAGCCTGGGTCGCAGCCCTGCTCCCATCCGTAACACGCGCTGTGCAGATCAGGCTGATTTCTACAGGAGAGAGGGACAAGAGCATCAAAGCAGGCACTGCTCCCAGGTCACAAGAGTTGCTCCTTTTTAAAATAAAATTCCTTTTTTTTTTGGAAAACGGAAGTTTGCTGATCCCCTCTCTACCTCGTGGGAACCGTTACAACCTTGCTCTTTCCCTGGGGGTTGCTCCCTAGCGATGCAACCCTCACAAAGTTGGAGAAAAAAACGTTGCTTTGGGGCCTTTTCTTAAGAATCGCCCGTCATGCCAAGCGAAACGTCGGGGCGTGGGCAGGATTGAGGAGCTTTTGGGAAAGCCGGGCAGGAATTTGAGCTATTCACATGCCTCCTCCTCGCCTGGAAGGTGGGAGACACCCTCTGCCACGGGCTTGCGTTGCTTAACATCGGTGGTGCACCGAAACGCCCCGATTTGCAATAGGAAACTAAAGCTGTAGATCCAGCACCGTGACAAGGTGAGGAATGAACACCTCGATCGCCCAAAGCACAGAAAAAAAAAATTAAAAAAGAAATTAAAAAAAAGACCCTTCATTAGTGTTTGCCACGAGAGACTGGGCTCGCCCGGCTGCGGCGCGTGGCGGCGCCCGCCTCAGTTCGCCCAGGATTTGCGGTTCTCCGCGTTTCTCTGGCCCTTCTCCGCTCGCACGGAGCCTCCTTCCGCCTTGGCCAGGGCCGTGAGCGAGGCCAGGTTGGAGGCCGAGGCGGAGAAGCTGCCGCCGCCCCTCCTGGCGTCTCCCTGGAGCCGCAACCCGGCGCTGCGGCGCCTCGCCGGCCCCGGCGCCTTCTTCACCCTGCCCGGCTTCACGAGCAGCCCGTAGCCGGGGTTGCACCTGAAATACTGCTTGCCCCCGATGGAGCCGTCGTTCTTGCCTGCAGGAAGAGAAGGAAAAGCGGTTCTGTCAGCTTAATCTGGGTGATTTTGTTTCAAGGCGAGATGGAGAGAGGGTGTCTGAGGTGACCTGAGCTGCAGGGTGAAGGCGGCAGGTGAGTAGAGATGCAAGTGGCCAGAGATACACTGGGAAATGCAGAACTCCTCCAATGGCCAGAGGAGTAAATAATTGAGGGCTTCCAACCAGAGTACAAAAGATAAGAGATATTGGGTGGTTTTATACCTGATTTCTTTCTGCTGATGCATTTCTCCCTTTACAGTATTTAAAACTCTCAGGAGCGAGTCTGGGTGCTTGGGCAGTTCCCTTTCTTAAAGCAAAAGCCAGAAAATGCAGCAAATCTTCAAATGATGTGGCCATCCCTTTGGTTTTATGTGTTCCCTTCTCTCTGCTCCTATTTCCATGGTGGACCAGATAGACCCCCTGTGGTCAAGGACTCAGACCTCAATCCTGTTTTGTAGTGAGAAAGATAGAGGGCATTTGGCCATATTTCCTAAATGCAGTGTCAGGGGCTTTGGAAACCAGATGTGGTCCAACAAATCAGAGACTTAATCATTGTGGAAACAGAAGGAAAAAAAAATATCCAGTAAGATGAGCAGCTGAGACCAAAAACCCCTTTGCCATTAGCTCCCTCCATGGCCAGCTAAGCTGGTGCTCACCAGGTTAGTGCAAACAGATTAACAGATCTCACACCACGGCATAGGAAGGTGACCTTCCAGGACTCAAACGAGTCTGTAAATATATCTATATATTACATAAAGCATGAATTCAGGAACGAGAATGGGGACTTGAGCTCTCACACGCGTTCCAGCATGGTTTGCTCGCTGGAATGGCAAAATCCGGAGAGTTTTCTGTTCCTTCAGCTGAAAACACACCATGTACTTCAGCTTTTCCAAGCACAGCACGTGCCAGGAAGGTATCTGCTCATTTAAACTCGAGTACCAGGTCCTTGACACCACTGACCTTGGTGAGCGGTTCCAACGCCAGCTTGGTTAAAAGAATTAAAAGAGCTTTGTGGGTCCTAAACCAACCTTCTGTCAAAGGTTTCGGATAAATAAAGGTTAAAGGAATAAAGGTCTTTTCAAATTTCTTTTCAAATAAATGGGTATGTACTTCTAGATACTAAAGCATATTTTACCTGAAGGTAAATCCAGCTCCACGCCGACCCATGTTCCCTCTTGAAAGTCTGTGGGACCAACGTATCTAACGATGCCCGTCTTATTTGCCCCGACTGTGACGTATTCTCCCTCTTTCAGCCACTCGGGAATTTCATTGGCATCTTCGGAGTCAGAAGCCACTTCCAGTTTCTCGTCTGCCTCCTCTGCTCCGTTGTGGCCCAGTCCTCGTGCGGAGGGGGAGCTCCTGTCCCCTTCCTGCAGCTCTTGGGTGCTCAGGGGACACGTCGCATCGGGCCCCAACATGCTGGAGAAGGACTTGAGCTCGGACGTCTTGATTTTCTGGATTTTGAAGGGGGAGGCTGCAACGCTGGGTTGGGACAACGGGTCGGGATGAAGCTGTGGTTTGGGAACCCCCAGTTCTGAGGCGGTTTCTGCTTTCCCAGGGGCTTGTCCTGCCGGCTCCACTGGCTGCCTGCGTGGCAACTCCTCCTTTGGAGCGGAGGTAGGAAGAAAAGGTTTTGCTTCGGAGGCTCCCGTGGCATCATTCACCGGCTCTCCCGGAGCCACGGGAGAAACCAAATGCTTGGATTTCACAGCGTCGCTTCCATTCACCTCAGCGCTGCCTTTGCGCCTCGCGTGAGCTCCGGGAAGGCTGCAGGGAGGGAGCCCCTCTCTCCTGGCGGCGCCGCAGCTCTCCGAGGAGCCCTCCGAGGGCCCGGGCGCCTCACAGGGCAGCGGCGCCGCAGCGGGGGGCGGCGGGTCGCTCATGGCGGGCGCTGCGGGCTGAGGGGCAGCCTCGGCCCCTGCTGCCAGGGCCTCCGAGAGGGTGGCCGTGGAAACGCTGTGGGAGAAGTAGCCGCTCGAGGCTTCGCTCAGAGGGCTCGGGGGCCCTTCCTGCGACTCCTGGGCGTCTGCGGGCGGCTGCTGCGAAGGCACTTGGGGCGTCTTCTCCGGAGGCTTCTCCGCCTCCGACGTCCGCACGGCCATTTCGAACGGCTGCTTCCCCGCTTCCCCGGGGTTAGTCTGAAACAGAAGGGGTAGCAACTACGGAGATCTGGTATCCAAAATATCAGGGCTAAAATGAAAATGAAACCCAAGGCCTTTGGGGAGCGCCAAGCAGCAGGTTGTCTAAAGCCTGGGGTAGCTGCCATCTCCAGAAGGTGCAGGCTGATCTGGAGTCAGCTCTCACCAACCTGGTGGGATTGTCAGCTCATTTCTTCCATTAATAAGAAAAGTGTCTAGTAAAAGAAATACGTTCCCCAATATTTACTGAAAAATTATTTATATTACAGGAACGGTCATTTGCTGTTTGAATAGCAGGATTTATGTGAAATGTGAAACAGCCATGATCTATAAGTCTCTTATAGTTATTTGGCTTACCTTTCAGGATTGATAAATCATGGCTTTCCCACTAAACTGTCGTTTACGTCCCCGTTCCCAAATGCCATTTCCCACCTCAACGTCGCCGGCGCCGCACACTTTCAGAGTATGAAATTAACTGCACCTCCCGAGATTAACAGCCCATTTTAGTGATGTATTGCTTGGCTGTAAAGTTTACTAAATCTGATAGATCAATATCTTTCACCAGCACATGTACTCTAAAAAATTAGGATGACTCTAAATCTCTTTGGGAGGGCAGGAGGGAGGAGGTTGCTGATACGGAGGGGAGGGTGGGAAGGAGAGGTGGATTTGAGCGTTTTTTCAAGATTCATGATTCAATATCATGAATCGCCCTGAAATGTAAAACCGAGCATTAAGTGCAACGCTCAAAACAAGAGCCACGTTCTGTTTAAAGCAAGCATCAGAGCTTAGCAATTTGCCTTTTAAAGCAGCAAAACAGCTAAATTTCAGCTAGTTAACTGCTAATGCAATCATATGATTAGCCAGGCTTTCAAATATAAAAGTGTAATGAGCAACATACGGGGAGACTCTTGCAGGACCTACGAAAACAAGAGCAACACACACTGCATTTCACAGTCCCGGAATGAAGCAACAGCGAAATTGCAACAGGTTTTTAAGCAACAATCCCAGCAGTTGCTGTTACCACCTTTTCTTTCCAGTTATGAGAATGGGAAAATGGCACCCTTGTGTCCGAGGGGAAACTCACCTGTTTTATCCTCGTAGCACTGGCATCAATACTGGCAGACTGAACCATAATTCGCGGGACAGGCTGCAGGAATGGAAAAGCACAGCATCATTCACTTAAAGGATTAAATATTGTCAAGCTGGTATAACTGAGGAGAAAAACATTACAATTTATATTTGCAATTCTGGAATAGCAAGCAATCCTTTGTCACACACGGGCAGGGTGTTGCTATTTTAATGCGTTCTGCTGACATGCTTTGAAGGGTCAAATAAATGCCTTAACAAGGTAACACAAGCATCCTTGAATTCTAACGCATACAGCAGCTACAAATTCATAGTGCCCTGAGTTTCCTTTTGTGCAGTCATTAAAACAGACCACTGAGCAACGAGATGACAAACTGCCCCGAGGTCATGCTGGGCTGGCTAGAAAAATCTTCCTTCTCCATCCCTGCTCTCTTAAGCCATGTTAGATTTTAGCAATATTTGCTTTCAACCAAATAGGAAGCCAAAAATGGCATGGTGTTTTCAAGTCAGGAGGACCACTCCTCATTTTCAAAAGGATCTTCTCCCTTTCGACAGGATCTGCTCCTTTAGAGTCTGGTATTTGATTTGACAGGAAGGTTTCACTATGAATGTTGCTCTCTTGCTCCGTATGCAGCTTTTTTTTTTTTTTAAATTAAAGATGTGAAATAATCACTTGAAACACTCTCATGAGGCTGTAATGGCAAATCATGGCACTTGACTACAAATCTCAGGATAAGGTTGGGATCTCATGCACTGTTGACAGGAGAAGGAAAGGGACCATCAGTTCCATCCAGAACCTCGGGGAACGAAAGTATGAAGAAAAGAGAAAAGGAGAAAAAACACAGAAACATCTCTCCTTAGCACAGTTAAATAATGTACTGCAACTTCAGACTCAGACTTTCAAGCAAAGAGCTCTTTAAAGGATGATATATTATAAAATTTGGGAGCAGTCTGCTTTTTTTCCTTTTCTTTTCCTTCTTTTTTTCTTCCTGGAAGGGGGTGGGAAGTCCTTTGGCAGGAAATTTGCAGGCAGTGCTATTTCCAAGACAGCTCTACCTTCCAGCTGAAGAGTAAGGTACCCTTCTCTTGCATCCTTCCTAAGGGCAGTAAAGCAGGAGTATGACTAATCCTCTTCCAAAAAAAACAGAGATAAGCACGGGGAAAAAGAGCAGCTATTATTTATGCAGCAATTGGCAGTTATTAAGTAAAAACATAGTCGTTCAAAGGGAAATAAAGAGGCAAAAGACAGAAAACAACAACTTCACAGTGGATCCAAACCATTTTGCAAAGACGTTAGAGGATGGGCTCATGAAAAGCGAGCAGGAGAGGAGCAGGTTTTGCTTATCTTCAAACCTGCTGATGGAGAGTCTGCCACTAAAGCGGGGTCCAGAGCAGACTGGTTCTGTGGAAGGTGCCAACCTGAGAAATCAGCTTTTTGTGATCGTGCACTGGGAGCTAGTTCTAGGAAGCTGGGATGACTAGAATTAGAACAAATCAATGATGCCTAAAAATAAACACAGCTTTAGGACTCCAGGAAGGTTCACGATGCAGTGGGGTTGAGGCAGGATTCCTGTTCCCTGGAGTTTCAGCTAAAGCAGCAACCGTCTAAATGGAAAGGACTTCAACGAGCACACCAAAAGCCATAGCAAGTATATACTAATAAAACAACTAAAGCACCAGCCTGTGAGTTTACAAATTGCCTGGAAGAGCGAGGTATCCCAAATACATCTCGGATGTGCAGGGATAACTCAACAGCCACGTGTTCAGGACACGTTAGAAAGGAAAGGGACCATCTCCAGAGCAGGTCCTGCCAGCGCTGGGTTCACAGCACACGTCACGGCGGCCCCGTGAACAGGGGATGTGGCAGAACAGGAATTTTCTGCTCTTCAACCGTATTTGATCCCAGCAGTTGGGCCCTGAGCTTGGGCAGGCAGCAGTGGGATCTCAAGCTCTTCACGATGGCATAAAAATATCAAATTTAACAAAAAAAGAACCTGCAGTCATAAGACTTCAGGGCTAATCCCTGGGCAGGCACCTCCATAGGACTTGAAACCTTTTGCAGCTGAACTTCAGCGTGAAGCTGCTGACTACAAATAAACCTAGTCAAACATCTTGGTGTTTGGCCCATCGCCCAAGATGAGGCATTTTGGCATCTCGGAAAGGCCACACGAAGGGGCACTATCGTCCTCCTTGTTTCTCATTAATCCAGGAGGAGAAACAAGGCTGTTCCAGTAAAACGGGTATCTAAAACCAAGGCCTGCTCCAGTTGCACCAAAGCACCATGGAGCAACGTGGTCTTTTTGTCCCCTTTTCTCCTCGTCTTTGGGAAGCGCTCTAAGGACTGGCATTACTATCTGGACACAAGCCCTTAGAATTGGAAGGAGAAAAAGTATTTAATGCTACTTCTCCATTCCTTTGATTTCCTTTCCTCTCCTTAAAAGGAATGCAGGAAAGTGTATTTTTTTTCTTTTTTTATCTCTCAAAA
Source organism: Tinamus guttatus (assembly GCF_059628265.1). Lineage (NCBI taxonomy): Eukaryota > Metazoa > Chordata > Aves > Tinamiformes > Tinamidae > Tinamus > Tinamus guttatus. The sequence continues at coordinate 1,346,436 of NW_028289082.1, read as the reverse complement.
ACCTTCAGTCTCGCAGCATGCAAATCCATGAAACCTAAAAACCCAGCTGATATCAAATAAAACCGTTCCACTTTAATCATTCCTCATCAATTGCTGAGATGCTGCGCTCCTCCTGAAAAGCTGACAAATCTCCAAACTCCTCCAGTAACTTTGCCAAGCAATGTTTAGGAAAACATGGAGGGGAAAAAAAAAAAAAAAGCAATTATCCGAAGTGGCACTTGCCCAACTTTGCTGTTGACAAGAAACAGATACGTAAAAAACACCCCCTCTGGGGTAGCAAAATGTACTAAAACAAACTTTCATTGTGAAATGCAGTCGAGTTACCTGGTGGGGGTATTAAAAGCAACGCGTTTGACACCTTTGGTCTGTGAAGACATTTGCTGGCTGAAAAATATTTCTGAATTTACAGCCAAATTCTGTCACTGAGCGTGTGTAGATGGTGGCTGCTGGAGGAGACATTTATTTACCCTATGGCAAAACACGACCCTTCTGGAGCGTTAATTTTTGGCACGGTTCCTTCAACACAATACGGAGCATGAGCGAACATGAAAGCGATGCCGTTTGAAACATCTTTGAATCAAAACGTAGAGGAAAAACTCTCTTTTTCGATGAGCTGCTGCCCCGAGTCTGTCTGCCCCATATGCTCTGGTCAGAGGGGTGCCCAGTGTTTTGTGGGGACCCAAAGCCTCGTAGCTATGGGGTGATCTGGACACCAACCTGGTATGTTGGTGGGCTTGAAGGAGAGGAGAGAACGTGCACCTCACCCTAGGCACAGGGGCACTATTAACGCCCAGATAAACCTTTTCCACACCATATATCACAGAGGTGACACAGCAACCTCTTCAACAGGCTCCAAAATTGGGGGTATCTCAATGTCATCCAGGATTTTGGAAGCCGACCCTGATGACGGTGACCAACGCACGCAGCCTTTCAACTTGACGGCAGGAGATGAGGCTCTCCAAATGTCAATACCTGCAGAAAATGCGTGTCCTGCGACCTCCAGTAATGATCCAGGCAAGGTTGGAGCTGATGCAGTCCTAAGGGACACCACCAGCAAGCTGGCACTGCTGCTGTCTACGCGTTACCGGCCGCAGAGAGGAATGACTAAGCTCCAGGGCTGTCACTGACAGCGTTCTGCTCAGATCACCACCCTAAAAGCAGCTCTTGGAAGCTTCTCCAGTAGGGCATAGCAGTTGCTTCATTAAATGAGGATTTAAGTCAGTTTTGAGCACTTGGGATAAAATACTTTTGCAGGCCACACACAGCAATGCGTAAGAATTCTGAATCCCCTAATACATAGCCAAGAAAGTTGAATCCAATTCACAAAAAGCTCCCCTTCCAACAATATTCCTCCTCGTCCTTGATTTTAAAATCATTTAAAAGCCAACGTTTGAAATACAAAATCTCATTTATTTCCTGAGGAGATCTGAAATCCAAGTACTTTTTTCTTTTTTTTCTTGAAGACACTGTGCATTTAAATATTAATCCAAACTAAAAACCTTTTATTTCACCTTTCAGATGTGGAACATTTCAGCCAGTAATCACACTTTTGAATTCCACATTTCTAATGCATTTTATGCAAAATTAAACATACCGTGTTTCCTATGCAGTTAAATTATTTCATTCCTAGTTCCAGGCAGAAAGATTAAAAGGGTAATTCGTAATCGTTTTCCAGTTAGTTTATAAGGAAGTTTCAGTGGTTGTCTTGCAGGACTTTGAAAGACAGTTTTCCACACTCGTTCTCATTAAAAAGTATTTTTAAGAGGATGATAAGGAGAACTGAACTCATAAAGAAACCCAAACACTAACAACTCAGTCCCAAGAATTAGACACATATTAGCTCAGCTGGCCACAGAGGATCTGTGAGCTCTGCTGATTAGAGCATCTAAATGGCTCGTCATATGAAACTCTAAAAAAAGACCTTTCTAGATTTTAAAAAAGGTCCTACGAGGCCAAATTTTTTACACTCGATTAAGGAACATAAGTTATTTCAGTTTTACTAGGCGCCACGGACATCCATGGAACTGGTGGTATATTTTAAAGCGCTGCCAGAGAGAGGCTTTTGTGTATTCAGATAGCTTTTCATTACCTGCATTTCATTATTTTTCAGATTAATTACTACGTCTGCACCAGGAGGTGAAAGAGAACAAGCTGCAAGCTGCCCTATCCTCGCCGTCATGTGTCTGCCTTTCCAGGCCACAAACAAAGATGAATTATATTAGCACATGGAAAGTCAAACAAGAGCTTTCTTCTTCGGAGAGGTGGCAATGACTCAGGATCTCTCTTTTAAGCCATATGCCAACAAAAAGCCATTGGACCATCCGAGCAGGTAGTTAAATATGAAGGTGACCAAAGCCCACTTGCCAAATGCACACTGGTCAGGAGAATTTGCCTTTGCTACGGCAATGTCAAAAAACAGAAACTGAGATTTTAATATGTACATTCTTAATAGCAGCACCCAGTCATGCCCTAAAATGTAATTACACAGGCAGTTCCCAGAGATCAACAGGGTCAGAAGGTAAAGAACAGTAATTCTGCTTGGTGCACACTATGAAAGCCTCAGCACGCTAATAAAAAAGACAGGCTTCAAGAGCATGTACATAATATAATTAAGCACAGATAGATGAAACTCTGATTCTCCCTTCACCTGCATATTTTAAGCAAGTATTTTCAACTTCTCCCCATCAGCTCTAGAGGTTGGCGAGGCTTTAAATCTTGCTCACTGCAATGCTAAGCCCTTTAAAGAACAGATTAGGAAAATAAAAAGCTATTCCTGCAATCAAAAAAGGTTTAAATGGTTGGCATTTTTATTTACAGAGTGCTGGCAATTAATTTAAAGGCAGCAGATTACTGAGAAAATAGGCATTTTCTAACTTAAAAAGTATATAAACAGCTTCATCAGAAACCAATCTTTTAGGTACATAAACAGCTTCATCGGAAGCCATTCTGCTAGTTACATAAAGAATCCTATTATGCCAAATTAATTCAATCTAACTAATTAGAGAGCAGGAAGTTCTTTCAATTATTTTATGTGCTGTCTGAGAAACACACTTGAATACGAGAGCAGATTTCATTAATTGCGGTTCATTATTCTCCAGATTAGTTCCTCAAGCTGCATCAGAAGGTCAAAGACAGCAAATTTGGGAGCTGCCACCACCTTGACTGGAATGTGGCTGCATTTTGGGAACTCCGGGAATGACTGGCTACAAACAAACACACAACAGGGAAGGACCAGCCAGGTAGGACAGTTTTTGTACGTGCTCGTCTACTCCAAGACCTAAGCAATGACATGTGATGGAAACAGGTTGCTAAAATGAGTATTTTTGGAACAAGAGATGAGAACTCGGCCTTCTGCTTACTCAGAGAGAAGAGGGAACACGCATTTATCCACTCTGCTTGGTCACGGTCAACTTAACCTTTTCTGCAAGTTTTGAAGGGAAGTTAAGTACTGCTCCCTTGGAAATGATACTCCAAAGCACTAAAATCCCTGGCAGCTCAGGACCAAGACGTTGCTAACAAGAAAACACAGCACAACAAAACTAATGCATTTGGCACAGTCGTAGGGCTAAAACTGCTCATCTAAAACTTCTAATTTTACCACAGTATACTAGCAACCTGCTAGCATTTTTGCTAGGAATTCGCCAGCATTTTTCCAGAGCAGATTTTAATAACTTTAGGTAATTATTCTCATATAAAGCAACAGATATAAGTTGAAAACTGAGCTCAGCAATGGCTTACAAAATTCTCTTTACCTCGAGGAGGTTGGATGAGCCAGGAGCAAGTGATAACGTGGCCAACTTCTTACCTTTTTCTGTCCAAATGACTGTTATTACCTACCTACACATTTGCTTTTAGCCAGGTGAAGATCATTTAGATCCTTCCATTTCCTTTGGAATTCCTGTTCCTTTTCTGCACTCCTACCAATTTGTTGCTTACTTCCCAAGAAATAAGGCAGCCTTTACATTGCGGAGGGTTAACAGGCTGCCATCCTCCAGCTTTGTTCACTGTGGAAGCTCAGCAATTCCCTGGTAAGCAGTTAGATTACATTGCAGCTGAACTCACCCTTCTGGCTTCCCTTCTCTGTGTTTTCTGGTATTTTATCACCTCCTCTCACTCTGCACATGCCGGTTATGTCCCCTGGCACTGTATATAAGAGTTTAATTTCTCTCACAGCACTGAGATGCATCGGTCTGTATTTGTCAAGATCCCAAATAAATCATTTCCTGTGGCCTTTCCGTCACACAATTCCTTCAGCTGCTGCTCTCCCACACTCTGGGATTGCCAGCAGGAGCAAAGAAGCCCTGTGAACATCTCAAGCCAGCTGCAGATTTTGGTAATACAGTTGAGCTATTCCTTTTCAAAACTAAAAGCACCAAAACTTGTAATAATTTTAAGATTTCGTTTCATTATAGCTATCCAGGGGTCATGAAAACCCTTGGGTAGCTCTCCAATGCAACTGAGAATTAGGACTGTACAATTATTGTACATATATATATATTTATACACTAGTTTAAAAAACAAAGCAGAAAGAGCATTCCCTCCTACCAAGGACTGTTAAGACTCCTATTAAGGTGATGACCCAATTGTTTCAGCTGCCATAGTAATCCATAATGCAAGTCAAAATTCCTTAAAATTCCTTTGCAGTTTCAAACCTGCCTTGAAGACAGATTCCACACGGCTCATCTTGAGCAGGAGGAAGGAGTGGGAACAGGTGGTTAGACTAGAGGCAGGAAATTGGGCCTCGTTTCTAATCTCAGCGCTCTGATTCAGCGAGAATTCAAGAAGTTGTGAAAGGCTCTCACTGCAATTGTAAAGAGCACCGATTTGCATCTTCTGAACCCAAATACCTTCAAGAAAACCACTGCCTTCATTTTCATTATCTCAGTTTTACGCACGAGTAAAGTAACACCACTCCAGTCTCAGCACTAAGGCTGTTCGACGTGGAAGGTAACATGAAAAAGTAAAGCACAAAATTAGGTAGGATTTGGGAGTAAAACACGTTCATTTTACTACTGTGTGAAGAACAAAACCACACTCAACTTAAAAATATTTTAAACCCGTCATTTTTATTTTTGCTAGCTCTAAGTTACTGAAAAATAATTAAGTTTTAATGTCTTTATGGCTTTTTTTATTATTATTTTTAAAATATCACCGTGCTTCTACCATAACATGATGACACTTAGTAAACCACAGAGGTTCCTGCAACAGCAGGTTTAGTTGTGGGAAACCAGTGCACAGAATGAAGAAGATCCAAGCACAAAAACCAGATGTTTGGGATGTCAGATTTTTCTAGAAGGATAATATCCTTTAAAATATTTCATGTGAAGAGTTGAGAAAGGTCTATGGCAACACATGAGCTGCTCTCTGTGCTCCAGACTGGTGAACAGGAACTGGATGCTCAAACAAAACAGGGAGCAAACGGAGTTACACAAACCTGCTCAAGTGAGATCTGGCTCCAGATGTATCCTCCAGACAATGGAGTGCTATTCCTTTATAAATAAACTACAGCCCTTCATATAAAGAAGGGGATTTGAATCAGAATGGGATTCTGTGTTTCAGCTGTTTGCTCCTGGTGAAAGAGTAGTGTTGTCCAGTCTGCCTGACCCTGCACTTGCTGCCATTCAGAGCAGAGAAGCCACGTTTGGACCAGCTGTTTTGCACCACAGCATCCAAAAAACTTCCCTGCTTCTCTGGCACATGGTGTAGACAGGAGAGGAAACAAACCCAACCACCCAGGGCAAAAGGCTGAAAAAGGTGACACGAGTGGAAGGGGGATGGTAAATGAAATCAAGAATTAAAAATAGAATTACATTTTCCACTTGGCAATACACAAACAATGCTAAGTGCACCTCATAAATTCTACTATTGTTGCTGCAAGGGGTTTTACCATAAATCACACTGGTAGCACACTTGATACACTCAGCCCACTTGGCTTTTTAGAAGTGCCAATAAGTTTAAACAGCTCCACTATCTCTGGACAGAATGGAGGGGAAATGCATCACAGGGCTTCACTATGGCTAAAAGCTCCGTTTGTGCTGCAGCAACATATAAAATAACACTTTGCCAGCGGGTCTAACAGCACTCACCAATATTCCAGTGGATATTATTGGATTTAATTCCTTACCTGCTGTGCAAGAGGAGAGGTCTGCCTGCCTTTCTTCTCATCTCGGACAGGAAAGAGAGACTTCAGGAGCTTTGGCATCTGAGGCACGAAGGATTTGACAGGATTCAGGTAGGAAGCAGCAAGGCTACCAAGTCCAGCTGGAAAAGATTAAAAAACAGATTGGTTATGCTTTGGGGGCAGGGAGAAAAAAGATCAAGAAAACTATTAAAACTATCATTATTTTAATCAAACTTGAAGGAGGACCAGTGATCAAAGCATTGCCAAGGCAAAACAGTTATTGCTTTCTCCTTCCTTGAAAGGGATATGTAAGTCTGGATAAGTTCTAACCTGTAGCTGCAGTATATTTCTGTGCAAAACACAGAAAACCTTTTTGCCACGTGGTGTTACAAAGCCTGTTTTGTTTTTGCAATTGGAAGTGTAAAATGCTTTACAATTTGCAGAAGCAGATAATGCTCTAGAAAGAAAATTGAAAAAGCATGGCCACACAACAGTTTTAATGGCAATTATAAAACCTCCTAAAAGTGGAAGATGAAAAGATGCATGTTAAAACAAACACACACATACACATATACTGCTTTTCTAATCTGCTTTGTCCTGAGAAAATACCACCATCTCCTACTGCACTTTTCATTATACATTAGGTGCAATCAACTGCAAAATATGCATCCAATTCCAGTGCTGGTTACCTTCTAAAACATGGGAAGTCTTGTTGTTTTCCCTGCTTTACTTGGCTAACAGATGACACGTTATGAATCCAGCTAGCTTTTGGTTAGAAATTAAGCTTCTGAGGGAAAAACTGCCTTTTCAGTGATCAAGGAAAACTCTAAGCTCTTGGCATGTACCACTTTGCAGACCTAGCATCCCATTTAAGGTGCAGGCTGGCTGCAGTCAGGAATGTTGTATATTCACACAGTTAAGAGTGCAGTGAGGAAACCCCATGGAAGTTGCTTTGGAGAAGAAGTTGCTTCATCTGCCATGCAGGAGCTGGGATGATTTCCCTGCATTTTCCCTGGAGTTGACTGGAGCTGATTTTCCCTGGAGGTGACTGACTGGAAAGCCCTTACCTGGATCAGGAGAGTGGTTCTGTTGCACAGAACCTGGCAGAGAGCTCCGAGATGGGCTAATTCCTCTGTTGGAATTGGCGGCACCTTGGGATATATCCTGCTGGCTCTCCCATCGACCCTGGAGGGGAGAAAGAAAAGGCTGCATTTTCCAAGTTAGCACATTAGCAGGAGTACTGCCCTATTTATGCAACCTGCCACCTCGCACGGCCGCTTTGCCAAGTTCCCAATGAGCAGAGCTGAGGAAAGACCCTTCCCCTGAGACCCTGTGAGTTGAAAGACCCAATCCTGCCAAGATCCAAGATCCTCAGCTCCCAGAAGCATTAAGGCACAGAGAAAGCCTCTATTTAGAGGTCTAAAATATTTCACTCATTGCATAGCTGTATTCTGGAAGTTGAGTACCTTATAACCAGGTGAAAATAAATGAGTACTGTCTGCCTCAAAGTCCTAAATATTTTGGTTATCCGATCAGGAAGCAGTCATTGGTGAAGCCTGGATGTAGAGATTGTAGGAGAAAAGGGGCAAGGACAAGCAGAGCTCTGGACAAGAACGGAAGGGTCATCTTAGACCTACAAGCTGGATGTTTGTGCCTTGCATCAGGTAATGGACAAGCTGATCAGATGAAGAGGGAGCAGCCTTGGTGGCTCCATGGCTTTTTAACAGATTGGAAAAAAAGAGCTGGAATACATCTCTTAGATGTTCTAGAGTTGTGACATGGTTAATGAAGATGAAACGTATGATTTTCTCATCTTGGGGAGTGCAAGAAACACACTTCCACCCCAAACTGTGCTGCTAGGAGTTCTAATGTGGATCAGGACCACGTATTGTCTAACCAAACCCATCTCCAAATTCGGTGTGCAGAGCTGAAAAACAGCGACCAAAATCCACGTGTTCTGCAAACTTCTGATATAGGAGCTCTCTCAGAGGCTCTCAAAGCAGTTGCTTAAGCACTGCTGAAGAGTATGCTCTAATAAAGCTACGTGGAGCTAATTTACTTAATTTATGGGAGATCTTAATGCAATCCTATATCCGCTTAAGAGAATCTATGCGTCAAAACAGCCTGGCCTCAAATGCCACAAATAGTCTTGATGTCTGGTGGAAAAGCTCTGGCCTGGCCAGGTAACCTGGGTGCCCTCAAGCCTGGAAGTCTGGAAAGTTTCACAGCTCTGGAAGCAGAGGTGGTGAAGACACGATGGTGATAAGGCAGATAAACTGCATTTCAGCATAGTTTATCTGTCCAAATTCTATATATATCTGCATTTGCCTGCATTATTTCTATCTGCATCTGAATCTTGCCTGTACTTTTAAAAGAAGTAACAAACAGAAATACTTTGATAATAAGATGGTACAACGAACATACAGCATAAGGAGTCCAAAGGTGGGCAAATCTGCTAGGTACCAGACACCAAATTGTATGTATTTCTCTTGAGGAGGGGGTACCTTTTTCAGGAAGCTTCACACTATTGGATGCAAGGCAATAATTTGACCTTGAACAGGAAAGTGACAGGCAGCTAAGCTAATCTTAACTGTAATTCGAAGTCCTGAATGTTTCACAGGTAATAAATAAGCCAGGATAGGAGAAATGGATTTCTCAAATGGGTTGAAGGTCACACGGAGCAGCCCAGAGCAAAAATCGTTTCCATTTGGATCTATAAGTTAGCCCCATCGAAGGAACCCTGCTTTGAATAACAAGTAAATGGCATTTTTGCTGAGCAGCACCTGTCTTCAGACCACATAACAACTGCATTATTTGACATAGAGACAACAAGCTCTGTTTCTGTGGAGAACCACCACGGTGGACATGGAAAGAGTTGACTGAAGGCAACTCAAAACTGGTGCAACCCAGGCTTGGAATAACTGTATCACCAAGACTTTGTTTAGTCTGGTATTTTTGATGCCTTTGGGCCTTAAGCCCTTCTTAAAAGCTTCCTCCTTTATCAGTGTGGATGAATGGTTCTGCTCATACTTTAAGCCCCATGCTTGGGTATTCCCTCTGACCTGCAACTCTCTATCATCGAAGCATCCAAAGGCTTTGAGCTATGATCAAACCATCCTCCCCTTTCAGCAGGTCGCTGAAGTCTCCTCTGACCCCCACTGATGGATTCGTTTTCAGGAGGAAAATCAAAATGTGAGAAAAGAGATCGTTTCATATCCAGAGGAGGAAAATATCTCCATACAATTCTGTCTCCTTTGGGACAGCTCAGAGCTGCTGCAGTTTAAAGGAAACAGGAATATTTGGTGGAATGCAGTCACACGCCCCAAAGAAGCTGAAAAACCATTTGATTTTGTTGGCTGGTATCATCACTTTGGGAGAAGATGACATGAGATTAAGCAAAATAACAGAAAAAAGCATACAAAGACTTTCCTGTGGCTTTTTCAGCCCAAGTTCCTCAAGTCCTGACCATTCTAGTGAATGAGAAAGTGAGATTATTTCCACTGATCTACACAGTACCAATCTGGTGGAAAACCTCTGGCTTCTAGTAAAACCTGCAGGTTAATCCTGACCTCTTACGTGGTTTTGGATACAAAGCTTTGAAGCAACAAACCACCAGACCTTCCAGAAAAGAAGCACAAGTATCACAGGCTGCATAGCTATTGCATCAAAGTGTTCCAAGAACAAACTGGGAATATTTTCATTGTGAACAGAAGTAAGAATTAACTGGTCCTCATTTAAGCAAACAAATAAAACTCAGAGGTGAAACCACATACAGTTCTGTTAACCTAGTAAGAGACAAACGTAGCACTGTGTTTTGAAGCTATTTTAGAAGGTATCTCCCTGTTTTCCTTCTTATTCCAGCTTGTTTTATAGTCTTTGTTTGCAGGGAATCGAGCCCTGGGAGTTCACAGTGCTGATAATTAAAGTAGAGTCTGTATGGATTGCTTTAACAGTATGACTGGTCCTTTATAAATACAGGAATGAGACTCAAGAACCATATCAAAGAACCAACTTTGAGCCTGGAGACCCACCAAACTAAAAATCCGTGGTAGATGCAGCAACAGCATAAGGAATAATGTGATTAAAGAGGGAAACGGAGTAATGGAATAAAAGTTAACGAGAGGAAGATTTTGAAAAAGTATCAAGGGCTTCTCCTACCACTAAAGTATACTGGCTTGGCAGGTAAGTTCTGCACCCAATTCAGGATGCAATTCCCACCCTGTGACTGATGTTTCTTATGATACAATAAACCACCTGAAATTAGCTTATTATTGTCCTTTTTAAACAAAACCAAACTCTTGGTAAAACAATAATTCATAAACACTGCAGATGACTCTCTATTTTTACACATTCATCGAGCATTCATCGAGTTCTTCTCCAAGCTGAGCTGAAGCTGTTCTTGGATTCCTTATGCTAAGACAGGATTGATATCACTGCTTTGAGATATCTGGGTGTTATAGACACATTTATGAGTTTTTGCAGCACTTCCTAGTGGTTACAAAATCTTCCATTTATCTCCAGGGCAGTTTGCACTCCCATCACCTTTAGTGCCCTAGAACAAGTGCTTGGAAATGAAGCAAGCAAGGAGGTAAGCAGCACATTTCAACACCAGCTCACAGCAGTACATGTCTGCTTGTCAGTGGTTAAACCCAAAAAAAGCAAAAAGCTGCAAAACCCCATGCAAACCACTACCAATTAATTGCAATTAACCAAAGCTTGGTACAACTAGAGGGACAATCATTCCCATGAGAGTGTTAACGTGATACAAAAGCTAAACCTGTTTTCAGCTGGCCCTGGTATTAATTTAAATTCACTCTTTTGCAGAAATCAAAAGTTAACTGATGAAAGCCTTAAAATCAGGGAAAAGATATGGAAGAAACTCTGAGTGTCTATCTGATCCCTGTTTAGCTGATGGCTACATCACTGGCAAGTATTTCCCTTGCTTTTTGTGCCCATCTGCTTTTTTATCTGCGGTCATTTGTGAAACACTTCACCCTAATCATGTTTAGATGTCCACTGTAAAACATGGCATCAAAATAGCTACAGATCTGCAACAAGCTGCATGATGCACTAGGATGGAGAATGTTCTCTCATTTGTACCAGTTTCATACTGCTTTAATGGCAGGTTTTTCAGTGGCAAAACTCATTTGCCATGTCCTATGTAAATGAGCCACCAACCACAGCATCTTTAAAGCAGGAAGTAAAGGCATCTAAGTGAGCAAAATAAACTTTATAGTGAGATAAGGCAATTATCTCACTCATTAGGTGGACCTAATGCATTACCTCTGCTGGGACCTTTGGACTCTGAAAACATGCAATGAAGGAAATTATTGAGGGGAAGGAAAGAAAAAAAAATCATTAAGAACTTGGATCTTGAAAATTTGAGATAAAAACTATAATATTGAAACATTCTGCAATTTTCTCCATATACAACTTGCTATAACCACTTTATCACCTGCACATATTTCAGCATTCTCCACATGGAGCAAATGTAGCATATTTAGCAACCAATGCTGGAGCACTACATCAAAATTCTATTATTCCAAGCAACTGCATTATGCATTAAAATGCCTTGTCACCATCAGATTCTCCCTTTTCAAATGACTACACGCATGCTGGGCAGAATATCTATCAGGAGAAGGCACTTCAGTTTATCTAGGCTTAAAAAAAATAAGTTTAAATTTAATCTTTCTCTTTTTAAAGAAATACTTTTGATTTGCACTGTTATTTTTATAGAGCATAACGGGGTTTCTGAAGCTCAGGACTGCTGGTTTCCCTCGTGAAGGTCAGAGACTCCTGTACTGGTCTATCATGAAGGTGGATCTGGACTTACTTGCAAGGCCAAATTAGCTCCTTACCTGAAAGATTTGCACCCAAGCAGGTAAAAGCTTTGGAAGAAGCCTGACAATGAGAACATTTTCCCTGCCAAATGCACTTCTGTGTAACGGGTGGCTCCATAAAACCTGGTGTGCTCAGCTCAAATCTGCCACTCACAGCGGATAGCAGCAGTGCTCATGATCAGGAGGTGGCCCAGGAGCCTTCCCAGAGAGATCTAGTGTTGCATCTCCAAAGCTGCCACGTCGCAGGAATGGCCCCGAGGACATAAAGATGGGTCATACCCCATCTTTTACAGCTACTTCTTGTCATGTGTCCCCATGACTGGCAGAATGCACGTAATTCCTGCATTTCTTCTACAGGATATTTCTCAGGAAGGTTTCAGATACTCACCCGGTTACTCAGCAGGTTGTAGGGGGGAGCTAAATCTTGGCGGCTTCCGGAAAGCTGAAATGGTTAAGGCAAACAGAATTATTCCTTGTCATAACACAAAGAGCTGATACATATAAATACCTTTTGACAAAAACAAAGAGGAGCAAAAAGAAACCATCTAGCAGTTAAAGCAGAACTGAAAGCCAAGAGTCATAATGTGAATTTCTGGCTACTAACTACAAAGGAGACAGAATTTAGCAAAAAAAAAAAAAATCATTACTAGTTTCACCAAAATGTTTGAATTTGGACTTTGGACAATCAAGTGTCTCACTTTTCCTATGCTCTGACCAGGAAAAGATAATGTCCCTACAAGGCTGCTGCAAAGCTTAATTCATTAACTACTTGTAATTTGCTTTCAAATCTTCTGGGGAAGATGAAAAATCTTCAACTTGGAATCTAGGTAGAAAGCCTTCAGTGTTCAGGGGAAAATGCAGGAGTTCTTTTACACTGCTTTTTCACATGGATTGTGTAGATGCTTTAAATACTTGGCCCGTATGATGAAATTATTCATATTTGCAGATTTTGCCTCTGCTTAGCAATTTACACGCTCATGAACAGCACAGGCAAACAGAAGGATTAAGCAAAAGGTAACTCAGTGCTGTACTCTGTGACTCAGGCTTTCCAGGGACCTGCTCCTGAAAGGCTGGACTTGCTGTGCTCGTTTTGCACTGAACACTCACCCGGTTCACATTGGGAGAGCTCAGGCTCCTCCTGCAGAGTTTTCCTTTTCCCATTAGCTGCTCCTTTACAGCAACTTCCTGCCAACCACACATGAAAAAAAAGAAACAAAAAAATCTCAACTCCAAATATCCCCGGGTAGTTTAGGCTATATGTGAAAAATGCTTCTCTTTATTGCACACCCTTCAAAAACTGCACACAACATAGTTAGAGCTACAAGTCTAAGAGTGGACAAATTTTAACATCTAGTATTTCACTGATTGACATGGGTAGGATTTTACAGCTGGTTTTCAATTCATGACATGACTGCTACAGATGCAAAGACTTAGGATGCTTTTCCTAGCTGAGCTCCTATTTTAATCCTTTAAACTAATTACACATGACAGGGAACTTGCTTTCAATAGTTAGAGTGCACTGCGCTTCACCATTAATTTATAGTGGGCAGGCAAATACTCTGGCTTGTTTTGCATAACTTTCTTTTGTGCTTGCATAATTCATATCCAGAATATATTCAATAAACGTTTCCCTCTCCTGTGTTTTTCCTGGTAAACAGATCAAGTTACAGCTCTTAAGATTACCCCAATCACTGTCTTTATTGACAGCTTTGGTTTGTCCATGGCAGAACACATGCAAAATGACAAGAGCTGTAACCAAGACTCAGAAACAAAAACTCCAACCATAATTAGCAAGGCACAGTTTTGAAAAACAACAAAAAAGGACTAAGGACCCCACAACAGGGCATTTAATGTAAAGCTTTGAGTCCTGTCTGTGTTGCAGGCAGCTGAATGAGAACATCTCTGTACAGAGAGCCAGCCCTGCACGTTTGCTCCTCTGGCCTTTTGCCACCAGCACACTTTGAGCTGAGCTACGCAGTGAAGCGGCGTTTTGTTTTTCTGCTTTTAAGCCACTGTGGGCACTTAGGAAAACATTTCCACTGCAGTGATCCCAGCGGGGGGATTCTCTGCCGCTCCGCCGCGGCCTCGGAAGCGGACCTGGCGCAGCCGATCCAGGGTGAGGATGTTCTCCACGGCCAGGACGCTCCGCAGGTACTTCTCAATATAGGCTTCCGAGTCGGCCGAGGCGGCGTCTTCCACGTTGGCTGCCATCCGGGCTAGTGCTTCCCGCTCCTCAGCTCCTTGGGCATCCTGGGGAAAGACAGGAAATGGCAGCCTTGTTTCAAGGAAAATCGCACACACGAGGCGCTTTTAAAACACACATATCGTTTTCCCTTTCACACTTCTTGGAGATTTCTTCTTCTCGGAGACGTCTTCAGACGTTGGAGATTTCCGACTATAAGTCTAACAGCACTGAAAGAGCTCGTGCAGTGCACACTGCACTACCACTATTGAAGTTTTCACTTCATGTTACCTCAATTTTCAAGTTAGGCACTTCATCTTCCCATTATTCTTCCCCTTTTTCTCTCCCCTCCCACGGACTTAATAAAAGGTTCTTCAAAATGTTTCTTGGAGGACCTAAGCACACAAATCCTCACTTAACAGAACATGCAGACACTGTGGAGGCAGCATGTATATAAATTTGTTTAATCTTTCATAAAACCCATAGTTTGTGCTTGAAGCAGCGAGAGATAACATGCTCAAAACAAGCAAAACAAAAGACTCAGCCAACTGCAGAGATTTTGAATTCCTATTCACCTCTGGAATATTTGAGACTATCTCAAAGGTGACACCACAGCCAGGAATTGAGCTTCGGTGGGACATTCTCCTGAGGAAACTCTGCGCAAAGCCCTGCAGGAAAAAAAAGAAGAAAAAAAGGAAAATATTTCTTATTTTAACATGTTTACACAGGAAGAAGCTCAAACGCAAAAACTAGTCAAACATTTTGTAGGGTCAAAGATCTTAGCTCGGAGGGAAATCACTTCTGTCTGTATTTCACATGCAGAAAAAGGATTAACTTCCATCACTGCAAGGTGCCTGCTTAACCAGCACACGCAGCACTTGCTAGTTCTAGATTTTTTTTTTTGTAGTGCCCTAGGTGACTTGTCTTGAATATTGACAAGCAGAGGCATTAAATTCTTGACCAGAGAGATCGTTATGAAGAATGATTTAAGGGGGCACAGACATTGTTTATGCTGACTTGGCGCCTTGCAGGGTTAAGAACCGGCCTGTTGAATTAATGCAGAGATGAGTCATTCAAAGATGCTGCTGAGACAAACACCCAGGAAAGGTTATCGATGAGGATTTTCAGAAACCTGGCAAGAAAGCTGAAGATTATGGTGTTGGAAAACAGTTAGAAAGCATAATTGACCACATCTGTAGAAAAGAGAATTGATGAAGTCTTAATACAATTATAATTATCGACAGGCTCAATTTGTGTGTTGAATAGGCTCTTCCCATTCCACATGATAAAAAAATGCAGTGTTCCCTTTCTCAGAAAAAAAGCTTTTGCTTAACCAGGGCAGCAAAAGCTGCAATGCCTTTTTTTTCTCTAATATTAAAGCAGTTTCGAGTTGCCAATAGGGTTTCTCTCCGGCACTTGCTCCAGATTTTAACTACAGGCAGGCAAACAGAACAGCAGAGCAGGGTTCCTGCTTTGTCATCATCACTGCTATGGGAAGCTGGATGCTGACGCAATGCTGAACAGTCTCTGTCTTCCCATCATCTTCCTCAAGAATAAAATACGTTTCAGGATCTGTTGTTGCAAGTGGAATCACAATTACTTTCCATTTGTCAAACGTCCTGCTGCTGCCTACAGTGTATCAGAAGGGAATAAGCCAACTGGAAAATAAAAAGGACCAAGAGTGACTCATTTTGAGAAATTACACAAGAAACCCTTTCTCCAACCATTGCTAGTTATTCCTTACATAATGTAAATGGTTATACCTGGATACATACATATATATATACAGGAGGGTGGGACCATGCTGTAGGGATAGGGAAATACATAGGTTTCTTCTGATGCACAATTTTTGCAAAATATGAACTCCAGCCTCATGAAGCACTAACTCTTCCTGCTTTTCAGCACTTGGGAATAAAGCAATTACTGAGTGGTTAACACAAATAATACTGAAAAAGCAAAGATTATCTATTATTTCGTGTTACACAGGAGCCTTTAAAAAAAGGCCGTATCATCATGCATAATATGAAGATCCTGTGAAGATCACTTGTCCTCTTGGAGTCTCCCTGCAAGGAGTTAATATATTTCTCTTGCCTGGGAGGAGAGGAAGGTAGTTGAAAGGAAACTGAGCCCCAGCAGCAGCACATTGCACGCAGCAGTTTCACAAATCACAGCTTGCCCTGATAAACAGGGGGCAGAGTGAAAAGGTGAGGGGTTTTTTTTATTAAATAAATACATTTTATAAAACAGATACCTGTCTGCCGTACACGTTAACGCAGATGCGTTTGCGCAGCACTAGCTGCATCTCTGCAGGGTGGCTGAGCTGGACGGTGGCTCTCACGATCAGGTAAACCCTCTCATCTGCTGCTGTGCCTCTGCTGAGCTGGATACAGTCGTGGACTGTGGAGTCCCAGGAGGCTTCTGCTTTCACCTGCAAAGGAAAAAAATGTATCCTCTAATAAGCATAATTAGGAGTATAATTAACTGTAATTAATTAAGTGTAATTATCAAAAATACATAATACATAAATTCTGAGAACTGGCTTCTCCAGTTCACTCCCTCTGAAGAAAAATGCCTGCGTTTTAGAAGAGGCTATTTAGAAAAATCAACATTAGTTTGCCAAATGAAGATGTTGGGATTAAAAATGCCAACTTGCTCAAACTCTGGAACATTTCCCCTTGAAGAAAGATCTTCGAATCCTCAGTATCATATAAATAAATGTTAAAATATGCAGAACTATAAGATCACTTGCCCTAATTTATTAAGATTAACCAGAAAGCAACAGAGATTGCAATGAAGTTCCTCCATTCTACTACCTGAAAACTATCCATTTGGTATTTCAGCAAATAAAGAACTTTGCTGAAGCAATTGCAGCAATATAACTAAAGCTGGAATTTTCTTGAAGGTTAAAATATAAATATTGCGGAAAGTTTACACGGTTTATCTTCAAGTCAGAAGAAACACATCCTGATAGCAATCTTTCCAGGCTTTAAAACAAAACCACAAAACCAACAACCAAAAACCCCCAAAGATCATCAGGATTAAAGCTCCTCTAAGACCACGAAATAGTCACAGTTCAGACTGTTTGGCTTCCCAGCTGTGGACTTTAATATTCCAATTTGCCTGTTTTCTTTTTGTTGTTGTTGTTTGTATTAAGCTTAAATAAAACCAACCTCAGAATCGCAAACATTTGTGATGCCCAGATTTAGGTGAAGGACAACTCTTGAATTTTCTTTTTTTTTCTTTTTTTTGGCTCAATTCCTAGCATATATTCCTTGAAAACAGAAATCAGCCTTTCAAGAGATGTGTTATATACTGCATCGGCCATTTTTGATATTTTCACTTCTCATGAGAACAACTAAAATACTCTTGAGCTGAATATTCCCGTCTGCCTCTCTGCTTACCTCACTATCATGATGCTTCACAATCTGCAGCTCAAAAAATTCCTCCTCTTCTTCTGCAACGAGAGTAGCATCCCAGCCACCTGCTTCTGGGTCGTCGAGGTTATCTTGGGAGCTGAAGTCATCAGCTAGAAACAAATGAGGATGGAGAAGGTTAGGAGAAACAAAGCAATTCCCTCTAAAGAACATTGCAGAAGTCACAAATTCACATTTTCATCATCAACTGCCAGCTTGGATCCCTGCATTCTAACCACATAACAAAACCTCCTGCTTTAATTATAAAGTGCTATACAGAAAGCGTGCACACATGTTTGGCCACACACAGACTGAATTGCACCTTATCAAGTCCTCTATTCTGAGGAACTTCTAACTGGGTCTGAAGCAGGTAGCAAGTTAATTACAAGCAAATGCATAAGATATTGAAGAGGGAGATAAAAGGCTATGGGGAGAGAAGAATTTCCCCCAGTTGTAAACATCCCCTCCTTGCCCACATGTATATTAGCAGTACTACTGCTCAGTCATACCAAGTGCACTGCTTTTTTGGTATTAGTTTCTCTCTTTTCCTTTTTTCCCCTTATTTTTTTTTTAAACAATCTAGTTGAGCAGGTAAAAACACAGTACTTTTAGACTGTGATCAAACAAATCCTTAATCTGGTCTTTGAGAAGAAACTCAACCTGTCCTGGCTTGAGTCTCCCACAGTTAATAAATTATTACCTAGCGCCTCTCTGAAGCCATTCCACGTATCCCAAAAAGCTCATTGATCCCTAAGCCACAAATGTCACTGCAGCAAACGTGCCATTGCAACAGGCAAAATGCCACCTTCATACCTGATGCTTCCAATTCAAGTGTTAGCCCCTTTGAAGGCTGACTAGCCACTGCTGACCCCCGGATTTACCTCTGGGTTGACAAGTTCTTGGCTATAACTTCTCATTTTTGGTCAAAAAAAGTCTGCTAATACATTGCTCAGGCTGTGCCTTGTATTTGGATGTACCAAGGAAACGCTGCTGAAGGAAAGCCAGAAGGCCACGCTGCAAAACTAAGCTTTTCATGCCCCACTTTTATGATATGCAGACACTGCTACCAGTGACTGCACATCTTCTTCTAAGCCACTGACAAAGATATTTTATAGCCTCGGTGCTATACCCTTGTGAGACCCCGAAAGAAGCACTCCCAACAATTATTTTTTATTTACACTGGCTTTTGCTGCTCAAATCCTCAGGTTTGCTCCTTCTACTATTTCTCTTTTACTTCTTAAATATCAGCACAATATAGGATTACGAAAGTGAATAGTTAATTCCATATATAATGCTGTGCATTTTGAAACACTAAATAATTGGACTCAATGAAGTAAGTACATTTTCAAATGAATCTGCCTGTCATTCC
This sequence comes from Tinamus guttatus, assembly GCF_059628265.1. NCBI lineage: Eukaryota > Metazoa > Chordata > Aves > Tinamiformes > Tinamidae > Tinamus > Tinamus guttatus. The sequence continues at coordinate 1,327,511 of NW_028289082.1, read as the reverse complement.
TGGCATTTCCTTGCCTTAACAGCTCATTCAAATAATAGGATGTTATTGGTTATACAAAGTTGGTTTCAAAGCACTCTGCCCTTTTAGAAAAACACTTACCATTCAAGTCAAGGAAAATAACAGGAATGTGAGTTTCCATACCAGGCACTGGAGTCCTGAAATGTAAAATGGGGACAATAGTGGCATTTAAACTAACACATGTTTACCCAGCACACGTACCTTATGATAACAAGCCCACACTATATTACATTCACTACAGCTTCAATGGTAGGTCAGGCCAATGATAACCTTGGCAAACAACTTTATTTTAATTTACTGTTGCAGATTCAGGGAGAGTCAACTAATTTGATACTTCTTATATATCAGTTCTCTTACAATTATTGTTTTCTCTGACCTCTGCTTTCAGAAATGTTTTTTTCCTCTAAAATGCTAATAGCAAAATTAAGTTTATTTACTCTGACATGCACATTTATTAAACACAAAAGCTCTGCATTAGTGATGTCAGCGAAGACAGAATTTAGAAACAGAAAATCCAGCCCTGAAGTTTTTAAACCAACACTACACGGTTGTTACTATATCTTGTTAAACACACACACTTAACACTCAAAACAGTCATATAAGGTATATCTTTCCTAATGTGGATGAAATAGTAAGATGGGTGTTTGTTTTTAGAAAAATATTTAATTTTTATATTTAATATATAAGATGCTTGAATCAGTTTGAAAACTTCCTTTCCTGAAAATGTGGTCAAAATAGATTCTTCCCCTCAAGTGACTAGTGCTTTCAAACCCATTCAAGTACTTTAATGTGCAAGTTGACTTATGCATCACTAACCAAGTATTTGACATTTCTGTGTTTCAGCAGTACTAGTTTTAGCAAACTCCAGCTTGAAACTCCCTGACACTTGACTCCATCAAAAATGTTGCTAGAGGCTTGCTCAGAAAACAAAAATTTAGAAAGTTGAGAGCAACTCTAGAGACAAGAAGTTAGAAGCAAAACAGCCCTGCTTCCTTATCTGCAGTTGTTGCTCACAGCTGCTCCAGTATGGCAATCTCAGTTTAGCATAATTTACTATTTTTAATGGTTAGAAAATGACTATGGTGAGAAATGCAACACTTGCTGACTAAACAGACTTTGTGCTTAAACCAGGAGCACAACAAAATGCTCCTGTAGATGCAGTTTTATTATGACGGAGCAGCCTTTTAAGTGAATGAACTAGGTAATTAACATATTAGCTAATTTTTTTTAATGGTAAGCGCAGTGGTAATAAATATTGATTCCGTTTCTTTGGAAGGTCATAATTACACTCTGATCAATAAGAGTATCGTTTACTAAATCGCATTTCTGGATTTCAAATACACAACCTAATAAAATAATTTAAGCAAGAGCACTAATTTTAACAACTTTGCTCATCCAGCATATGGAGCGCAGAGTAGGGCAAGGAAAAAATGGCAGGAGTTCAAGCCATGCATCATTTTTACGTTCTTTCTGGTGTATGGCAATGTATGTTCATACCACTCTGCTGGAGCTCCAGGGATGCCACTGCCAGCAGAAGGGACCATGACAGCATTTCGTTCTTCAGTAAGGGTCAGCCTCATCTCTAAAAGCTGTGCCTCCCGATCCGCATCATCTTCTGTTTTATCTGGAGAGGCAGGACAACCAAGACCATTTCTTATTCCGTGGCTTTCTCGTGTGTTTAAGAAATATCATTGTAACAGAATAAACCCCCTCTGCTCGGGTACACACAGAATAGGCAGGGTGTACGAATGACTAACAGCTTTATCAGGGCCTCCACATCCAGTTTTTCTGCATGCGAATCACTAGCAAGTCCAAAGAATCATTCCCTCCTTAACTCACTGTCTAGAATTTTTTAATATAATAGGAGAAAAGAGTGTGTGCACATGTGTGTCCCAACCTGGTACTATAGCCACCCTTAATAATCATTTGCTTACCAGGTTTCCCAACAAGTTTTTGCAATTGCTGATCGAGATATTCCTGGCGCTTCGTTAAGGCACACAGCCACTTCCGACGCAGCCTCTCCAAATCCCTATCCTGTAAAGAGGAAAATGTCGTGCTAAATATTGACCCAGGAAAGCCAATGTTTCCCGTCTGTGGCTTACCCATTTCTTCAACTCTTCTGCTCATCCTGCATCCAAGGAACAGATAATTAAGACAGAAACAAACCACTTAGCTCTTATCCATTAATTCCTTTTTTTCTTTTTACAGGACAATATACACAGAATTGCAGAACAGTTGAGGTTGGAAGGAACCACTGGAAATCCTCTTAGTCCAAGCCTCAAGAGACCTTGGTTCAACCTTAGAAGCTTGCTCAGGGCTTGAGTAACTCCGAGGATGCAAAATCCTATTCCAGTTTCTAACCACTCTCACAGTTAGGGTTTTTTTTCCCTTTTTTTTTCTCTTACTTTTAACTGAATTTCCTATATTGATTTTTTTTTCTCATTGCCTCTCATCCCTTCATTGGATACTAAAAAGGGCCTGGCTTCAACTTTGTTACCCTCTCCCAATTACAGACATTGAGAAGGCCCAGCAGATCTCATCAAGACTGAACAATTTTAGTTATTTCAGCTTTTCCTTATATGTCTGATGCTCCTATCCCATATTTTTTCACATCTTTCTTAATATAATTTTGGCTTGCCAACCCGAAACTGGCATTTTTGAGATGATATTTTGTACCACTCCGTCCTAACTTCACTTTATAAATCTTCTTTGCCTCCAAATTAGTCTAAAACTCACTAAGTTCTGCAGTATTGGAAAATCCCATTGTCTCAGGTGTGGAGATGCTCAGAAATGATGAACGTGGCACGTCGGGTGCCACAAAGATGAGCTACCAGCTCTGGGATGTGTTCAGACAGGCTGCATTTAAGGTAGTAGCAGTTCAGACTCGTTGCACAACAAGCTATAGCAAATACTTCGTCAAGAAAAATGGGTGAAGGTAAGACTATAAACTGTGTTTGTATCACCCCACCTGGAGGGGTGATAAGGACCCTGGAATGTGTCAGAGAATGGTAAACCTAAATCTCTTGTTGCTCCCATCACCCAAATTGAGATCTACAACAATGATGATGATGATGGGCTTTTGTTCATGTTATTCACCAGCAGGTGAAAATGCATCACAGATATTGTGCCTCATCAGGTCTCTTGTCAGGCTCAAATAGCTGTGATATTATATATACTTTGGGAAAAAAAAAGTTCAGATTTCAGTAATTTTCTCACTGTTTTCTTCGGACTCGAGGAATGGTATCCTTGCTTGCCCAGAGGTTATTACTCATTATACACCAGGTCTCATACACAGCACATTTATGAGATGAAATAGCACGAAGAATTTGATTGCATCTTCAACAGCACCAGGCTTAATTCTTGCTCTTAATGTAGAAAATCTCAACCTACCCACAGCTTGAGAAGAGTAGGTTCCCCCAAAATGCAGAAAAGGAGAAGCAATTGGATTTTCCTCCAGAAATATACACTAAGGCATCGTGTTTTTAGCCCTCCTCTTGACTCACCACATGGCTTTGTGGCACAATTTACGTAGTCCTCAGGCTTTTATTCTCTTCTGAGAAAACACTCTCCATATATCCGATCAGCGGAGCACAGATAAAAATGCTAATCTTCCTCTAACACAGTTTTACCTAAAAATATCTGCATTTCTAGGAAGAGAAAACAGATTTTTTTTTTTACCTGATAACTGTCCATGTCATCCTCTTCCTCCTAGGCCAAAACATACAAAGCCATGTCATTTTTTTGTGTGTGTGATAGCAAGGAAACACACTAAATGGAAAAGGTGCAAATATTTTAATGAACTTCAACAGAAGCCCAAGCTTAGCAATGCTAAGACCATAGAATCAAAACACAGCAACATTTATCCCTGCTACCACGTTTTCCTTCTTGAACCGGTCTGGGAGGGTACCAAAGATTTATTCCTATCAGCTGGTCCAAACATGTAAATTAAAAAAAAAAATACAACTATTATAATGGAAAAAAAGCAATAAAAACACACAAAAACAGAAGTAACTTTATCAGAATTATTCTTAATTGGAAGAAAGTGAAATATTTAAATTGCTCTAGGAAAAAAACGGTAGTTACAATGGAACAACTTGGGACCTGTTGAGCCTGGACAGTAAAGAAACCTCATTCTGCTCAGGAATGCTACAGGAGGCCCTGAAAATCAAAGGTGACATAAAGAACCTGAGGTAAACTTGCCTTTGCAGTTAGAGAAGAAAATCTGTAAACATCTAAGCCAATTTTTAAGACAGAATAACACTGTCTGCCACAAAGCAGTCACAACGTGGACCTTTGACACTTGGATTTCTGTTGTTTTCTGATGGGAGGCACCACCTTTCACAGCCCTTTGCAATGGGAGTGAGTGTGGCTGTCATCCCTGCCCAATGCCTGCAAAAGCAGATGCCAGTCTGCATTGAGTTAGTACTTATCTTAATAACAACAAGTCCCTGGAGTCTGCGTCAGTAATGAAAGGCAAAATTTAGCAAAGTTAAAAATAAAAAGCCATACAGAAGCAGCATTTTTTTTTAGATTAAGCCTTCAGAAAATCTTTTGAGTTCTACAGATACTGTTTCACTTGAGACAGAGAAATGCAAACACGGAGACTTAAAATCCAGATGTTCAAGTCTGAGGGTTGCTGTAAGCAGAACTAATGAAGCACTGTTGTCAACAGCTCTTTCCCCCATGGGTTATCAGCATCAGAGACAGCTCACTAGTCTGTCTCTCTCTCAAGAAGAGCTTAAGTACAGTCTTTCTTCTTGAAAGAACTTAAAACTTTGTGGATTGCTCTACCAGATACAGTTAAAACTCGTCAAAAATGATCTGGGGAAGAAACAGCATGAGATCCAACAGACTGGATGTTCACCTGGGACTTGTTTCCCTAGAAAAATGGCTAGAAGGGGCCCGTGTCTTATGTACATATAACATATCTTACGTGCATACAACACACTCATGGCTTTCAAGTAAAGTTTATAAGAAATGAATCCATCGTCTCAGGATGAGAACCTTTGGAGAAACCTGCTCAGCTCTACCAGAGTCACAAACATAAGCAGAATGGGGAAATAAAAGGCATGGTCGGCCTAGGACACTGCTGGGAAACTGGATTTTCCATCTTTAAAGACATCTTTAGGATGGAAGAAAACCTCCCTTTTAGGAAGCTAAATCTTCATGATGGTGTTGCCTCCAACTTTACTTTTTCCCAAGTTTGGAAAAATCCATAGCTGAAAAGAAGCAGTCAGCCTCTTACCTGATAACTTTCATGTATTTTTTGTGGCTTAACATGCTTTATTTGAACACAGCCGATGCCGATGGACAATATGGATTCCTCCATTAGTGGCAAGGTCCCAGATTCCTGAACGGATCTCACTTCGACCTGAACTCGTCGAGACTGCCCCTGAACATGGGAACAATTTGAAGCATTTCAAAAAAAAGAATCAAACCAACAGGTATAAAATCCTGAAAGTTTAATGGCAGAGAGACCTCTACTGGCAGCCATCTGCAAGTGACATATTTGGAGTGACAGATCTTGAAGATCAAACGGGCAAGTGCTGCAATCTCAGCCAGACTGACCAAGTGTTCAAGAGAAGCCACTTCTGTTGCAAGGATTTATGTCCACACAATGTTCAATATTCGGCAAGTCTCCCCCAAAAAGCTTACTTTTTATTGAGGATTTTCTTAACATATAGGATTTTTTTAAAAAATACTTGCTGAAAACAGGATTTCTTCCCCGTCTACAAGATTGCAAAAGAAATACGTGTTGAGTTACTACCTGTGCTCTGAACTCGTTGCTGATTGTGGTCTCCTTCATGCAAAATTCTCCCCCATTGATGCTATCAGCGCAGAAAAGTATCTGTCTTCTTTAGACAGTAGGAAAAAATCAAAGGTGTTGGGGAATTTAGAGGTTGAAGACCACGTTTCACACCTAAGCTTGATGATGCCAAGGACACCATCTCCCTATCACGTGAAATAGAAGCTTCCCAGCTTCCTGGAGTCTCTTTTCACAGCTCCTGAACCTGTCACCTTACCTGTCTGAGCTGAAAGATGCCTCCGGTGCTGACGTCCTTGGCAGGAGTCACCTCCACTGGGCAGTATTCCCCGTTCTCGTTCAGCTCTAGAATTTGAACCCAGAGCTCTAGTTTTCGGGTTACTTCGCTCCACCTGCAAAACATGTCAAGAACTGTCACACGTGGGTTTTTTGCCTTAAAACAGAACACAACAAACATCCTGCCAAACCATGCAGATTGGAGACCAGAAGGGACACTTCTCCAAATGTCGCTTGTATCCAGATGGGGTTACTAGTTGTCCATCTTATAGTTTTACTGACAATTTAAGCCTTTTCTTGATTCAAGCACCAAACCCAATTCCAATCGAATCCAGTTTGGTTCTAACACTTAAGCTCTGGCTTCAGTGACTGTCACAAAAGCCCAGGGTTGTCAGTGACATCAGACCACATAGATGGCAGCAGAACTAAATGTGCTGTCAGCCTGAAAGCTCTTGAGATTCGAGGCACCTTTTTGAACGTCATCGCACTACTCCTTCCCTCCAGTTCTTCCAAGAGTTTAAATAAGAAATGGACACTTTTGTAATATCTAGAAATTAAAAAGGATGATGATACTTATTACCCAGCGAGCAAATCTAACTCTTTATTTTGTAACACTCTTTTCAATCTTCTCTTTTGCCATATTCTTCTGTTTTTACTTAATTTTTTAAACTTCTCTGCATATGGCTTCATTCCTGTTCAACATACATATAGGCTGGCACTAAAATGACCAAAAAACAGCGGTAAATGAAAGTGAAGAACTGTCTTCTAATAGGAGAAGCAAAAAAAAAAAAGAGTAGCCAAGCTTACCCTGTGGATTCCAAATGCAGCAGTCTGAATTCCCATACTGTGGCATATTTATTCCATTTGAAATAATTTGCAAAATAGTTCTTCCAATGGAAGCATCACACGTTAGAGCACTTTATGGCCTAGAATGTATTGGGGCTTGAGCTCCAACACATCAGTCTACAGTTACAAAAACCACCTTGACATGCTAGGCTTCATAGTTCCTTCTGGCTCAGATCAACGATATGAAGGAAAATAATGAGCCCACTGTCTTCTGCTTCGTTGTAAAGCACTACTCACATGTATAAGTAGAAGGGTCTTTACTAGAAAACTTTAACATTTTTAGTATGAAACACAGAAATGAGCATTTCTCTCTTTCTGTTTTTGAAGCCCACTAAAATATCACATGTTGTTTTCACAACAGTCTGTTCATTCTAGTCTACTAGACAAAGTCTCAAATATCTGGTTGAGTTTTCATCAGCCCAAAAAATGTGACTATTTGTCTCAAACCTCCTTCAAAATTTGGCCTTGCAGATGGTGAATTTCCAGCATCCCAAACTGATGATCTATTTTCTCTAGTTACCTGTCACGAAGACTTCGTGTTTTGGCTTGAATTATTCCCAAATCCCACAGGGCTGGATTCCTGCGATCGCCACTCTGCTTGTGCCCGTAAACCTCAATTGCCAAAGCACCATCATAAAGATGCTCCATGAAGTCTTCAGAAATACTTACAGAAAATTCCTGTGAACCGACATAACAAAAGTGGTTAATGACTCTGACCACTGACAACACTGACTTTCAAACAAAAATCTTCCACTGACTTTTCCAAAATGGAAAAGGCCACTTTGATAGTCTGCATAAGCTAAACTGTAGTCACATTAATACAACTAACCCCCTTTAAGTGCCTCCACTGCCTGAAATTCCTGCAAAATCCATTAAAGGCTTTTCACAAAGTTGTTTAAGGGTCTGGAAGCATTATTAGAACTGTTACGGTCTTATTTCCGTAGCTAATCTTTCCTGCTGTGTGCATTCACATCCTACCATTTTTAAGCACAAAATGGTTAGCATTTTCCTATCCATATTGCTGGCAACAAAGTAACACCTAAAAGTCACAGTGAGGGTTAGAGCCCTGTTGTTTTGACTTTACTGTATGCATGTACTAAAGTCATTCTGTTTCCCAAGACATTAGGACATGATACAGAGGAACAAAAGACCTGTTATCTCATTTTGGGGATGCAAGGCAAAAATGGATAACTTGCTGAAGATCCGAGTCTTAAAGAACTGAAAAATGACCCCATGCTGCCCAAATTCACGTTTCCTAACATTTAGGATCCAAGCCTCAAAAACTCAGAGATACTCAACTGTATCCACTTGAAGAATCATAAGCTAAAAGGACTAAATTTCTCAATGCATTAACAATTTGGAGGAAGAACAAGATGAGAACACAGGCAACGCCTGGGATTCATCTGACTTTAGACATCTCTGTTAAAGATGTCTCCACTTAGCTAGTTGCTCTACTGTCAACAAGCCAGAAGAGCCACTTCCCAGATATGTGTCCCCCCTTAAGTCACACACTTAAGGCGTGTGTAAGGATGAAAGGTCTCATGTCCTCATGTCCTGGAACCACCCATTTCTCTCTGAACATCAGAGTGCTCAGTGATCAGCTCAAATGCAGACACAAACGTACTCAAATATCCCTCTTCCCACTCTTAGGCATTCTTACTGCAGCTAAACTCTAACATAAATCTCCCTGTTAAACAGATTGTTTCACTTTATCAATCCACTTCATCTTCTTCAGTGACTTTTGTGCACTGAACAGTGCAGTGCAATGGATTCTGAAGAGGTTTTGAGTCTTGTTAAAGATGGTTAATAAAACAGAAAAGAAGATTTACACTGCAGTGATCGAAGACAACCATGCACCGTGGCTCCTTGCTGCTGGGAGATAAGGAAGGATACACCTCAGGGGCAACATTAACTGGCTCCAGCTGATCCCAGAACGTGTATTTGCAGAACACAAAGTTGGAGAGGTGTTGTGGTAAGCCTGTGGCTTGAAGTATTTTAATCTAGAAAGAGATAAGAAACAAGTTATTAGTCAGGTGTCAAATGAAAAGGCCTCCTGTTAGAACAACATTCTTCTGGTCCATTGCAAAGGATAACTAAGAAGTTTTGGGGGACAAAAAGGCTTTTGGAAACATGTTTCTGCACTGAAACACACTGGACTATTTTTACTGCATCAGCTTAAAATTGCCACTAGATGTCACCAAGCACCTACTTCTGTGGAATGAAAGAGCGCGGGATGAAACACAAAAAGCCACTTCCTTCACTTTTTGTGCACAACACACCAAACTCCTGCCCCAAATTGGTCATATTATCCACTAACCCAATGATCAGTGGATTCAGGCCCTGAAACAGAAGGCTGTAAAAACATAATGCCCAAGTGTTAAGCTCTGCACATACCACTGACTGACCAGCTATTTCCTTTGCCCTTTTTAATGTTTTTAATCCAAAACATCAGGAGATGTTTTCATATAGTCTACCAGCATGTCCAAAGGTAGAACTCTGCTTGTGTAGCTGAATACTGGAAATAAACACTGCGGAAAGGGGTTGCAATGAGACATTTAACAACCAGCAAAGCAGCCAACACACCATGGACTTTTTCATTTTAATACCCAGTTGAAAAGGGAGAAGTTTCCTCACAGGCTGGGATGTATCTGCAACTCACCATGCAGACGAGTTTTCTCTCCTGAATGTCATTTTCGGGTGAAGATTCTGGACTATCCTCACCTCCTACCAGCCTGTCCTCTATCTCCCCACTCACACGAACAACTTCAACATGGAGACGACCAGACACCTGATGAAAAAGGGAAAAGAGAAAGTTATTTGATGCCAGGGAACAGTAATATTTTTCAGGTACCTACAGGTACTGTGATTTCCAGTTCATCAGCAAACATTTTCTTCCTTTTCATATTTTGTGCTACAGATTTCTTGCATCAATGAATGCTTTGGAGCCACTACAGTGACTCTGAGAACAGCATGATGCATCTCACCTCTCCACCAGTCTCTGGAGGGCCTGCAAAGCCTAATTCAAGTGTACATTCAAGGGGTACAACTGAGGACACTGCTTAGTATGCCCTAGCTGCCCACAAAATTCTTCTGTTTTTGATACTGGTTCCACTAAACAGTTTTGGGGGGGAGTTGTTTGCTTAGCAAGGTGGTGGCAAAGCTTTCCCCTTTCACAATCACTAAGTGGGGATTTGGAGCAAACAACTGCAGTAAGGTATTTGGATTTGCATAATCCTAAATTGTTAGCAAAGAACTTGTGCACAGGAAACTGGAATTTACTGGTAATAAGAGCTTCAGACTGTCATTAAACAGTTGAATGGGGAAAGATTATAGAAGGAATGACAAACCTCTCCCTTCTGATTGATGATGGGAACGGCATACTGTAGCTTCACATCATAGAAGAGGCACTCAAGAAAAACATTGGCTACTCCAATAAGGCTGTGGTTTTCGTGTTCATCATAGAACGGATCAGCTCGCCTGAAGTACGCTCTCATCACCTGGAATCAAATTCAGAATAATGTAAAAAAACCCAAAGTTTTCAAAGCAGCGCACAACTAGCCCAGCAAAAATAAAATGGGCACAAGCAAGAGATCAAATTAGAATGAAGAATGATAGAATTCATCACAAGAATGAAAACTTGAGTTTTATTTTGAGGACGGTTTCTAGCAAATTCTCAATTCTTTTAGACTTAACACCTGTTGCATTTACTTAGCACTTCTTTGTGTGTGTGTTTCTGCCATCAAACTGCATGTGCAAGCAAGCATCAAAGCACCAAGATAAGGGCACTGAAGTAACTGAAGACTGCTTCAATACTAGAAGAAAATAAATAAATAAATAACCCCCGCAACCTCTGCCTTTTCCCTCTCCTGACAAAACCAGAAGATTTTCCCACACCTACTTAAACCAAAAATGTAACAGGGATGTGGTTCTAATCAGCACAATGCTGGAGTTCTCATTTTTACTTACTGGGTTGTCTTCCTCACAGTCTTTCCACTCTTGGTAGAGATCCCTCATATCTACCAGTCGATTTTCCAGTTTTTCCAGCGACCAAATCTGTTTGCCTTTCCCTTTTCTTCTCACCTGAATAGCAGGCTCGCTGAGAATTGCACCTCTCTGGAAAACAATTAGATAAGGAATCAATGTCACAACAATGAACAGTTGTTCAAAAAACAACGAGGACGTGGCATGCACTGAGAGCCATTTCAATGCATGTGAATACCTTGCCAAATTATCTGAACTTACCTTGGCAAATTACCTGGACTATTTCATTGGAGCCACAATAAGAAAAATCTAAAACTCTAAGGCAAAGTTATTGAACAAAAAATGGTGTCACTAGAGCTATCTTACCTTACTGTTAGCATTAAGGCTTGAAGCTGGGATCTGGAGTGTGACTTTATACTCTGTCCTCTTGTCTAATTCCTCTCCAATGAAATTGGCTTCTCTCACATACAAATTGGCTTTAACAATCTGCTCTCGCAGCTTCCTCAGGCTGTGGGTCAACATTTCCTCTCTAAAAGAAGGGGATTTTCATGGAGACAGAAAAGATAATTTAGGAATTAGGAACTGAAATTGAGAGTACAGTGCTAATGATCGCTTGGCAGAGGAGTTTGTTCATTCAAGTTAGCTGCTTTTTAACACAAAGGTCATGGCTATTAAACTGCACTTCTGTTGCAAAATAATAAAAAATGAGTATCTGTGTGAATTTAGTAGCATGAACATCAGCATAGTGTTGGCTTTGGAGACTTCTCCATGCATCTGCTTAACAGTGAGCACTTGTGTGGCCTGTTCCAGAGCCTTCCCATCATGAATGTGCATGTTCCATCCTGCAGAGAAAGGTTTCTTTAGATTTGCTCACTGACCTCCCTGCTGAGTGCATGAGAGTGTCAACTGCAGTGCAGGAATCTAGCACCACAAAATATTCCAGACAGACAACGAATGCCTTGTTAGATTGCCTCAAGTACCAATCTAAAGGAGCAGCTTCTGAAATTGAAACTGTTTTCTCATTACAGTGCCCCTCTCATTCTCATTGTTTCAGGGAAAACTTCATCCTTCTCTTGCTGCTGCTCTTTTTGACAGCAAGGCTGGCAAAGACTATTCACAGGCAAGTAGTAAATATCCTCAAGGAAACTGTCTGTGAAGAGGCACCGTGCCCTTCCCTGTTTGTAAAATAAGTGCATCAGTCTTTCCAATGCTCTGGATCTTTTTTTTTTCTCATTCTGCATCCTCTGGCTGCTGGAACCGGCCCAGGTCAGGCAGATGTAGGTGAGTAAAGAGGAAAAACACCCCTCCAGCAGCCGAGTCAGGAATATGCAGAAGAAAAGATCACACAGAAGCCTCAGAATTTCTTCCAATCACCTAATCTTTAGTCAAATTTAATGCTGGCGAGGACAGAGTTTCTCCTTAGCTGTGAAACAGACACTCTTCTGTCTTCTCCAGTATCACTGGTCTGAACATTCTTACGTTCATATTTTCGCTCCGTCCTTCCCGCTCCCCTGCAGGTTTCTTCTCGGAAAGCAGGCAGCAGGGTGGGAAAACTACAAAATCCCCCAGCAATAAAAATCTGATACAAGGGATGTGCATTGAATTCCTCACCTCTCTTCTGCCCACTGCCGTAGGCGCTGCTGAGCACTGGGGGAGTGGAAGGAGAACCTGTCCATGCTGCGGAAATGCTGCTTCTCGGGGGACAGTCGCCTCCTCAGCTGCTCCAGCTCGTGCTCGTACATCAGCCTCTGCCGTTCCAGCGCGGATCTCTTCTCCTCCTCGTGCTGCTGCTCCAGGCTTTGCAGGATAGACTGCATTGGATCTAAGCAGACGGTGGGAAGAAAGAAGCACTTCTGGGTTCAAACATCTAATAAGTGTAAAATTAAGTGGAAAGGGTGAAGCGGTGAACACGGGGCAGAGACTGAGCCTCAGGTTCTGCTTCCCCAGGTTCTGCTTCAGATATTTTGCATGATTTTGGGCATGATTTTAGGTGCCTTGATACACCACCTCCCCTCCCTACTTAGGGGATGCAGTAGCCTTTGAATTCTATGGGGGAAGAGCACCTGAAGCAGTAAGAAGTGTTATTCTGAAAAAGGAAGGAGAATTTGCTTTTTGCTTTTAGGCACAGATTTAAAAAAAAACCCACATTATTGATGAACTACAGAACAAATAAATATTGACAGAAGAGACTGGATGAATGATTTAAGAAAATCTGGAAAGAGAAAGTGGAAAGAAACCTTGCTGTTGCCATTCTGGAACAGCTATGCAAGACCACAAAAACAGAGTTTCAGAAACAGAGATCATTATGGCTAAATGCCTGGGTCAGACCTAATGCAAGAAAAATACCCAGCAAAGCGGAAACACCTCAATTCTAGACTGCAGTACCAGCAATAATCCAGTTTGGGCTTTTGTTTTTTCCTTCTTCTTCACAAAAACTGCCAAACATAACATTCTGCAGCTGTGCTTTTCCTCTCAAGTGCAAAAATGACTAAGTTGACTCATTCGTAAGAAAATTTCTCCAAAAGGAAGTTATAAGGGAAAAGCATTTCTCTGGCAAAGAGTCCCTGAAGATGCAACAATATATTCTGTACTATTTCCAATAATTTAGCTGCTTCTTACCATTGCTGCCAAGCGCCTTCATAGTGACTTCCATTTGGGCATACTCATAGCTGAAGTTAATCTCACTGGACACTTCACTGGAATTGTCCCCATCTATGTCCAGCTGCTCGATGCTGTTGCTGCACTTCATAGAGTTGTCTCGCTCTTCATCTTCCTGTTCTGCCTTCTTTTTCTTCTTTGGCAAGTTCAGCCTTGAAAAGTAGGAATTTTTAAAAGAATTATTAATTGTTCAACTCTGGAAAAAAGAAATAGGTTGCTTGAAAAGATTATTAAAATTAAGCAGGTTGTCCAAAACAGTATTTAAGATTTTTCTTTCAAAAGCTGCTCATCTTTGGTGAATGCAATTGGTGCCAAATTGCACAACACTCAATTACTAGATGAAATTAAAGTTATCACCTCACCAAAAAGATCTAATGATAACAGTACAGGTAACAGTGACCCTCATCAGCCAGCTTGCAGTCCTTTGCAAATGCAAGAAGTTGCTTCAGCTTCATTGCTTTGACAGTGAAGCTATGGACACTGCCTATGGCATTTATTATTCAAGAATAACCAATCATCAGTGTTGCCTTTATAAGCCAATAAAAAAGAAATCAGCTCCTCCTGCACCTTGAAGGCTCACTTGCCATCCTTCCTTATACTATAAGGCAAAACAAAATTATCTCAGAATTTCTTTCATGTCTTTCGTACCTGAAGAAGTGGTTGTTTCCCCATAGTATTCTGTCTCCATGATGTAGCTGGACAGGACCCGTAACAGCAGACCCATTTACAAATGTCCTTTGAAAAGAGGAAAATCCAAAGCAAAGGCACTTTCATAAGGCTTATTTTTTTCCAGTACTGCTTTTTATTGTAGCTAGTTAACATAAGGGAACAAGTTCATGGATTACAAACAGGCAAAACATCCCCAGAAGCTTCAGCGAGGGCTGTTTCACAAACTCCTCAAAATCAACTTCTTTTGATTACGAAAGTTTTATGGAATTTGCTACTTTGGGGTAGATACTACGACAGCTGTGTCTGGGGAATATAACTATTGCTTAAAAACAGAGAGTCTGCAAAAAAGAGAAAGTGCTGGAAATAAACACTTTCATGGGGCTTTGAAACACAAACACAAAATACATTTGAATAAGACATGAGAGAACTCAGGTGTTTACTTAGCTTAAACACAATGAACTAATGAGAACCATCAAAAACTTTGCATTTATTTCCAAGTGAGACAAAGCCTGAAAATATGATCATAATTCACATTGGAAAGGATCTCTGGAAGATCTACTTCCATCTCCTGATGAAAGTGTAAATGTAAAATTCCTGATTTTTGTGGATCTAATGACAGCTTACTGAGGACACTGAAGACACAAGTCATTTTGAAATGGGTCTAGATACAACATCTGACTTGCAAGGATTCATCTACACTAACCTGAATCTGCAGTATTTGCTGTGGGTTATTCAGCATCTCTCTGAAAACTTAGACTACAAACTCTACCAGTGGCAGAAATCTATTTTGAACAAAAGCTAAGGGTTTACAGAAAGGAAAATGACAATCCAAACAAAACTCAGAAGCAGAATACAAGAAACAGAATTTCCATACTTCAGACAAAATGGAAAAGCATCTGTTTTAGTTACATTTTTGTACTGCCAAGCATAGATACTAGCTAAATCTACAGCTATTACACAACTAATGCTCTATCTTGATCATTTACCTCGTGTTCTTCTGAGGTGTTAACATCACCTGTCCTTCTGGAGTGATGTCTATAATGCAATGTTCAGGAAGAATTCCCATTCCACATAGCTGGATATCTTGAGAGTTGTCTGATCCTATCAATGTGTGCTCCTGTGGAAAGTTAATTCAGATGTTAGCAACTGATTGCAGAAGGTCCTTAATTACAACTCAGCCATTCTTCTTCTGCATGTATCTTCTCATGTCATTATAAAGCTTGAAAATTATTTAATACTCCCTTTAGATGGGAAAAAGGTGAAGGAAACAGTGCAAACAAATCATTACCATTTCTTACATAAACAAGGAGGGAGCCCTCAGGAAAGTTAATGGTCAACAGTTAAAACCAAAGATGAAGAGGTTTTTATAATTAAATTATGAAATCCAGTGTCTCAGTATACTGTGGAATAAAAGAGTTCAAAAGGAAATCAAGACAGGTTCCTGATGCTTAGACCCATTGCTATTACACAGGTTGCACCTAGATCATCCTTTGGCTCAGTAAATCCCTGCAGCACTTGAAGTAGTGAGGGATTTGGGAGAGAAAGGATCACTCTACACATGCTCCTGTTCAGTTATTATTTTTCAGCCTATCTAGGCAACTTTTGAGGAACAGATATAATCATTTAGATAAATCACATGGAGTTTTAATTCGATATAAAACGATTAGTAAATAAGCAACTCGGCATTACAGAGGATGTGGGCAAAATAATCTAAGATCGCAGAGAGTTTAATTTAGGCAGTCTCACTACGTCCACCTGAGATTTTTATACTGCTACGGACGGGCCAAGGCCAGTTTTCTGAGCAGGCTTTGTCTCCAAAGGCTTCTTGTCATGTGTTCACACTGAACACCAGAGCAGTCAGCTCTGCTTCAATAGCTGTCAGTGTTGAGGCTGATGCAGCAGCTTGAGTCACACTCTGGACACCTACATGCAAGTCGCCCGGAAAAGCTTCAATTCTTCCCCCAAAACCTCAGCTCTTTCCTCTGTCTTAATGTATTTAGCAGGGGCACCAATGAAGAAGTTTTTTTCTCTTGATTTCAGTGAGATTTCCCAAAGCAACAATAAGACAACTGATATAAAGAGGATCACATATTTCTCTGGAGAGACAAACAAAAGCATCTTTCAGCCCAGATGCTAATCATGTGGCTGCTCTGAGAGTCACTAACCACCACTTCAAAGAGAAGAGAGTGACTAACGTGAAGCTCAAACTGCCAAAGCTTTTACACTGTTTTAGAACTCATATTTTGAAGTGTGGCTTAAAAAAGGCTGCATCTGAATCCTCCTTCTGGCTCTCCATCAACACTACACAGTTTGTGAAACAAGAACAAACTGTTGAGCTGTTTCAGTGCAGAGTCCAAAAGTCATCACACATCTTTCCTCATGTTTAACACTAGTGAAAAAGGCTGCACATCAGCACAGGGGATGAGGCAGAGCAGAATTTGATTTTCACACCCAGAAATCTTTGCACCTACTGAAGGAAGTACTAAAAGGAATAAATAAAAATGTGTTTGGTAAGCAGAAGTCATTAGTTTGAATTCTGACAACACGCTAGGAAGTAAACTGATTACTGAGATGCCCAATATCTAAACAAACCACTTCTCTGAGCAAAGCCTTGTGAAAGCTGCCGTAAAAAAGACAGTTTATAAAGGAGAATGATCATAAAAAACTCTAAACACTTGCTCCCACAAAACAGATCAATTCACACTCCAAACCATCTTCTACTACAGAGTATTAAAAATCCAAAATAAAAAGGCTGTATCATTCTCCTGAGCCGCTTAATAACAGAGAATATTTCCAATAGGCCTTTTTATAATAGTCTCTAAGGAGGTCTATGCCACAGGCATTAGGTGCCCGCCTTATTAAGAAAATGCATTTTTCTATTTTTACCTTTAAATAGTACACCAGAAGTTCATTGAGAGCTGGGTCTGCATTCAGATTAACCAGGAAGCACTTGTTATCCCCAACCTTTATTCCTGAAGACTGAAGGGAAATGCCAAGGCTTTCCAGCTGCTTCTGACGCTCCTGCAAAAGAACAGCCATCCCAAAATTAGTGTGATTGCTGTATATCCTAGGAGATGCATTCCTACCTGCCAAAACACAATGAAAACACGACAGGCAGCTACTTTGAAAAAGGTAATTATTTCTTCAGCAATAGATTTGACACAAATACAGGAGGATTTCTGCAATTTCTCACATCCTTTTACCTCTGGAGCCAAAACAGAGTGCTATGTGCTGTGGTCTCAGCCAGTTGCATCTTCCTAGGGAAGGATGAAAACAGCTGAGAGCATCAACACTGCAGCACTGTGGGCGCTTCTCCATGACCTCACTGCAACAGCACCACCACAAAGCCATCTCTAGAGCCCTTTATTTTCCCTCTCTAATTAAAAGGCAACAAATTAAGTTAAACCTCTGCCAAGTCAAGCTCCATGTCTATCTTTTATCCCACAGAAATCACAACAGCAACAACAAAAACTGAAAACTTGCTATTTAAATAATGCAAATAACACTTCCTGCTAAACAAGAATAGCAGCATTTTGGAGGGTGTTTTGTTCTTGTCAATCGGCTTCTTAGAATCCAGCACAAAGCAGCACTGTTTGGAATGCACAGCTTTCCAAGGGAAGCATTCGGGTGAAGACTGGAGCACTGATAGAAGAACATGAAACATTTCTGCCTCACAAAACAGAAAGGGATTCTTTTATAAAAATGTCAAGCCAGAAATGCCTCTGCACCCGGTGCAGAGCAGAAAGATTTCAGCAGGGTTTTCACTCAGAATCGTTCACAGGTTCGGACAAAGCTGGAAATGAGCTAAGCTGCTGCAATATTTATTCAGGTTCTCGACCTTACCTGCCAGTTTGCTCTTTATCTAAAAAAGCACCTTTTACTATTGAGTATAACTCTGTTCAGTGTCGGTGTTGCATTGGGGTGGTCAAAAATGAAGACTGCAAAGAGTAAGCAGGATCCCTGCTTGATTTTCTCTATCCCTCTTCTCCCACATCTATGGAAGCTACAGATGTCCTTGGTATGGAGAAGTCAGGGCCGTGGTGAGGGATGTGTGTTTATGTGCACACGTGCAAAAACAATGAACAAAAAGTGTGTTGTTAAAAACCTCCCAGTTACCAGTGCCAGGCTCTGATGTTCAAATCATTCCTTATTATCTACAGACAAAAGTAAAGGACGCGGTGCCCAAAGGAGGACTTGGCCCGTGGTCTAAATCTCAGAGGATCCACTTAAAGGAAGTGAGCAAGTTTTGGTTAACATTTGCTCATGATCCAATGTCAACTGACTTAAGCATTCAAAAAAGGTGAGGATGTCAAATACTTGCTGAAAACTTGACAGAAATGCCTGCTTGCACAATTCCTCCTTACTGCTTTGATCCCGTTTTGCCTCTTCATCCCGACAAACTGCATCATTCTGTAGGAGGAATCATTCTTCCTGATTTATAATGGTCTCTCCTTCCTACCCGCTCCCCCATCTAACATGTGACAGACAGATGTTGGTGGATGCTGGCCAAAAATAAAATCACTTGACAGGCCATAATAATGATAATATAAAAGCCTTTAACCTTGAGCCTGTGTAAGTCTACTGAAGATGTCAAAAGGATTTTTCCTACAGGCTTTCAAGAGGTCCAAAAACAGCCTTACACAAACACTAGTCCTCCTCCCTTCTCTGCAAACATCCACGTTTTCCAGAAGTGTGAGGCTCATGAAATACCCCAGTTCTGTAATATCAGTAACATCTTTTCAGGGTGAGAATTTAGAGGCAGACAAAAAAAGGAAATTCCATAGTGCTGATCCCATTACTCTGGTTCTTCACCCTTGAGGACTTTCTATGCCTAGAAACCAGTGTGTAAGATAAGAGTAGAATTTATTATTATTATTATATTTCACACTTCCAGAGAAGAAAAAAATCCGTGAATCTGCACAGAGGGTCAGAAAGGCCTCTTAGTAAAAGCAGCATTTCTTACAAGGGGTCTTTAAAGTCAACCCATCCTGTTCTGAACATGTCATCTGCAAGAGGGCTTTGTACCAGATGCTCCATTTTCTTATTATTTATTATATGCTATTCATCACCTTTCAATAGTTCTTCCCTCAAAAGCTCCCTGCTGCAAATAGATACATCAGCATTTATGTGGCAAGAATTGGAAGTGTCATGCAATATTCATGGTGACCTGCACAATTTTCCAGTGTAACCATCAGCATCAGTTATGGATTGAGGCTTTAAATATCAGTGCAAGAGGTATTAAAACACGCGGGGATTTTGAACATCTCTGTTTTTTAATATTCTGAATGCTCTTTGCTTTTACCATTAAGGCAGTCAGTGCATAACCTTGCATTTAATGGTCTCGACACTCCACTTTTCAGCACAAACAACAATTTTACTATCTGAAGTATATAAAATCCCTCTAATCCTCTCATCCAGGGATTTCTTTTTAAACAACCTCTCAATTTACATAGAGTGACAGTTTATTATTGTCACTAGAGTAGTAATCTGGGAGGCATCCAGCTTTCACAGGAATTAAGTGAAGCTTTTCAGAGGGGCAGCAAGCTTGACCTACTTACCCATAAACGTGGGGAACTATTCTGACAACGTCTGCGAATGACAAACAAAGGAGGAAAACCGGCTTTCCATAAACGTCTAAAAATAAAATAAATTAAAAGGTGCAGACCTGTGCTATCTCCTCAGTTTTTCTTAATTTCTCTTCCCAGGTCACAGTCATTTCCTGAATCAACTTTTCCGATTCCTCTAACCGTTCTTTTAGTTCTGGGGATTTCATCGCCTGCAAAAGTAAAGGCAAATAAAACAAGAAAACTTGCTGTATTATTTTTTCACATCAGAAAAAACAGATGGGGGAAAAAAGAAACACATATTACTCATTTTCCAAGGCATATTTGAGCTGTAAGCAAAGGTGTTTTAAATACATATTGCACATAAACACTGTCTTCATTAAAAAGTTAGTTTACTTTGTTTCAAGTGCAGATGCTAAAGTAGAATTTGTATACTTTAATGTAAAATAATTATATGATACTGGCAGATTGGCACAAAGACATTCAGACACTAACTATCATCATTTCTGTACCAATGCATTCCAAAAGACTTGGCCTTATGATTTGGTTCTGGACACCAGAATTCAATTTTTCTTGTTAATTTATCACAACTCACAGCGTTAATTTTGTTTTGTGATTTAGTCCAAGGCCCATGTAGCATCCTGGCGTTAAATTGAGAATAAGAAGATACACCAGAATAACATCAACATTTTAATATTTATATATATATATGTATGTATATCTTCCAATCTCAGTATTGGCATTATTTCTGCTGTGGGAATCCAAAGCAAGCAGAAAGGCCTCGTTGCAGGGCAGTTTGCTCAGAAAAAGGAGCAACTGCCAGGTGGAAAATCCTGTTTTGAGAGAGCAGCTTCCTTGGCTCAAAAGGCAGCAGTCTAGGAATCACCAGCTGACGTGTCCTACATTGTCTCTTCCCAATTTAGTATCCCAAATACTTAAATATAGGGTAAAAGGCAACGTGAACTCCAGCCAGGAAGGCAAGTGAAGCCAATACAGTCTTCAAAATAAAATTTATTACAGCTAATAAAATATGACCAGCGCAAAGGTGCTGGATATTGCAGAGAAGGGCAGGAGAATGAAGCCCATATCTTCTCAACTTCCAAGTTTGTGGATTTATTTGGACCTTGGGCAAAATCACTCACAGTTTTCCCATGTTTCAGCTGCAGAATGAGCTGGGCAATCGGTTCCAGATTCCAGCTAGGAAGGCAGTTGTGCTTCTCTGCTTAGGAAGGACAGGCTGGTGGCTGTTGCCACAACCAAGTTAAAAAAACGATGATATTCATGTCAACAGAATCAACATACATGGATTAAATAAGAAAAAGGGAAAGAGGATGAAGTCTTATTCTCTTGGGAAAAAAACAACTGTCAAGTTCAGTCCTGCCACGGCCACTCAGGAGAGAAAAGGAAAAAGCAAAAAACAACCCTGCAACTTAGAGCAAGGTTTATCTTTAGAAATGAGCTTTGAAAAATATCACGGGCTGTCGGAACGGGGTCAATGTTTCTGTTCTTTTAAGAACACTACTTAAGCACATTTCTGTAAGAACAATTAGAGAAGCTGCAAGCGGAACAGACTGAACGGAGAGGACGACGAATGTGGCTTTTGACCTTTACTGTGCAGCCTTTTAGTAACAAATTCAACTGTTTTCTATTTTTTTTTTTTTTTGGCAATGTCACTCAGATGACAACAAGGGTGGGATTTTAATACTTGGGAAAGGAAGTACGGATTACTTCATATTTAGGAAAGAGTATCTCATTGCTTTGGAGGGATGTCAGTGTTTTGGCATTAACACCCGCAAATGAGACGTGCAGGGAGTACCTGCATCTCCCAGGGCACTTTATGTCTGTCTGCATTCTGGATGAATTTTTAGATATTTAACTTGAGGTATCTTAAATAAATTGATGTTCCCTTATTGGATGCTTAGCATATTAGGTAGCTCCAAAGAGCAGAATCCAAACTTCACCAGTCATTTCTAATACTGCAGCCAGCGCTCCCTGCAAACCTCAGGAGACAAACACTGTAGTCATAATTTTCCTAAATCACCCAATTATAAAAGCACTGCATTGCCACATTTGAGAAGCAAACTCAGACACATGCAGGTTCTTGGTCTTGGCTTAGCTCTTAGGCTATGCTCCTGTCATAATTTCATCAAGGGAGTTGTGCAAATACTCATAATATTGTCTGATGTCTGCAAGAGCAAGCAATATTAACTGAATTCACATCTGATAGGATGTGGCCACACTGAATTCTTGAAAAACACAGGCAAAACTCCCCGGAAGACTCCATCCCTATGCCTGCTTACACGTCCTCTTTTCTCTGCTCTGTATCTCAACATAAAAACATGATTTCTTGGGAGCGTGTTCAAGCAGAACCTGGTATTTCATCTTTCAACACTGACCTAAAGAAAAACGGAGAGAGAAAAAAATGATACTACGGGAGACGTGATAAAGAGCATCGAGTAATTCCCGGCGGCACCAGTTTTGAGAGCCAGGGAAGGAAGTCATCCCGCTGGGGCTTAGAGGAGTTTCCAGCAAGCCAGGGCTCCGAGCGGTACCTCTGCCTTGGTGAGCTGCTCCCGGAGCTTCTCCACCTCCTCGCGGAGCTCCCGGATGATGCGGGCGTTGGGGTCTTCGTTGACCACCGCGTGGTTGACGATGTTCTTGGCGCGGTCCGCGTACCGCAGCGTCGACAGGGTCTCGTCGTAGTTGTCCGCCGCCGGGCTGACTGTTGCTACCATGGCTGTCTTGCTGTTACCCCCAAGGCTGTCCTGGAAAACGGGAGCGGATGGAAAATTAAGGCAGGAAGTTCCATTAGTTTTGACGTATCAATGAAGTGAGGAGTGAAACTGGGGCGCAACTATTTATTGCCAGAGCTTCTCCATTCAAAACTGCTATTAAACTGTAGTATTAAACTAGATCAAACAAAGCTTTTTTTTTTTTTTCCTCCAATTCTTTTTCTCCTTTTTTTCCCCCTTTTTTCTTAAAGTATCTTTAGGAAATATCATCCTTGGCTTCTAGAATCAGTGTTAGTTTAAAAGGAACAAAACCCAGTACCCATTTTTGGTCTTTATGCTACCTAGGAAGGCCCTGAAAAGCTTGTTTCCATGTCTTAGATTTTAAGATTAGAAATATTAGCAATCCAGCACTAGACTCTCCAGCTACTACCCAAGTAGCACAGGAAGAAGGATCATGATGAAGCCCGTGTATCTTCATTTAAGGACCCAAAGTGACACGTCCCCACTAAGTACTTCATTTAAATTATACTGATTAAAATCCACTTGCTGTCCATTCCACTTTCCTTCTTGATCTTGTAGTGGCAATACATCACCAGCTCTTTAGTTATTTTCTGATTGTACTTTTAGGGCCAAAATTGGTATGCCGCTTAAGCCTGCAGATTTCTAGCTTAGTAATTATACCCTGTTTTAAAATGTGTACTCTAAGACTTGACACATTTGCCTCTAAAGGCTTGGCTCAACTACAGCGCGATTATCCTATTTTGAAGATATCATAAATAATATAGTTTATTTTATGGTTACAATATCGCTTTCCCCTCTGCCCGCACAGTTCAGAAAGCTCATTGGGGTTATATAAGAAACACAAATTTTCTGGAATTTGGTCGGCAGAGAGCAGGGCGTGAAGCAGGAATGCAGATTCCTGCACGGCAGCGCGGCGGGGACGCGGCGGCCGGGAGCGTTCGCTCCTTTTACGATTGCAGAACACAGCTTTGCAACTCGAGGCAGCCTCAAAAACCTTCGGTTCTGAATTTTGCAGAAATTCCGTTCTTTGTTTTGAGCCCAGTATCTCTTTCTGAGAAGAATCATATTAACTTTCGTCTTCAACAACCCCTGAAATCCGGGCCGGGCGCTGCCATCGGAACGATCCGACCGCATTAGCTGCTCGCCTTGGTAATTTCAATTACCAAGCCCACATGCAGCTCTTCCTCCCCATCATTAAAATGCCCCTCCAAGTATTTCCTTAAGGCTCTCCTTGCTGCATCATGCTTCAAATAACAGGACAGCCGCCTGGGCAACGTCAGCCATGCAGCCTGATGCTGCTTTGCAGCCTGTAGGTAGCTCGTGCTTATCCAAGGCTTCTCCTCAGGGATCCCATGGGAGCTCGGCATGGATTCATCGGGATTTCTTTCTCTATAAAAGCAGAACTTTGCTTCTCTTCCCCAAATGCAAAAAAATAGCAACAACCCTCTAATACAGCAATGTCAGTTCTGCATAAAAAGCCGAAGTTGAGCCGGGCACTCGTCCTTCCAAAAACACCTTTACAGTTTGCACTTCGGGAACCTCCATGCACTAACTAGTTCCCTCCATGCACTAACTAGTTCATCCTAAACAGGATGAATTCACCATCTGAATTACAGCTCCTCTGTACAGGCGCCTGAGAATGGAGTTACAGCGATGCCCTGTAACTCACAGCACACCCACGAGGAGCTGGGTGAAATCCCCTTTTTATTGCAGCTGTCCAGGCTGCCTGATAAAAGTTTTATGCATAAAACTCTAGTGCTGACTTCACTCTTTAATGCTAAGCAGAAAGGTAGACGAGCTGCAGGCTGGTCTCTCATGAGTGAGGGCAACATCTGCAAACTACACTGGAAAGGCTGGGTTTGCACCTGACAGAAAAAGGAAGAATGAAAATGTTTAAGATTAAATTAAGATTAAGATTAAATTAGCCTCATCTTCATAATGCTGAGCAAACAGCATTAAATGTAATGGTATAGAGAAAACATTTTTAGTAGTGTTTATCATTTATGGTAATAAAATAAAGCATAAAATAAGTCAAATAAAAGATAGACAGGGCTTGTGAATAAAATGGAGAAATGAAGGGTTTGTACCCATGCAGTTTGATAAATCCAGGAGGCTGAGAAGTTGATGTCCTGATGCTGCTCTTCCAACCTCCCCTTGGAATAAAAGTTTGCACCAAGGGTTTTTTTGCAAAAAGCCTCAGCTAAATTATCAACATGAAGCACTAGATTTTGTGATCTTCTGCATTCCGCTAGTGTCTCAAATTTGTGCACAGATATTCCTGGTGTCAGAACACATTTTCTCCACTTTGGCAATATAGTTAAAAGCTGAACACTCTAGAAAATGTCCATCATCTCATTGCTTCTTCAAACAGCCCCTCTGCAGCGAATAAAACCTTCCTCTGATCTTTACTTTTAAAAGTCTCCCCTTTCAAAGAAAGTTTCTCTTCAATGAGCTTGTTTGTGGAAAAAAAAATCCAGAAAGCTCCAAACTTTTATTTGTGCTTCAACACAGCTGCATGTTAAGGAGACAAAGGCAGTTTCCTTGGAAGGAGGCAGCACAAAAGCACGTTGCTGTTTGGGAGCCAACGCGGGCACCGCGCGTGCCCGGTCGTCCCCATCTCGGTGACAACGAACCAGGCAGGTGCTATCCAGGAATGTCAATCTGCTGGCGGGATCTGCTTCCAAAGGGAACAGCGTAACTAATCCCAGCAACAACACCAGGAACACGTTATTAACAGCTTATTTCCCATGAACATGACAAAAAACTCTTCCAACCTGTTCCTCAGGCTGTATCTGGGACACTGCTCTGCAATGACACCCCCAGGACAAAAGCTGGGTATATTAACAAATATATTAGAAAAATAGCAAAAAGATAATGGTCTGGATCAGAGTCATCAAAGTTGGCCACATTAGTAGGCAAACTTCAATTACAGACAGTGATAGCTCAAATTAAATTAGTCCCAAGGTTCCGTGTGTAGCTGACTGTAAAGTGACCCAGAAGAGAGAATGTTTTTTAAAAAAGTTCCTTATTCTCTAGGTCAACAGCAGATAAGGACCATGGTTAGTCTGCGGAGATACTAATGGCTTCCATCCAGCTAATTTTCCAAAGACAACGATGGCTAACATCAAAACCTGAAAATCCAGCAAAAGAACAGTGCTTTATCTCACTGAATGTGACTTTTCTCCCATTCTCATCCTTTTTATTCCCCTCTTAAAAAAAAAAAAAAAAGGGATCAAAGTACTTACTTTAAGTAACCAAGTGAGGACAGAATCACGATAAGGAACAAATTTGTTCTTGTTCTTGCCAGCAGCCTGGTCTGCCAAGGCAGAAATAACGAGCCCAAGAGTTGTGAGGGATCTGTCCAGAAACACAAGCAGCAGTTGCATATATTTGTAAGTCAAAAGCATGTTCAGACAGTCACTTTCCACAAAGGAGCTTTGAGAACAAAAATTCCAGTGCAGTTTTGATTAGTGCTAATCTTTGCAATATGAAAAGGTTTTGCAATATGCAAATACTGCTTGGCAATATGTTTTCAGCCATCCTAATCATGCCTTTACCTTGCAGCTACGCAGTAGCTGCAGGAACACAAGCACTGAATGAAAAACACCAACTCTTTTAAATTAGTGGAGATCTCATTCCGGTATTTACGACTATTTTATGGTAGAAAGAGTAGAGAGAACTGGTTGCAACGAGTACCCTGCAGGAACTTATACTGATTTTATCCTGCTTTAAAATTACACTGTATTTTACACTCATTAATGTGTTGATGAGAAGGAGAAAAGAAATAACCAAGTCTTACTTGTTAATGTTGCTTCCTTCCTTCAGCCTGTCTCCTGCAGCACCGGTCTTGGTGGCCCTTTCACTGCCTGCTAAGTCAACCAGGCTCAGCTTGCCCACCTTCTCACCTGACGTCTGCAGAGGGAGAACAGCTAGTGTTAATTCACTCCAAATAAGTCACACACTTGCACATATGTCCAAAAATTATAAAGCTTCGTTTCTTGGTGTAGGCTTATTGCAGTTGTTCCAAAAACTTGGAGAGCCATAGTACAATGGTCTGCAGTAACTCATTGGTTACTGCTTTAGAAACAAGAGGAGGATTTAAAGTGATGTCAGATATACAGACATCAGATATATCTTGAAGACACCTACCAAGACATTTCAGAAGTCTCCAGAGAAGAGGAACATGGGGTCTATTAAGTCAAATGCTGAAGCAGGAACATATGCAGAGGGAATATAGCCTGGGAATCACGTATGGGGGCACAGGGTCTACAATCTCTGCCTTTGTTTTATGCTTTTGAAAACAGTCTCCCCAAAATCTCAGGTTTTATGCCAAGTTTCATCCCAGGTTTCCAGTGAGGAAGAATGAACATGACAGGAAGCATGTAATAATTTATGAAAATGATTACAACTGCAGAAGTCTCCTATATCCTTAAGAGCATCCTAGAAGGAATTCCAAGCTGTGTATTGCAATCGTGTAATGCAGATTTTGCTGCCAAATCCCCATTACTCCTTATAACTCTTGCCAAGCATCTTATTTGACCCAAAGTGGTCTTCTGAAACACCCCATAACTTATACATCTCAATGTGAATTTTAATAGAGCACAGTCTTTAAGAAGTTTGCATCATGCTTTTCTGCAGCTCCTATCAGTTTAGCATCTCAGTATCACAACTGCAGAGTGCTGTTTTCCCCTAAACAAACAGGAAAACTGGAACCACTGCCCTTTTGGAAAAGTTACTCCAAGCCTCTCAAAATACAACGGGATCATCAGGGCATACTGAAATGTGTAATTTCCAGGACTGAAAGGAACTGCAGGGCAGAGAACAGAGCAATCTGCTCGAGAAGTTTACACAACGAGTACAGGAAGATGTAGGAGAGAAAAACACAGTCAAAACTACCACCTTGCACCCAAACTGACCACAGCCACACCATAAATGCAGCATAGCCACATAAAAAAGAACAATAAAGAAATTTTGGCAAAATGAGGAGTTTAGCATAGGAAAACAATTTATTTGAAGGGAAAAGGAAAGTAAATAAAAAACAAAGAAAATGGAATGGATAATAGGATTGGCAGAGATTGAGAAATACAGGAGGAAAATGCAAACACTCATTAGGGCTTTACAGTCAACAGCAGTCAGAAAAGCATCGCTGCATTCAACGGTCAGGCATGTACACGACCAGCACTCCAAATCTTTCCAAGGCTTTAGAGACCTTATGGAGTTAAGGTCCCAAAGAACAGAACCCAGTGAAGCTTGGGAAACACATCCAAACCGACTTCCCTACCTTTGGACACAAGCACATGTGTTCATCCAAACAAAACTGCTGTGGTACCATGAAATGTATGAAGGCCAAGGAAATACATGCAAGGTTAACGTGGAGACATTATAGTTTATTTTACTTGTTTTACTCACCCCTGAGTGCACATCATAAAGCGTGTGGGTGAGGATGATCTTGAAGACTGCATGGGACCGACTGCTTTCCTCATTCATGTTGGTTGCAGCCACTGTCCGAGACTTGTTGCCTTCTGACATCAAGGACTCTATGTCCTAGACACAATTTCACAGTCATAAGCATGTTTGCATTAATGTTCCTTTCACTTATCTACCTAAACAATCTTATTTTGGCAAAATACACGTATTTTACTGCAAGTTTCTCACTGTTTACTCAAGAAGCGTGAGAACAAAATATTATGACCTTTCCTTTGCAGACTAGAAATGAAACAATGTTGTCAGTGTGCAATTTTATCCACTACCTTTACCTGGATATTAACTTATCACTAAAAAAATATGCAATACGGCTGCACAAAAAGATACTTTAAAGCAAAGAAGCAATGAAACAGCAATTCATGTTTGGAACACTCCAACATTTTAGCCTCAGCTGGCAAATGCACATTCTTAAAAGCCCCAATACTGACATAAGGCTCTAAGTTTTATAAATAAAAGCTAAACAGAACCACTGTAGAACAGGTCATAATGTTCCTGTTACAACCACGAGCTTGTGAAGTCGGCTGAATCCAGACATGTTAAATTACAGCCCTTGAGAAATATGCAGCTCCCATGCCTTGGTGTCTTACAGAAAATCTGTAAAACAGTTAAAACCTTAGAGCCTTGCGCTTCACTTTTATTTACCCATCTTTAGCAAAAGGATGTTAAAGAAAACCCAAAGCGATCACACAAAAGAACAGCACAGACCACTTGGACTCGCTCTTCTGAATTATGCAAAGCTGCTGGGCAACATATAAAAGAAATGCATGCAATGTGGTTTTGATTAACAGAAACCAGCCAAGAGAGGTGCATGAATGAGTGGAGGGACTGCACTCGGAGGGGCTAGAAAACCACCATTTTGCAAATTTTGCTTAAGATAACAAAATTACCTCCTGCATTTAATGGTTTCTTCCACAGTGCATCAATTGCTTCCTAAATATTAGGGTGCTCTGAGAAGGCAGACATGCAGCTGCTCTACAGTGAGCTACAGGACGTCCCAAAAAAGCAGATTTTAATGCAATATTCTCAAGCATTTGCCTTGTAACCAGCCATTCGTTCATACTTCTGGGGTGCCTGCATGCTACGTGTGAGTTACTAGGCCGTAACATGTGACAAGATGAAGTACTGAAGTCTCCTCTGAATCGTGGTTCTGTATTTAATCACCCAACTCTGCAGAAATCCAGCCTAAACTCATCTTAAAGCTGCGAGATAAGCTGTTTCATTAAATATTTTTTCAGAATTATTAAACATTACAGGGTGATGATAAGCATCTGCTCTCAACCTCTACCTTCCCCAGTAAAATTAGCACAACAATCCTCCAGATTGCACTAAAATCCAGGTTACTGCTCTGGTAAGTTAATTAACTCTGGCCTGTTCAGTTTTGCAAGCTCATATGAGGGACAGTTCCCAAGTGTTCAGGGTGTCCACACCAGCCTTGCATAAAATTGATCCTTACCTTGTAGCTAGCAACAGCTAGTTTGGATAGGCCATCTACATAAGGACCATAAACACTGTGTTCTCTAACTTTTAATGACTGACGGCTT
The DNA here is from genome assembly GCF_059628265.1 of Tinamus guttatus. Classification (NCBI taxonomy): domain Eukaryota; kingdom Metazoa; phylum Chordata; class Aves; order Tinamiformes; family Tinamidae; genus Tinamus; species Tinamus guttatus. The sequence continues at coordinate 1,297,957 of NW_028289082.1, read as the reverse complement.
CTGGATGGAAAAAAAAATATATTTATGAGCATGCGACTGATTTAAGATGGCAGCATTTACAGTGAACCATATTTCTCACTGACATGTCAAACATGATGGTCTACAGAGCATACAAAGCACAGAGCAAAGACTATAATGCAAACAGCAAAAAAGCCTTATGTCTACACATACCGCTTCATTTAAATTAAAAGGACGATGGAAAAGAAAGTCATCCTACCACAATGGCTAAGAGATAGTTCATTAAGGTAAATTAGTATGAGGAAATGACAAAACCCAGCATATTCCAGTGCATTTTCACACATATATTGCTTACCCTTTTGGGTCAAGAAGATCTCTGACTTTCTCATTGTATATCTCCATGTAGGACACTTCCACTTTGAAGCTCTGCTCTTCGTTTTCCTCTTTCTGTGCTCTTTCAAAAAGTCCACTACAAAGTCTAGGGATTAATCCAGGCTGGTCAGCGGTACCCATCATGGTGTAAGATTTTCCAGATCCTGTGTAAGTGAATCTATAATTAATGTACAAGCAACTGAATTTCTTTGCTGTGTGGAACATGGGAAGGAAATGGAGAAATGAGCTGGAAAAAAGTTTGCATTTCAGTGAACGACATCTCTATTTTAAAGCAAATAGACTGGGTTTAGCTAAATTATGTCCTATTTAATAAAATGAAAAAGCAAGATGTGAAAGTTCGTTCAAACTGACTGAAAAGACTTTTTCTGGTGGATACCATCTGCCTGTACATGACAGTCCACTGACACCCACATTTTATTATGTGTCATAGTGAGAAAAATCAGTTGGACAAGCCTGCTCGTTTTTGCTTATTACATCTAAAATGATGACTAATGATTTTTTTAACTAGAGAGGCAGAAGATATTAATGATGTACTAAACTCAGGGACGGTCATGATCATCCAGAAGATGATAATCTAAAGATGTGGGAAATCAGGGCAGCCAGCAAGGACACATCCCTCATCCTGCCCACCTCAGTCACACATCCAACATTAGAAGGGAGAAAAACATTTCTTATCTACATGGCAAGGCACTTCTCAAATGACACAACCACCCCGAGGAGGGACTCCTGTCAGGTCGTAGCATTTTTTGTGGCAATGGTTTTGCTGATGCCCTGCAAAGTCTCACCTGTTTGCCCGTATGCAAAGATGCAAGCGTTGTAGCCATCGAAGGCATTCTGAAGAATATTTTCTCCAAGGCACTTGAAAACAACATCTTGACCTGACAAAAAAAAACCCAAAAATTAATGGGAAAAGAAAGCCCAAGATGCTTTTTTTAAACCTCGGTTTGAATTCTTCGATGACTATAAAAAAGCAAATTGTTAATATCTTACTGCTGCTCTTGACTAAATACTGCATTTGGCAGCCAGTATCCATTCCTTCAGTTGCAGCAAGGCCACTGGCCAGTAGATTTCTCCTCCAGATTTGGCCTACTACAAAAATCAGAACGTGTGATTATTGCACATGGATCTTATGTGCTTGTGACTACATCCTCACAACGTTCTTGCTCAGAAATTTCATCTGCAGAGCATCTACTATCAACTGCAGAACTTCACCCATCAGCACCTCAAAATAGATTCCACCCCCACAGTTACTGTAACAACAGCCACTTGATTTTAACTTAGGACAATTAGTAGAGCATTTGATACTTCATCGTATATGAAAAAAGACTTGAATTCCACCATGAGGTATAATATAATCGGATTATTTGCAAGTGGAGACAACAGTAACGACTACAGTAAATGTTACCTGCAAATTTTTCCGTGACAGACTCATCCATGGACCAAAAGCAGTGATCATATGCAAACACCTGTAGAAAAAGCATCAGGAGGGCACCTTGTAAGAGCTATTGCCAAATCAAACCCGCTGCCCCATCGTCCACATCCCCACAGGTCTCCCAAAACGCAAACTTGCTCCCAGTTTTCCTTTACTGGCTGAATCCTGTCCTGGGCTCTTCACAAACTCCGGAGGCAGCAAGTGACTGGATGTCTTGGAGCTCACCTTAGCATCCTGCAAATCCATCCCTCACGATGCATTTCTCACTGGGCTTTTCTCTTTTGCAAACTTGGCATCACAGCAGCATCTCACACCCACCTTCTGAGCCCCCTTCTTTTATTTCAGGTGATTTCCCTTTTATCACTTAATGTATTTTTACATTCAGTTTTGGAAAATCTATTATGTAGATTCACTAAAGTCACCACTAATTAAGCAGGCTCTGCACAGTAGCTAAACCTAACATTTTTTAATTAGTAAAGCTGTTAGGGAAAAGCTCCGTAGCATCGTATCTACTTCTTTGACAGTATCAAAAATGGGAATACCCTAAAAAAAAGATATTGAGTCTGTGGTGAATTACTTCAGTTACACATTTCCTAATAGATTCTATCATGAAATCTGAATTATGATTTCAAGATTCAGTCTGCAATAACGCAACTTTTCACTAAGCATTTATACTAAAACGTGTAAGAATGATGCAGGAATTGAAAATTCAAACTTGAGGCATTACAAGCTTGCTATCTACACTTTATTAAGATGCTTAATACAGCCACATCCTTCAAATTTCAAACAAGCCATCTTCACAGAAATGCAATGCATTTGGCCTATGCTACATTAATATGTCTAAGCATCAAGAGATAAAAGGGGTTATTTTATAAGCTCTAACTGAGGAAGCAACAGCTCATTTATTTAAAATTATTAGGGTTCTTTGAATTGATTATACAATTACACCACTCCAAGCTTTCAGAGTGTTTAATAAAACATCAGTAGATATATGACCACATCAGTAAAGCTGAATCTTAATAGGCCAGGCCAGGCAGGGGATCATGAGCTGTAACAACAAACGAGTTTGCCATAACACAAATACCAGAAAACGCTTTAAAAAACCCACAAATAACAAGCACTCTTCATTCACAATCTGTAATGCTGAGTATGGATGTTCTCATTTGTTCCTGTGACTCATTTTTTGGCAAAGGTTACGCAGAGCTCATCTGCAGCAAGGAGATGCCTCGAATTTCTTATACAACAGCTGATCAACTACAGAGCTGGTTTGCAAAATGCTTTTCATATTTGGATAACCCCAAACTGAATCAGCGAGGCAGCAATTTGCACCCTCTGATTTAAAGTGGAATTAAAGGTCTTACCTTAGGTTGGGTCCTGTGGGCGTCAGCAGCAGGACAAATGGGAAAAGGTGGGATGTAGGGCAAGAAACAGAAAAACAAGGACAGTTAGTGATTTTGGTTGAATTACCTCATCATTAATAACTCCCCGTTGCAATGTTGCATTTAAATCTTTCATTCCTTTCCTCAGATCCCCCCTTGCTTATAGATTCCAAAACATTTTACAAAGCAAAGCTTTCTTCAAAAGTAGCACCTGAAATGTTGCTCTTTATTGTACTCAATTCAAAGCCGCTATTTTCTGCCTCCATCTCCTCCTTGGGAGAGCAGAGCAAACAAGTGATTTCCCAAAAGAAAGAGGGGAAAAGAGCAATTCCTTCCATCCGTCAGATGTGAAATTTGAAAGTTTTCTGCGGGGCTCAGTGAGTTAGAGTGGCCTTTAAAACAGGAATGCGAGAGCTTTTTGCTGGCTCGGTGACCTCTGCAAGGCTCGTGCTGCTTTCCTGGAAGCTGCTAAATGACTTTTAGGGATGGCCGTGTCTATAAGGAAGGTTTATCCCATTCCCGCGGGAAGAGCTTCCTCTTTCCAAAGCAAAGCAAAGAGCAAGCCCCGTTCCCAAGCCCGAGCTCAGCCCGGGGAGATGTTAAACATCGGTATAAATTAATCCAAGCAGTTGTGCTCGTTGTCCCCCACGCAGCTCCACGGCAGGATTATCTTGTGACAGGGCGGCTGATCTCCACGTTCCTCCACAGAACATGTGTTATTCAGCGCTGGGATTGAAGCAGCAATAAGGATATAATCTCAAAAGTCAGAGCCACATATGCAAGTTGAAGAGGAGGGATTACAGCAGGCCATGTAAATCATTAAGCTTAGCTTAGGCTAAGGGTCTTAGAGTAATTTTCTAACCCCATTTTCTAAAGAATTGCACATACACATGATACCACGTCGGACTGGCAGCTTCGCTTAATCCAAATATACGTGAATGGAAGACCTATATATAAAGAAGAGGGTAGGCAGTATTTTGGATGCTGTGCTCCCATATCCAGAGCTGTAGCTGGCTGGGCAGCTTCAGACCTGAGAGGGAAAATCCGACAAATGGTTCCCTAAGGGAAAAGCCCCGGCTGCGCCGCGCGCCGCAGCTGGCTCCCGGAGAAGCTGTCGAGCCCATTTAAAATCCCATGGGAAAGGCAGAGCTGTGAGGGAATAGGCTGAGGAGCGCTGGCTGCGGGGGAGGCTGCTCCAAAAGGAGCATTTCCAGCATTTCCTAAGGCCGCAGCGACTGCAACAACGAGCCATGGATCAGCTCAGTCCCCACTGCTAAGTGCCTGGTTTGGATTTATGGAACCAAAAAGCAGCATTTTCCCATTCTCAGCAGCTTCTGCAAGGGTAAAACTCAGGAAGAATTTGAAGGTTAAAAGGAGAAGGGAAACAAGCTCCCAGGGCTGAGAATTAGAGAAGCTGCAGCAAAACCCCAGATGTTTTTACAGCTTTCCACTTTCAATCTTCATAACCACTGAAAAAACACGTGCATTGGATTCTGATGTAAATAATGCCACTTTATGTCCGCCAACCGGAACTGCTGGAGCCAAACACTACTAGAAAAGAGAAAATAAAAACACAGGAGAAGTACGTGGAGCTTGAAAGAGGGACGGGGTTAGTGTGTCCCCACGATCGCTCCGAGACCGAATCTTTACCTATGCTGATGAGGACCCACCACGACAGCCTTGTCCCTTCACCTTAAATCATCGTTATTCACCCTCTGGAGTTCTGAGTCTCACATGGTCTCGGCATTAGATTTGTGCCCTAACAGGAGGCAGGATTTAACCAGCCCTTTTTTCACTCTGTGACACCAAGTTTAGGACTTTCAAGCTTTCAAAGACACCCCCCGGACGGTACTTACGAAACCTCCCTACCCTTAAGAACTGATAAGGTGGGCAAGAATTATTGGGAAGCTTTAGCATCCCAAGGCAGAGCAAGGGCACGTCCGATAAGGATGCTGCTACAACAAATATTAGGGAGATTTCTGCATCTTTCTGAAGCAGATCCTTGCACTAGGAGCATTTCTTTTCTCGCAGAGTAAGGGCAGAAGGCAGTCCAAAAAGCAGCCATCATGGTTAGTAAAAATGCACATTCAATCCTAAGAGTTTCCCTGGTTAGATTTCAGCTGCAGAATTTCTTTCCTGGAATAAAGGCAGGCAGCTAGTGCTGGAATAAACCTAGATTTAAAAAAATGCATTATCTTGTTAGTGTGGGTGTAAGTAATAAGATGGCACAACAACAAGTGATAAGAAACAGCTGAATTCCTTGTTTTGTTTCAAGTTGTTGCCTCTCAGGGTGTCACATGAATACAATTTGCAGCACGTTTGGCTGCAGCTTCCCCCATACAATGAGGGGGAATGTCTATTAAATCCAGATTTGATCAGTTCACTAAATTTTTGTAGCATATTTCAGAAGATAAAAGTACTTCTGGTTGGTGGGTTGAACAGTTTATAGATATTATTTCCCCATTATTTGCATGTAAGGCAAGACACAACGGTATCAAAATGCCAAGTCCTACTATACAGCCCCCACTTCTGAACAATATCCTTCATTTAATTAATATTCTTACCGAGTTCTGCTTTTACCCTCACCTCTGGAATTGAGTTTTGAGGGAGAAAACTGCTTAAATTGAGCAAAAAAAAAACTGGAAGCAGAAATATTCTCTTTAAAGCAAAATCCCCCAAATGCAAAAGCAAATGTGAAAGCACACACACCGTTCAAAGCCTAAACTGAGTAGCTAAAAGACACAAAAGTAATCACTGTTACTTGGAAAATTCCTTCGCAGCTGCAAGGCATTCCAGGCATAGCTGGCGGTTACTTAGTTTCTACTGACAAAACTGATTTTTGCTAGCTCACTCAAAACCAAAAAGCCCCCAGGGAAACAAGGACTCGGGCAGAGCAGCCGCTTTGTGGCTTTGGGGTATTTTCTAGCTAATTTTTCCGTAGCTTTAGTCTGGGGATAATATTCTGCTTGGTCCTGACCACACCGGAGGCGGCCCCGGAGCTCGTGTTGTGACGGGGAGATTACAACTTCATCCTTTTGTTGGCAAACACTGAGATGCTGGTGGAGTATCGTGCTCCAAAGAACGTTTGCTGGCCGTCCAGCACCCAAACGTTGAATTCCTATTGTGATTTTCAATATTTTTAACGCAGCCTGGGGTTGCTGACGTATTTGCAAGGGTAAGGGGAAGCTTCTTACGATCTGGCAGCCTCTTGACTCCACGGGTTCTCCATGTGGAAGCGCTGCGGTCCCGAGGTCTGGGATTTGGCAGGGAAACCTTCTGCTGGTAGGACAAATTGCACAACTTGCTTTAGGGAAGCACAAAGTCCGGCCAGCCTGGGCTGAGTCCACAAGATCCTGAAGAGCTGGAGAGCACGGTGCAGGACTCCTATGGATCCAGTGTCTCCATCTGTTTTGGGAGGAAAGTCTCTACGCACAGCGGGATCACGGAGGTTGCACTCCATCCAAGTATCTTAAGATGCTTTCAATATTATAAATTAGAGAAAGGAGGGAGCATCAGCTGATATTTTCAGTCTCCTTCTCTGCAGCTTTTTAAAACCCTCCTGCATGTGATTTTGTGCCACCTGCTCTAGCTGCTTGAGCAGGGGGTTGGACTAGATGATGTCCAGAGGCCGCTTCCAACCTGTGATGCAATGATTTTCAGTGGTGCAAACAGGGTTGTGTACCAGAATAACTATTAGAATTACTCTTAACAGTTATAAGCAGTTAAGGGAAAAAAAAAGCCTAAGTAGAACAGGGTATCTGTGGTGCTAGTTCCCTTCAAAATGCAGGAATGAGGTGCACTTCTGCAGAGACACTGCATTAAGCACTGATTTCAGCACAGCTACCAGCCTGAAATTCACTCTTCTCGGTTTTCTTTTTTATTTTTGAGCAGGCCGAGAGCTCAGCATGCTTAGGAGCATGTGGTCCAGCTGAAGTTATGCAAAGATAAGCTACAAATCGCTTAAAAAAAAGGTGCTGTGAGTTTTCTGCCTAGAAAAACACTTTTGATTTTAGACTGTAAGGGCTAATCCGTGTGTACGTGTGTGCCAGGGCAAAGCTCCTACCTGCAGCTCCTTGTTGCAAGATGGATTTTCTCCTCACAGCAGCAGGATGGAAGCTGCCGCCTGCATCTCCTCTGATGGATGGAAACAACTTCCCAGACCCCCTTCCTATCAGCCTTCCCAGACCCCCTTCCTTCCTGGCTCCCTTCTGGGTGACTTGAGAGCTGCCAACGCTCCCTCGCATCGGGGGAAACAAAATGAAAGAAATCTGGTCTACATCCTCAGAAACTGCTATGGGGAGCCCACATGGCAGCTAGAAGGGAAAAAACAAAAACAGGAGAGAGAAGTGTTCTAGGATCACCTGGGAATTGGAACAGGAATCTTTAATATGGGATTTCAAGGGCTCTTTCAGTTGCTGCTGCTTCAGCACTGACCCCCTGGAGCAGCCCCTGAGCTCCTCACCCTCCATGCATTGTGGTTTTGTATTGCTGTATGCCAAATATTACCAAAAATGTGGCATATTTGGCATACACAGTGACATTACTTTTTCTTTGCAAAAATATCAAGCCTTTTTACCAACTACTTCTTGCAAACTCATCAAATAGCTCTTAGGCATCAAGCCTATATTTTGGCCACCAAAGATGTCAAGAAGGGACTGCTTGCCTCACCTATCCCTAATATCTGCCCAACAAAAGCAAGAGTTATTTTTTAATTTTCATTTTTCCAAACTATAATGAGCCCTTAGGATTGGGAATGCTACGCCTGGTACTGCTTTTTAGGGCAAAAATGCTGTGCCCAGGCTCACTCCTGCCTGACCTAGAATAGAAATCCTCAGCTTCAGCCTGTTATTGGACTCAGCTGCCCTTTTCCCAGCACAAGGATGGGAGGGCTCTGGAGAGAATAAGCTATAATTGACGTGGCTGCTGCGAAGCGAGGACAAAATACAGTATATTATGAAAATTACAGGCCAGCCTTCACCGTGACAGCTCAGTCTCCCTGCCCCACACGTGCCTTGCTAATGGCTTTGGACTGCTGAGCAAATGTCACCCCGCTTGAAGCACAGGCTTAAAAAAGCCAGCTCAAAGCTGGGCTTGCATGAAAATGTATAGATCTGCACGGAGAACTTGGTCTGAAGGCGGAAACCCATCGTAGGGGTGGGCAAGGAAGAGAAACTTGCATTAAATCCTTGCACCCAAAACTCCAAAACACAAACCTGGCAGTTGCTTGAGGGTTTGCAGGTAACAGTTTGATTTATTGACGAGGGAAGGGGTAGTGCAAGAGGTACAGGGCTAGTGGTACCAATTCCAAAGCTGCCACGGGGAGAGCATGAAAGCAGCAGTTCCTGCTTATGCTTCTTAGCTCTTCGCTGGGGCATCCCACTTTTAAGAATGCCTCCAAACTCCAAGTTTGCAGTGTAACAAACGCCGTGTCAGTTCTTTACAAGCCCTGTGTGCACCCAGTTCACACTCACCGGGTGGATCCTGCTGCATTCCTGACACCCTGTGCTGCAAAAAGCTGAAACTGCCCAGGTTTAAAAGCCCAAAGTGAGGAGTGCAACCAAAAACTTGAACTAACCTTCACCTCCAGACACTCGTTTTCTATCCCACAGTAGCTGCTAAACTGGATACTTGTTGGCAGCAGCCAGCTGCTTTCACTTGAACTCCTCTTTTCCTTTGCCAGCTATTTATTTGGGAGACAAAACGGGACACGTGGAAAAGTTTTTCATATTCTGTGGGCTCCAGGGTCATCTCTGATACCATGCAGGTTCACCCATTCCACGTTCACAGCGGAACAGCCGCCTGTTTTCCTAAAAAAAACTACATAAAGGTGATGCCAAATGAACGTGTCAGCTCCTGCTGCCAAGTTTGCATCGCAAAGAAGGTATTTTAAGCTCATAATGCTCAGCTAACGCAGCAAGCGCCGGGTATACATAAACAACAACGAGATGTAAGGTTAATGTGTGCTAAAAGGAGCCAAGCGAGGGCTCCTGCCAAATTCCAGCTTTGAACTTCCAGCTTCCCTGCTGGTTGTGTTTTCCGAGTGCGGCTTCTTGCTTGTAGATGCGACTTGCTGCCTGCTTGACTGTGATTCATATGGGGGAACATATGCAAAAGGCTGTTATGGTCCAGAAGCAGGATTCAGCACTGCGTGCAGCAGCAGGCCCATAAAGGCAACCAAGGCACATGTTTCCATGCACATCCCCAGGAACCACTTTGAATTCAATACACACATCGCCGGGAAAATCACTATTTTTTTTAATGCTAAATTCCGAAATAAAACAAGTACATATGGACATGGACATTGAGGTATTAGAAATCTGGCCAATGAAGGAAACCTACTTTGACACAAATAGTTTGCAGTTTGTTTTTTTTAAACCGAAAAGTCATCAAACTACTTGGAGGAGCTGAAAGCCAAATGCTAAATTTTCCATTAAAATTTCAGAATACGGCTAGGGCTTAAACACTCCACATTTTTATAGACACCCAAATGACAGCAAGAACCACATCTGAGAATAAAACCTTACTCTAAAAACGCCCTTGTCTGGTCCCACACTTACTGCATCTACTCAGATTCAGAGCATCACCCTGAGAACTCCCCGCTCTGGAAACCCAACACGAAATTTGGAAGTGGATTTGGATCATCTCCCGTGAAAATGTTTTCCAATCCAAAACAATGAGGCTGATGCAGGAAAACGAGCAGATTACAGACCCTTCCCAGCGAAGCAGGGGGTGACATTCCAGCTTTGCACAAGCAGTGAAACTCAAATGGGCAGGGAGAGGAAAGAAGCTGCTCCGTTGGGAGAGGGAGAAAGAAGAGCAGCTCTAAGGGCTGCCAAAGTCATCCTTGAGACCTGCCACGTTCTCCATTTCATCTGGTGGTACGGAATAAACCCTGCAGGACAGAATTGAGATCCAGGACGTGCAGATATGGTGGTTAAATCACTCTGAACAGTTCTGGGCTTTCATTTCCCCAGGCCCTACCTTTGCTCGCAGCAGGATCGGCCTAGGAGCGATTCAAAAAGCAGCAGTTTGTTAACACTCGTTTCCCCCGAAACGGCCCCGAAAGCGGTGGGTGGAAGGGTCTCCCCAAGCCTTTCCCCTCAAGGGAAAAGACGTAGCCATTTACTTTGATAAAACCACTTAAGAGATGTGAAATCAATAGCAGACGTTGGGATAAAAGCCCGCGCGCCGGGGGGAAGAACTAAATATAACAGCTGACAAAGCAAGGGAAATTCGTACAGCCGTCACATGAGCCGGTTCCTCCAAACGCCGCTCGGCATCCTGGCTGCCTCCCAAGCGCCGCGGCGATGGGATCGCGGGCTGGATTGGGATGCTGGAGGTTATGGGCTTGGGCGAGCAGTGGTTTTTCTTGGGAGCACCTTGAAATAGGAGGTTTTGTCCCACTGAGTTCTCACCCACGCAAACACGCTGGTTGCAATGAGGAAAAATAATTCCTATATGTGTTGCTGGACATACATGGTTAGCATGGACAAAAATAATGGCATTACTGAACCTAGTATATAGCTCACCGGGGTGAGACCTCAGTAACGCTCCTGATCACGTTTTTAAGACAACCACTCCAAGAAAATGGTAGAATAAAGTGAATTTTGCTTAGAGATCGAGTTACTTGACAGCATTTTGAAGAGAAATAAACTGCAAAGATTTCTATATAGTTTCATATATGGCCTCCACACTATGCTAAGGCATGGTCGGAGCAGCAGGGAGATAGAAATGGACTTGGATTTTCCCATTAGCAATGTAATGAGCGAATGCTCCCAGAGGAAGAGTTGGACTGTGCAATTCCAAACACACAAGTTTCCATTTATTGTTTCGCAGAATGAGAGGAAAATAGCACCTTTCCAAGCATAACACAGGGTTTCAAACACTGCATTCGCCTTTCGGGGCTGAAAGGGAAAGAAAACTGCTTAAAATACATGACTTGCAGGAAAAGAAAGGAAAAGAAAATATGCTGCAGGCATAAAGCTGCATTGTAAGAGAGGACTTGAAGGGCTGCCAGCCCCGTGGTCCTCACAGCTTCTTTGCAAGAAATTTGCATCAGAAAATTGAGGAATGCCTCAAATTTAACTTTTGGCTGCCATATCCTTCCAAGTGCCATCGTGGCACCAAATGAGACCCTCTTTCTGAACCTCTCGAGCTCTTCTGCAGGATTTTTGAAGATTTTGACATGTCCCGAAGCTCCTTTTAGAAGGCAGGAGTTGACTCAGCTTGGCCAAAATCTAAGGCAGAACTAATAGCAATTAGCAACAGAAATCAGAGCCCTTAAACTCCTTGCTGAGCTATTTATTTGTCTTCAAAGGGTACTGGGTTTAAATTCAGTTGTTAGACAATTTTTCTCCAACAACTTAAGAGCATTTAAAGATGCAGTAATGAAACCTGTCAAATCAAATGCAATCCTTGGAAGAAATCCAAGAAAAAGCACAGACCATACACATGAAACCTAAGAGATCTTTGTTAAAAATAATCCTGCTTAGTAAAACTAACTAGCTTAGAGATTATATTTATCAGTTAGCAATATATAATGAAGTAGGAGTCTTTCAGGCCCCGTGAGCTCATTCATTTGTTCCTTAATGCTGTAAGTTTTTTAAAAATGTCAGCTTTTCAAAACCATTTGCGTTCATTTTTTTTGTTTAATTTTACAACAGAAGCGAAAACAGCAAAACTCAGAATTTGAGGCTCAAGTCTTAACTGCTGAGCGCGTCCACCAGACTATCACGGCATATAGATATGATTTAAATAAACTCTGCATCCAGATTTTATCAAAATGCAACGACAAACATTTCCTTCGGCAGCACTTGGGTTCACAAGTGCATCTTTCAGCTGGTTCAAAGCATTAACTCAGCTCCCTGTCCTGTCAGGGGCACATGATTCCCGACAGCATCATTTAAATGTGAATTTAAATGAATTAATGATTTGAAAATTTTTGTTTACTTACGTTTTTTAACGGCAGAAGGGGGCCAAGGGACTTTCGCAGCTGCTGCATTAGCCCAGGTTTGCTGATGGAGCTGCTGTCACACAGCTCCTCTCAAATGCAATTGCAGGGAGCCTACAGAAAGCTGCTGAAAGCCAATCAATTCATTTGCCTTTCACATACGTGCAGCACGTTCAGTCTTGCCACTGTGTCCTATTCATCCCCAAAATATTGAGCCTAGAAAGAACCACTAGAGAGTTACACTGACTTCCTCACGCAGCTGCACTCTTATGTCCATCCCCTTGGACTTGACTGCAGTAGCTCTTTCTGAAGAAGATTCTCATTTTTGCAAACTAGAGCCCATGGCTTCCTGCAATAACCTGTTCCAACATCCACCTGGCTGTTGAGTTCTGCACCATTCCTAATTTACACTTCCTTTTTTTCAGGCTTTCAAATGCTTCTTCTTGTGATTCCTTTCCCTTCTCACGATGCCACTTTCCAGGATGGCTGCACTATCATGCAGGGAAGTTACACTCCACTTAGAGCACATAAAGCACCTCACAATTTAGGATACAAAAGACTCCAGACTCAAGAGTGCGAATATCTATTTGAGCAAAATAAAGATATCTAAGTAATTACACAAATATGTACAGTCAACAGGGATCTATGCACACAAGTTGACATCTTCTACTTACTGCTACAAAAAGTATTTTCTGCTTTCAAACCTTTCCATGAGCTCCGCATATCAGCAAGAGAATTAAGAGGAATGAGGAATCAAGGGATGAGCAATTAGAGCCATTTCACACTACAGAGGAAACCGTGCGACAGGAGACTATCTGCTTCCCATCACGGGAATAAAGATTTTACTGGATTTGCTTAAAAAGGCTCGGAAGGAGAAAAGCTGCAGTGAAAACCACGGGCATGAAACGCACGCCAAGAGCCACGGGGAAGGCACAAGACCAAAACGTTTGAGAACTGCTGACACCCTGGGCAAGGCAAAGCCTAACCAAGGCGTTCTTCCCAATTTTTCCGTTTTTCTCGGAAAACATTCTCCCCAGTAACATTATGAGACGCTGCAGAGACCAGTTCTTTGGTTTTGTGAACATCTGGACTATGCACAAACCTCCTAAGGCCAGTTTGATGTACCAGCTCGGTGTTACGATGACCCCAGAGCGTTCCCCTACTGCTTGGAAACCACAGGACCAGTAATTCAGCTAATTCAGCTTCCTTGGGAGCAACATGATCCGCCAGCCAAGAACGTGGTTTCAGCAGGAATGAGAACTGAGCTCCCCAAAAGACTTCCAAATCCAAGAAGATTGGCACTTTTCTGCCAATAATCCAAGATGATGATGCAGCACAGCAAAAAAAACTACCTTACAAACGACCTGTGACATTTGATTCCAGAACAATATATATTCTTCTTTTTACTGAAGTAAAATTTGTTATCCTCCTGCTTCTTCACAGTTAAGAAATGGCCCAACATCCCTCTAGCAGGGGGATTTGTACATACAGAAATCAATTCTGCAGAAATTGGTTCTTGAACTAACACAATTCTCCAAAAATGAAGGTAATACCTTATCGCGGGGTCAGTATTGCTCTCTGCTTCCACCTTTCATCACCTATTTCCTTCCTTTATTAACTTAGTAACTCGAAGAAAATGCTTTAAGACAAGTGAGCCCCTTCTCCTTCCCTTCCCCTGGAAAGGGAAAAATGATCCAAGCACTCACTCTAGCTCTGCTGCACACGTGAAAGGATGAAGCACTTTAAAAAACAGCCATAGGAGTCCAAAAACCCTATAGAAAATGGGCGCTCTGGAGACTTGTGTCAGGACAGGCTGCAGCTCCTTGGAATTCAGGGAATAAAATAGAGGTTTCCTTTTACGGAGGGACAAAGTCTTACTCTGTACTGCTGTTATTATTCATTTTACATTGGCTTTCTAAAAGGATCTGAACTACAAAGGTCTTCTAATACCAGTCTTTAAATCAGATATGAAAATCTCTTCAGTGTTGGTTTCGGTGCAAGATTTTGGGACCTTTCTGAGCCTATAGAAATAGGATTACCTTCAAGAGAGGCCTCAGGCTCGTTATGTTTCATTATGCCCCTATGCAAATACACAGATTTTTCTAAAAAAAACCCTCAAGAGCTTCACTAAAGCTGATAACCTCAGTCATAATCATTGCAAGAGAGTAAAGACATTTAGGTTACGGCCACTTCATTTATAACACTTCACAAGCCGTTGTATATAGATAGGGAAGACAGCAGGAGAAAACCACAAATGACATTGTAATTAGTTTCTAAGCTGGCCCAGAGACACCAGGACCAACTAAGTCGTCAAGTGAGTTTCTTTTGTGATAAAGATTAACTTCATTTTTCTGCAAGGATGCGTTTCCTCAATACTTCTCCCTAAAGAATCAAGCCCTTTCTGAGCCATTAATCCTGACAGTAAACAAGGATTAATGACTCTATGTGAGTTGGCAACATTTTCAAAACTTGTTAGAGTCAATGTAGTCTGCAGAATGAAATCTGCCAAAAGTTGCAGCAATTACACAAGCCAAATCTCAAAAGTATTAATAAATTTTGTCTATCTTCCACAGGCATCTTCCTTGCCATGAAATCTGAAAGAAATTGGTCGAGGGGTGGTTATCTGAACATTTCATTGCTGGGTAAATTGAATACATTCAAGTTACAGCTTCTGCTTTCCAGTCCTTTATAAACCCATAAGTATTTCAATACTCATGATTAAATTAAGCTCCTATTCACATTTTAATCATAAGGCCCCTTTCGCTTCTACAACAGCTTTGGGACCCTTCAAGTCTGCACTAACATATCTGCCTGCGACCCATATTATTATTATTACTAAGACTCCATGGTAGCCTGGAGAAAAACCATCTGATTTTGAAAAAGGCTGAAGATCCTCCCCCAAATTACCCTGAAAGACAGACAGGATCTTCCCCAAATAACAAGCAATTCAACATCAGATATCAACTAACTTTTCATTTATTGCAGAATTATTTGTGATGAGCATGTGACAATTGCGACTCACTTTCTTATTTCTGCATGGATGTTTCGCTAAATATTATTCTACCAAAAGTTAATGACTTGGATCTTGCTAATAACCTACAAATTAGGTTACAAGGAACTCCTGACATATCTACTGCCCTGAAAGTGAGAGAGAGAAGCTGCTTTTCAACACACGTATTAATTATGGGTAATACTACACAGTGACAGCTAGTATGTACACCAAGGAACGCCGGCTTCGTTCCGGTGTCTCCATAAGGTGTTTTCCAATTTTTCCCAAACGAGGTCACTCTAACGACAGCCAGGCAAGCTGTGATTTCATTCCTGTGCAGAGCTACGTGCACATCACTATTCCCGTAAAGCTGCTATCACCACAAGAGCAGTTTCAAAAGTCCAAGCCCTGTTATCTCCTGTGCACGGAGTCCTCTGGAAGGGGCTCTGATGTGGCCTTGCCTGGAAAACTGTCACCCAGGAAACCTGCGCAGGGACTGGAATTGCAGGACAACCTTTGCCTGCTGCCAAACCGCCGAGGACAACGTGTGACAGCACCTGGAATCGTGGTGGCCCCGTGTCCAACCGGGCAGGAATCTCCCCTCGGAGATGCCAAACAGGAGCCGCCAGCGCCGCTTCTGCGACCGAACTGAATCTGTATCAGCAGCAAAGCCATTTTAGCAGCGACATAAAGGTGAAAAGCTTCACCGTAAGCATCGTGCAGGCTGCAGAGCAGCAAGCTCGTAAGCTTTTAGCACCAAGTTACCACATAACTTTTTGCTGTTGTGGGTAGCACAGATATTAACTCAGAGTGTGGGCGGAAGAGGCACTTTTAAGTCTGGGCTGGTACACAAGTGGTTTCAGGGGATTAGTAAAGCAACCAGTTGCTTCCTCCCTGAACCATCCTAACTTCTCCCTTCTCCTCTGCCATGAGATTTGCATATCCCTTTTTTTTTTTCTTTAAACAAGCATTTTATTTTCCTGCTCGACACACTCTAAAACTCCTCCTTCCTGGGGCACCATGGCCACAAGCTCTGCAAAGTCACCGTCTCGAGCTGCATTCTTGGGAAGAAGCCAGACCTACCAGATGAAGCTTTGACACCAGTCAGGGGGCTGAGAAAAGACTTTGTAGCAGGAAGCGACTGCACAGGAAAACAACCCAATTCATTCAATATTTTATCAGTTATTTTTAAATTCTTTTGTAAATAATATTAAGTACTTATAGTCAAAAATCCCAAATCCCGCAAAGCTCCTCTCTGTCTTTGCCACAAGACCATCCTTCCTCTCCCTGGAGACCTGCCCTCTTCCTTTACATTCATTCAGCAAAAACCAAATCGCTACTCAACCCGACTGCTTTTCTCTTCAAAGGAGTGCTCACCAGAGGGTTATGCCTTGCATTTTCCTAAGATGTTTTATGCTTACGAGAGCTGTCAGGAGCTTTAGAGCACTAATTAAAGCAACGTTATTTGACATCCTATTTCCACAGCATCGAACGCAGCTTTCGCGTGTTGGCCACAACAGCGCGCAGGAGGCCAAAGTCGCTGTTGAGACTTCGACGAGCTCCGTATCAAAAGAATAAAGGTAAAACAAGTTGTTTTAATATAAAATATAATCAGAGGGGAATGGTTTGGGACCACTGAGAGGTTGTGGAGCCTCCTTCTCTGGAGATCTTCCAAACCCGCTTGGACGCAGCCCTGTGCCACGTGCTCTAGGTGACCCTGCGTGTGCAGGGGGTTGGACTAGATGATCTCTAGAGGTCCCTTCCAACCTTAACGATTCTATGATTCACTGAAGAAAAAAAAAGCATGTTTTTTAGGAGGAAGTCATCAGCGCCAAACCTCTGCAGCCTCTTTTCTGCAAGGCCTGACATTGCAGCCAGAGGGAAGGGTGCAGCACTGCTGCCCTTACGCGGGCAGAGGCCGCATTCCTGCAGGTGTAGGTCATGGAAAACAAAAACCAGAGATACCTACGAAACGGTGATTGCTCCGAGCGGGGGAGGAAACGGTCCCTTTATCTCTTTAATGTCCACTGCAAGTCGAATAGCTGCAAGAGACTCATCTATTACAGCAACTCTTGAGGTATAACAGCGATTGCAATTTTCCCCTTTCACTATAAAAGCCCAAAAATGAATGCATAGAGAAACACTTTCCCTTGAATTCAGTAGTGCTATTTCCAGCTTTACCGGGCTGTAAGACAGAGGCTGGATGAGCCTTGCTTTAAACGTAAAGGAGCACTAAGTGCAAAGCAGTCACTCCTGAACTTCTCATTCTCAAATCACCACCTCCACAAAGGAATGACAAGTTCCCTCAAATTACCTGATGCCCACAAGCAACTCCCCTCTTCAAAAATGTTGTCTAGGCACAACGAGAGAATCACCTTTTCTTCCATACATAATCTGCAGGACAAACCCTGCTGTTTTTTACACTCTACTCTCCTATATAGTCTGGCTGTCCATAAAAGCACATGCACGACAACTGTGCCAAAAGCATCAATATTTAACCAGCTTCTCAGGAGAAAAGCACAGCTCAGGTTCACACTGTCCTGCTTGACTTTCAGCAGTCCAACAAGCTTATTTCCAGTCAGCTTGAGGGATGCTAATCTGAAATCAAAATTTGGTGAAACTGCTAAGCATAGAAGCACTTCGAGTTAAACAGATTCATTTTCCATGTACTTTTTCTTAGGTTCTGTTCTTAAAATTAAGAAGAACTTACTTGACAGACTTGAAATCTCACTGAAGTTGATAAGTATCTGCTGATGCTCCAAATACCACCCCATGCCTAGGCTGTATAAGTGGTTCTGAACAGTTTCTGTCACCTCCCACCAACTTCAGGGGCTCCAGCCCCTGACACAGTCCTGCAGCCTGCAGGAATATTGTTCAATGTCACTGTTACCACTAAATATTCTTACCTTTTAGCTTTGAAATAATAATCCGTGAGGTAGAATAACATCAGGTAGCACTAACAGCTACAACATTTATTCAGAATATTTCACAGAGGATGACATACAGTGCAGAGTCAAAAACCTACAAAACAATCATCACTGAGCCAAATTCCAACAAATTCTTCTTAAAATAATTTGATTTGCATGTCTTAACTCACGGATTTTAGAAGTGGAGAAAACATCTACAACACAGCAACCTTTCTACAGATTAAGCAGCCCAATACTCCAAGCCTCAGGTAGAAACTAATTAAAAAATGCAAACAGTCTCTGAAAATTTCTAATGAATAAATAGAAGCTATATTGGACTAAATGATTTGGATGTTCACTGTTTTAGCTTCAATATGCTGTAAAGTGGTGGATTTTTTTCTTTTTCTTTTTTCTTTTACAACTCTGGGAACTGAGTTATCGCCAATACCCACTGCAAGGAGAAGGGACCAACAAATTACATTGTGTTTGCAGCAAAAATCCACTCTGCAGATAAGTCCCAAGCAGAAACCCCAGGCAACGCGTGACAAACCTGCACGAAGGCCGGGCTGCCTAGCAACTATCACCCTGCAAAGCAAAACGCTGTCTGTGAGCAGGGTGACAGCGTTAAGGATACTCCAGAGCTCGACACTAGATAACAAACACTAAAAGAAACTTCCAGCTGAAAGAAAAATTGAAGTCGCAGGGGGTTAGATTTTTAAGAAAAAGCACCAGAACTTAAGGGTCCAATATATGGAAGTTAAAGACAAGTTCAACAAGTTCAAGGCTCTTGTTAAAAGCAATTTTCATGTACATTATGAGTGCACATTTCAACAGGTAATGCTGCTTTGCTACGGCTACGTTAGCCATGACGAAGGTATGAGCGAGTAGGTGTGACCAATACTGGGGAGGAAAAATAAAATCCTCTTAAAAATTGCTTTAAAAATTTAAGAAACTCCCCTCCTCATGCAATATAATACCTCATAAGACTAGTGGCTCACGAGCTGCACAGTAACAGAGCCTGAGGTGTTAGCTCCTACTCCTACACATCAACAAGTGGCCTTCAAACTTCTAAGCAAGAACAGGATTCCTGGGGAGCCCAGAAACTTGGAAGTTTTTATTCATACAACATTTATATCCAAGACCTGTTTCAATGAGAAGTCAACCACTTTGCTATCTGAGTGAGTAAGGGAGGATACTCCATCATCTAGGTTTAATATAAGCAATAAACTCTTCTTATAATAGACTTCAAAAGCAATGGTTTTCTGAGGAATTTATTCAGCCAGTGAAGTAACTGTCAGCTTTAAAAGCTAAGACTTAAATGTGCTTCCCCCCCTTGCAAGCCGAGACCGTTTTGCAGGCCAGCAGCACCACTAATTTGGGGGAATACAACGGAAATGATCACGTCCTGCAGAACCACGTCGTGCTCGAAGCAAAAGCTGCATGCACACATGCAACGAGCAGAGCTGCCAGCACAGGAAAGTCTCTTAGCTCTTCTTGCAAACATTTTGCAAGTTATTTCCTGTCAGCTGCTTTGCACCCACAGAAGAGCAGCACAGATGAGGGAGGTTGGCAATTCCCTTCTCCTGGGTGTCACTGACAGTGTTGGGAATACATCCATGCTCCCCCGCAACTGCCGGGAACATTTCTGCATGATGAAACATTGCCCAGATGTGATTTCTGTAAGACAAAGCTCAACTAACATCTAACCCGTAAAATTTCAGCCTCAGTCAAAGCTTCAGCTGTTAATAATGAACCTGCCCCCGTGCAGCAAACATTTCCCTGTCAGCATAAGGAGGGACACGTGGCCAACCATTGCCTAACATGAGGCAGCTCTTCAAGCAGCTCTTACCTAAAATCAGGCAGGATCCTGGCGTATTTTCAAGAAAAGCTGTATATTTTTTCAGCAATATCAGTTATTGTCTTTCACTTTTTTCCCCTGTGTCAAAGAGTTCTACAGAGTAAATCCATATAGAGTATTGCCATCGTATATTTTCTTTCTGATTTTCCCCATTCTTTTCTAAGATGCAATCAGTGAAGTGTGTCCCTCTATGTATTCCTCTCATCATTTACTATTTTTAAAAGCAGTAGCATTCCCCCTTACTCCTAATGATCATTTTTTTCCAGCCCATATTTATATACACACAAGAATACATGTATAATGTTAGCATTTCCTCTCCAGGCACCTGCAATTTCTGCCTGCTGCTCTAGGAGATATGAGAGCCGATTAATTGTACAAGAACAGTCATATATTATAAAATGGACAAATAGCATCATGATATTTTCAACTTCAGCTAATACTTCCTTTAATTGCAGTTTTGGCTTACCATTCCATATATATAACATATAAAAATATTTTACTAAACTGCACAAGAAAGGTGCTGCTTCCCCTCACAAGAGGATTACTTACTTGCAATGTACCAAAGCATGATTCTCACTGTTTAATGTGCAATTCCACCAGCCAACACACTACCTGTATTTATAGCTTTAATAATTCTTTTTATAACTCCACATCCTGATTTTTTGGAATGAAGCTAGTTTATTTTAATTAGAAGTTGTACCTTTCTGTTATCATTCACCCTCTCCCCTCTCGACCCTTTAAAACTTTTTGCAATATCACTTGGTCTTCGAGACTCCTTTATAATTATTTTCCAGCACTACTTTTGTCCCCTTGATACTGCATCTTTAACAACATTCTGTCTTGCTCTTAGTCTGCATTTCTTCTTCAAAAGGATTCTTCAGCTTTCCAAGATAAGAAATCGTTAATCCAAAGACAAACTATGGAAAGACTTCCCTATATCAACCCAAACACTGCTTAAAGCCTGTAATTCCCGCATTTTTCCCCTACTTATTGCATAAATAAGATTTTTTTTTCTGTTGTGTCATACTAAATTGTGAGCAATGGTTTCATCCTTCAACAACTTTTAACTTCACTTAAATCTTTCTCTTTGAGAGTATTGCTGATAAATAATAACCACTAAATACCTTGAGAGTAAATCATGTATTTTTTATGTTAATAAAGATACTCAATTATGGAAATAACTACTACTAAGCACTAATTATGCAGACATTGCAATAGCTGAGAAAGAAACATAGCCTGGTTTAACACACTTGCTAACCTCAATTAGCCACATTTGTTCACTCAAACAGTTTTTACCATGTGTCAGGCTTGGCAATCTCTATTCTGTAGCACTTACAAACCCCAAATTTTGACAAAAGTACACAGAATTGGGAGCTTCTTTCATTTTAAAGCATATCCTCTTAATGAAAAAGTTCAAAGGTAGTTTACTGGGCAGCTTTATTACCTGCTTTACTTTACAGGTATCACTGCCTATTCACAGACCTGTGCTAGACTAAAATCTGACTGATTTCTGCCAGTGTTATCAGTTACACACCAATTAGAGTCATGCCTACAGTATGAAATAACATCCCTGGAAGAAAACTCCCTTTTCTGAAGTCAAAAACAAACAGTATTTTTCATGGGTGTTCTCTGGGAGGTGTAAAATGACAGCACAAATAAATTGCCAATAAAAATATTGGGACAAACTTAATAGTCTACAGTAAGTGCTGTATTTTCAGGGATTTTTCAAAACTCCTTACACACATTTTGATTATTACGTAGGACTTGCCTATTCTTTTCAATCAAGGTGAGTTCACACCCTCTTCCAAGCCCTAACCACCAAGTACTAAGGTTGTGAGTAAGCTGCAGCACACAGTTAATCCTGGTTGATAAAGAAACTTTAACCCTGACCTTTGCAACAGAGAAGACGGATGACTACAGAAAGAAAAAGGAAGCAGACAAGCCAGACTAATATATCCCTCATTTACACCGGATCCCTTAAAGCTGACATGCCCTTGAAAAGGGAAAAGGGGAGATTTTGACCTAAAAAAGATTGTAAGGGGAAGCCCGAGATAAAGAAAACTCCATTGATCTACTGTACACGATTGGATTGCAGGACCCTGCACAGCACTAGGGAGGACTGCTCAATAAAACAACTGGCTGCATATCTGTCTCTTGGGAAAGGTCATTCCTTGGTTAAGAAATACTAACAGGAGGATGCAATATTTTTGAAGTTGTATAAAAACAGACTTTCTTAAGTCTTTTACATGCATTTATTAGGCATCAGGCTGCTGGAGAAATGAGCAAATATTATATTCAGGTTGGAGGTGTAGGAGAAACAGAGGCTGAGCAGGTGTCGCCTTGACTTTCAAGGGGTTTTAACATTTTGAATGCAGAATTGGACACAGTTAGTTTCAGTGGCAGTTAGGCCAGCTGAATTCCTCTGTCTCCAAAAGTCAGGTCCCCAAAATTTCAAGCCAGGTATGTGTAGAAGTATGAAATACATCGAGATGATGGAAAAGTGCTGGTTTTACATGCATTCATTCCCCAAGGTCCCATGGGAAATCAGAGGCAGAGGTGGGTAGATTGGTAAGAAACCCCAAAACCCACTTCTTTAACTGAAACACAAATGAGAAGAGTAGCTCAGATATCTGCAATGTTGACTGAGCTGAACGGAAGGAGTTTTTGCAAATAATGTAGAACTCTTTGGCCTTCAAGGCCCACCTTGCAGAGACAGGACAAATAAATGGCCACTCTGCGATGCAGGCTAATTGGCACAATAAACAATTAATGTAAACCTACCCATCTCCCAAGCTTCATTTCCACCACACAGGATGGAAGAGGGGAAATGTGTATTTTTCCAAAACTCATAGGTGTTTTTCCCAATGTCACTGCCTGCTGGAAAGGGGCTGCATCACATCAAGAGGAAATGGGGCTGATCAGATCTCTCGTTTTAAAATTCCCTCCCCAGTCCCCAAACTGATCCTGGCACATCAGTCAGAAAGGTAGGCAAGTCCTTAGGATGTCCAAACTCATCCTGCTTTGCAAGCATTTAAAGAGTTGATTCGCAATACAGTATTTTATTTTTCCTTTCTCTATGGAAATAAAAGCACTCCAGGTTTGTTAGAACTCTTTCCACTCATTCTGAACAAGTCTAAGAATCAAAATGAATGATTTCACAGCACAAGGCAAAGTTACTGACCACAGACTTAGAAACACGTAAACAAAAGCATAAAGTAAAAAAAAGACCAAAAAAAAAAGTAAAACTAATATTTTCCTTGAACGGGAATATTTAAGATTCCTGTGACTTAGTTGCAAAGTGAATTCAATGTCCTCCTATCTCAAGGCTGCTACGTTGCAGATCAGTGAATTTTTAGGAGGGCTTCCACATTTCTTTCTTTGCTTAGTCAGGCCATTGGATGACAAGTTGCCCATGAGGCAGCAGTGTGTCCTCGTGGCCAAGAAGGCCAATGGGATCCTGGGGTGCATTAAGAAGAGCGTCTCCAGCAGGTCGAGGGATCCTGCCCCTCTATCAGCCCTGGTGAGGCCACATCTGGAGTATTGTGTTCAGTTCTGGGCTCCACAGGACAAGAGGGATGTGGAGCTGCTGGAGAAGAGAAGGCTGAGAGGGGACCTGAGCAGTGTCTAGAAGTACCTCAAGGGAGGCAGTGAGGAGGATGGGGCTGGCCTCTTTTCACTGGTGGCCACCAAAAGGACTAGAGGTCATGGCCCAAACTGAAGCACCAAAAGTTCCACAGGAACTTAAGGAAAAATTTCTTCCCAGTGAGGGTGCCAGAGCACTGGAACAGGCTGCCCAGAGAGGTTGTGGAGTCTCCTTCTCTGGAGATCTTCAAACCCCCTTGGACGCAGTCCTGTGCCACGTGCTCTAGGTGACTCTGCGTGTGCAGGGGGTTGAACTAGATGATCTCTAGAGGTCCCTTCCAACCTTAAGCATTCTATGATATCGGTTTATTTTCAGTTTATGGCTCCTAAGGTTAGCAACAGCAGGAAATGAAGTTTTCTTCAGTCTGGGACGCTGTTTTCTCACACCAGGCTCACTGTCTGGTCTGGGAAGCCAGCTCAATTGCCACCCAATTCCTCCCTTGCCAGGGGGTGCAATTTGCATTACAAATTCTCTCGTGGCTGATGTATGAACATTTCTTAAACATATGTTAGCGAGTACGAACTATGCAGCATTTCATTAGTTAGCAGGCTCTAGAGAAACTATGAATGGCATATTCTTACTACAGGTGGCTAACGTGTCCTTTGAGTTTTTTGAGTCCTTGAGTTTTTCAATGGCCCTGCCAGCAGAGACAGGCTCGAGTTAGCACAGGTACCCAGGAGCTAAACAGAAACCACACACTGCAGTTCATCATCTCTTTGCTTGTCCATTTAATGCTGCTGGGAGGTTCAGTTGTTCAAGAGATCAGATAAAGAATACTTTCACTTACCAGTAATGTACAGTGCAGTTCTGCATGACAAGACTATCATATGTTGCATTTAAACGAAGCTCTCAGTGTATTTAACTAATTTTCCATCATTCTGCAAGATTACTTGCCTGTCTTTTTTTCCAAAAAATAGGTAAATGTAATTGCCCAGTATTGCTTTTTGCCTTTTCTTGCTGCCCTGTGTTTTTTTAAATGCATATATTTTTCCATTTCCTCCCCTTGCAAACGAGGGAAAAAAATAACGAGTCACAACTCTAACTGTATTAATCATTACAGGCCTTTCCACATCCCACTCTAGGAAGTTAAACAGATCTAAGCCAGCTCCTACATAAACTGCCTGCCCTTCTAGGGATCTTTAATGCATGTTACATCCCACTAGCAAGCTACTCCTACAGCTACAGCTCTTCAGTTTTTTCTTTTCCTTCTTACACACCAAATCCATGACCATTGCAAGAAAATAGCTTTGCAATGAAATCAATCTTCACAATGCCCTACTCAAATGATTTTGCAGATTTAAATCTTTTCTGACCCATAATACTACATGAGAAGAAATTGAAGTGTTGACACATTAATTGCTAACATTTTTTTTAAGGGTGGGAGGCAAATGCTCACTTTAAAATGCAGTAAGCACGAGGTTTTCAAAGCATCTTCCCAGCATGGTAAAGCTCAGCCTTGTTTTCTAGCTGATGGTAACCAAATTGCAGGAGGAGCATGTTTTCTTTTTTGTTTTGCTTTCAAATGAAAGCCCTCTGGCAAAGCTTGCATTTCTCTGCAGCTAGCCTCATATATAATTTATGAAGCCTGACCTCCCTAATCCAAGGATCTTACCTGGCATCTCCTTTTGAAAGGTTGGTGTTTACAGGATGGAGAATAACCTTGTTTGCATCCACATCCACCACGCATTTTGTATGCAGATCGAGCTCTGTAAAGAAATGACAAAGTGTCAAACGCTGCTCCCGAGAGCACGAGGACCCCATTGCTTCCTCCAGACACCAAATTTATTCATGCAGCCCGACAGCCACCCATCAGCCACAGAATAGGAACAGGACTGTTGCCAAACTCCACTTCCAGAGGCACTTTGCTGGCATGGATTTGGTCCAGCTTTAAGGCAGGAGTTCTTTTCAGAACAAGAAAGAGCACTTAGGCCTTACCAACAGTATGAAATTTCTTCTGGAGAAGGAACCATTAGGCACAGTGCTACTTTGACAGCTCTTATTGCTGTCTCAATGCCCTGGCTGCTCACAAGGAATGCTGCCCCTACCATGTGCAGCACATTTTTGTGGCCACTGCAGTGATGCTGCAACTTGCCAGGCAGCTGCCAGTCCCAAAGCACCTGCTCAGTGAAATGCAAGTCCCATCAAAACCAATTTAGGTGTGAGCGCATAGGAAGGGGCTTATTCTTTCCCACAGTTTCCTGGGAAACTCTTCCAACTTCACACTAAGGAGTGTGATGCACTGCATGAGCAATAGGAACACTTGGAATATATGAGAATTCTCAACAGCAGAGGTGGGGCAAAGAAAATAGACGCTCTGGCTAATGCTGACAACCATCCAAGTCGACACCCAGTGACAAAGTGAGTCAGATATTAGAAAAAATGGGAAAAAGCAAACAACCATTCCCAATTAAAATACTGCCTGCACACGTAGGGATCTAGACACAAGCAGCCCTTTCCAGTCCCGTGCTCTTACGGCCTGGAAAGCGCACGTGAAGGCCGATGCCTACGTACATGAGACACTAATCACACCCGTGCAAAGCTCCCGCACGCTGTGATGATGAGGAGCTCCTCAGAATAACCTCCCCACGGTGTCCGACACCACAGCTGAATCACCAAAACATGCCCGTGCCTAATCATATTAATTGTAATCCTTGTCCTCCTTCATCTCTGATCTTCCCGTCTCCGTCACCTCTGCCTGCTCCTTCACCTCGCAGCACCTGGACCAACTCCGGCTGCCGCTCTTCCTGGCACAACCGCAGGGCTTAATTTACTGCATGGCACCCTACAGGCTTAAAAAAATGTATATATAAATAAATAGTAAGAGGAAGTTTCTCTCTCTGGCCTTTTTTTGAAAAAAATAAAAAAATAAAAAAAATTGTAGGTCATTCACTGTTTTAAACATAACAAAGCAAGCCAAAGCTCAAGATTACTGCCCACAGCAAGCAGTCACATGAAGCTGAAATCCTTCTGAACAAAACTACTGCTCTGTTATTAAAGTGTGCTTTTGCAGAAGGAACAGACAGACAAGTTTCAGAGGCTGGTGTTTATTTTAATTCCTCTCCACACCCCGAAAACCAATTTACCTATCATTAATATGCAATGCATGCTTGCTTAGATGAAATTATATTCTTTGTACTTCCCAGATCTGACAAGCCACTTTATCTTGGCCTGGCTGGTTAGTGATTAACATCCTGCACTGCAGTGACCTGCTTTTCTTTAACTACTGAAGATTTTTATACTCTACCTCCCTTATGCAAAGCATGAGCTACATTCACCCTGTTTACAAGCAGTCTCTGCCACATCCTTGAGTCAATCCTGCACCTTCAGCTTTTGAGAATGTTGGTTGCTCACCTTCCACTACTGCTGCGCTCACCGAGCTCTGCTGAAGTCCCTTGAAGCTCCTTCAATGACAGAGACCCACTCAGCATTAAATAATGGATGTGTTTGGGCACTTTTATGAGATAAATTGGCCTGAGGAAAGGTCTGAAGAGCAGCAAAGAGCGCAAAGGAGAGCAGACCTTGCATGTCAGGGAATAGGACAGGGGAGGGAAGGTGGAAGAGCAAGGCTGTCTCCCAGCCAAGGCAACCTGCTACCCCAGCTCACTGTATCTCGTGAAAGAGGCCATGAGAACTGGTTACGCTCAATTTCTCAGCTGGGGTATCCATCTAGAAGGCATTAAAGCGACATAGTCCAGTTTCCTGGGCAAGAAAATTTACCTGGCAGCTCACATTTTATCCTAAAACCAGCTGAACTTCTGTTTTAATAGCACGTCATATGCTTTCAGCAAATTTTGGCCCCGTGACAAACCATGCTCTCTGGCTGACTTCTATTTTCTGTAATGCTTCAGGTAGGGTTTAGAGATGAATCGTACATTACCCACAACTGAAAATCCTATCACCATAATTTCCACCTCATTAAGTTTTTAGTGGTTTTAAAGCCGGTGAGCCTCACAGACAAATTATCCTCCTGCTCTTTTGGATACAGTCACACTCTGCCTGTACTTTCACTCGTTTCAGCATCTCCTGGGTAGGCAGACGACAAACCAAATTGTGATGCATCAAGGTAAGAGGATAAACGTGCACAGCCCAAAAATGCCAATTAGTGCATCCTGCAGTAAAGACTAATTTAAGAGAAGTGAAAAGATGATAGAAGTGACTGGCACAGTCAAACTATGGGGATTTATCTCAAATCTTGTAGCTTTGTTTTTTCATTATATCAACTAGAGTTAAAATCACACCTATTATTATTGCTAAGCTGCTTCCACTTTCAGCCATTATGAAGCAAGCACAATCAACTACTCCTTTGCTTCATCAAATCAGGCAACTAATCAGCTAATTGCTTTTGCAAAAATTAAAACTCCAACTGCCATCATCTCAAGAAGCATTTACTGCAGAAAATGAAAGCCTCTTTCAGAGCTTCAAAGCAAGAGAACCAGGATGTCCATAATAAAAAGGTAGCATATATCTTAGTCATTCTTCCAAATTTATATTTCATAGCTGTAGAAGCCAGCAAAGCTGTTGGGTCACACATCTGCAGGCTACTCACGGGCAATCTCCAGGCTGACTTTTCATTTAACTTGTCAAACTGGAAGCTGGGGAATGAGGGAGGCCACAGTGCTGATCATTTCTTTTGATTGCTCAACACCCCACAAAGAGGAATTTTTCTAAAACGATAAAAATCAGAAGCCAAGGTCTTAGCTGAAACCATATTCGTGCCCAGGATGGACATGCAATCAAGAACAGCAGTGCCTTAACAAAAATACCTGAGCGGCTGTGCAGGGAAATGCAGGTTTTTCAGACACTCTCCTAAGAAGTCACCACATCTTTAATGCGGCTGTAGTTCAGGACCAAACAAAATGACACAGCTGATAGGCTTTACATAGCAGCTTGAAATAATCTTCAAATGAAAGATAAACTCATCTAACAATTAAACTGTTAGTCAGGTCCATGGCATCAGCCCTTAGGCCAACAACCAGGGTAACTGAAATATTGGTTGGAATGCTCTTAACCTTCCATACGTTCCTCTTCACATGCTCTCACATTTTATATGCTGAATTAAGAGAAAACATCTCCCATTTCATCCAGAGCCTTTATTTCCAAATAAGTTTTTTCCCCTCAGCTCTCAATTTAAGCTCTTCTTTCTGACAGTTGACAGTTTTTCAGCCCTTTCAAATGCAATTTGAGCACAAACCCCACTGAAACAAAGATGGGAACCTGGTGTTATCTTACAGCAACATTTGTGGTGGTTTTCTCCTTCTCGCAGTACCAGGTTAAGGCAGCTGTACTGACATCTAAGGTATGTTTGGAGAAGAGGACATTAACTTAGACAGTTTAGACCACTTTCAAAAAAAGCTAACTGAGGTGTATTAAAACATATACAAAGTGAGAGTTTAAAGTGGATATATCAAGCCCACAAGTCAAACTGGCCACAAACACGGAAGCTCGTGATCTCCTGCAACAACTGAGAGAACAGAAATGTTATATTTTAAATTGCCAATAGATTTTTTAGGAGATTAACACTTCAGAACAGTGTGGCGTTACCTACTGCGTGGCAGCTTTGAAGTTGCATGGAAAAAGAAAGCACCCTCAGCTTCTTGAGCCTTCCTCAGCTTGAAAAGGCAATTAGCACTGAGAAATGTTTAAACATTATTTCGAAAATATTTAAGAGCTTATTTATCACACGTGGACTAAAGGAACACCAAGGAAAAAAAAAAAAGGCTTATTTTTGTTTTGTTTTTTTCATAATAATAAAAAAAGCTAGAAGCAAGTTCAAATGAAACAAGTCCTCAGGTCTCCCTGCCAATGTTTGTTGCTTTAAAATGACTTTTCTCTTTACCCTTTGCTATAGAGAAGCCAATACAAACAAAGAGAAAACCGACTGTAGGAGAGCAAGTGAAACTAACTTACACCTAAATGACAACACCAAGAAGTAAAGCTCATGGGAAAAAAACACAGTGAGAGCAATAGAATTTTCAGGGCATTAATTTAAAGCCCTGGTAACCTCAACATCCAAAAATACAGTTGTTTGGTAGATTCGAAGAACCCAACACGTAGTCTAAGTAGGCATCTTCCCTGTTACACATAAACTGCGCAAATATCATTCATGAAATTTTCAGTTTGCAGCAATTAAAGAGCATTAAATATGCATGAGAGCATCTGGAAGGGCACGCAACACTGATCTGGATGATGAAGTGCAAGGCAACCCAGCCTCACCATGAACACGGCGAGCTCTCCTCAACTGTTAACGCTGTGTTGTCCAACATGTCCAAACTTTATCCTGTCCTCTGCTGTTTTGTTCACTGCAAGAAGGGAGCTTAGCAAACGGCTTTAGTAAAGGCACGCTGTGTTTCTGGATATGAACCTTCCTGATTGCCCCCTGCTTCCGTGTGCTTGTAAATGAGTCAATGCAGGAGCTTCCTGATGCAGCGAGGAGCTCTGAAGAACCTCGATGCACAAGCGAAGCTGCTTTGGGTCAGGCTTCCAAGCCAACAGGAACCAAACACAACCATGTTTGCTCTGTCACTGACAACCCTAAAGCCAAGGTAGGACTATCCACTGGGAGCACGTTGGATCTTTTGTTGACTTTGGGAAGATGAAGCAAAGGTGAAACCAGAGCAGCAAGGAGCACACACCGCCCTTCAGGCTAGCTCTGAAGACGTGATTAGCACAACAGTTTGTAATTAGCACAACTGTTTGCTTGCGTGGCCTCCACATTTGCCTGGCAGTCGCACAGGTTCCCCGGCAGTCAGGAACGAGCCCGTAACACCTCAGGAGTGCTTAAAATACAGTTGCATCACTGAGGAATGCGAGGCCAAGCTCCTCCTTGACGTGCTCAGATAAAGTAGGGCACAAAATGAGGGCCCAACACAGCAGTCAGTAGGTACCAAAGCAAATTCCTTCCTTTTGAGCACCTGCAGCAAAAACCCGAACGTGCCATTACAGGCAATGTGGATATTTAAACTGGAACTCATTGGTCCTTAGTGCCACAATCAGGGGAACAGTTTAACCCATCCCAGGAGCTTAAGCTGGCTGAAAGCATCAGGCCCTACCCTTGAGTGCAAGTTATATGTTTTGTTTCACTGAAAATCTTTTACTTGAAGTAATGCCACACTGAATTGATTCCAAGGCACTAAAGAAACACATGGACTTCGACATACTGCGCTTATGGGATGCCTACACATCAGCATCACCTGCAACCACAACACTCAGGAAGACAAACCTTAATTAAGAAGCTTCAAGGTGGCTTTTGCTTTGCTTCGTGGTGACGTAGGAGCTCTGCGCAGAATTACGGGTAACATATAACAAATATTTGCTAAGTGTAATCAAACACTGACAATATACCTAAAAAGAAATCCACAAATAAATGAGGTAAAACTACAAGAGCTTCCTCCCACTATTAGTGATCAGTATTTTCAGCTTACCTTACAGATTTCTTCCTCAAATGACACTGAAGCAGAACCCTCTATACTACCACCTTCAAATGCAAGTACTATAAATAACTATTTGATACAGAAATCCTTTCAGCTTGCACGCAAAATAACCTATTATACCTTTATGAGCTGTATAAATTAGTAATAGTTAAACACACCACTTTTATTAACCTAATAAACCTTTGCCTTAAGAAATTCATAATTTGAACCCTAAAGACAACCACCACCACCACAAGTAAACACTAAGAATACTTTAAAGGTTAAATTTCTACAGTTGTAGCCATCTGACAGGTTTGCAATTTTAAGCCCTTCGGTGCAGAAGAAAGGAAAGAACATTACTCATGACCCTGAAGAAATACTTGCTTCAGGTCCAGAGTCCCAGATTTTCATGTAATGTTATTTAAAAACAAAGCACTTATTAAAGAGCTTCCAAGAAAGCCGCCTCTTGCCTCAAAGCCTACTAAAAACGCAAAGCCACACAAGTTTTACAGCCGGATAATTCTTAAGGAAGTCATTTACGCAAATTCTAAAATATAACATTAACTCAGCATCATATTCACTCCTATAAATTCTAGTGGTGGAAATTGGTATGGAGACACCAGGTGTTCAGAAGTGACCAAGGTGTGTGGATTGAGACAAAGAACCTGTCTAAAAATTACAAATCCAAGGGTATGTTTGAGGGAATGAAAGGGACTTGGATCTTTCAGGCCGGACTTATGTGGACTCAGGCATCACTCACGAAACACCAGGATGCTCAATAGCAACTAAACGGATCTTACAAATAGATGCACTGCTCTAAATCTAGAGTCTTCCATGTTTTTTCCATCCTCTTTTTATTTCCATCGCTTTTTCCTCCCAGGGATTTTCCGTTGAACTCAGCCCCTACCTGCAAATAAGCTGGAGGGCAGAGCGTGGCCATGACCTGGCTGGTAGGATATTTGCCAAGAGGGAGAGGTGCCTTATTCACCCAGGAACATTCAAAATTTGACTGGAGAAAAAGGTCTGCTCTGAGCAATAGAGACCTCCAGA
This sequence comes from Tinamus guttatus, assembly GCF_059628265.1. Taxonomy (NCBI): domain Eukaryota; kingdom Metazoa; phylum Chordata; class Aves; order Tinamiformes; family Tinamidae; genus Tinamus; species Tinamus guttatus. The sequence continues at coordinate 1,265,990 of NW_028289082.1, read as the reverse complement.
GTTTCCTTCTGACTTGAATTATTATGGATATTATCTGGAATTTTGGAATATGATTCCATAATCCCGAGAAGAAAGAGCCCAAGGCAGCCAGGAGGTGTCTGGGTCATGGCCAAGGAAATGAGCTCTGATGGGAAAGAGACACCTCAAGCTGGGGAGGGCTGCTGTCCAAAATGTGACAAATCACAAATTTGCACCTGGGTCAGAATGTCCTCGGTTGCTTTAACCCACAGGCTCTAAGGGCATCAGCTCCATCTCTTGTGTTTTGAGTGCGAGGCTCGAGACCTCCCATGAGCTTAGCTTGACACCCCTCTGCTTGCTTTTATTTTAGAAGATCTGGAAACGCCTTATTTAACAAGCTTCCCCCCCACCTTACTTATTGAAATAATTTAAAGAGTTGTTTAGTTTTCGGTCTTGTAGAAAATAACAGGAGTTGTTGCCTTCCTCCCTTTGGGCTGAGCTATTAAACTGCCTCCGCTTTATCCCCTCTTCCCAGAGGAATTATTGGCATACCTCTGTGGGAAAAGAGGAAAAAAAAAAAACAACTTGGATTTTTGCCTTCTTCTTTACCTCCTCGCTCCCTGCCAATATTTCCCTTTTCATACTCGCTTCCTCACAATCTTGGGCAAGTTTTTCTAATTAAGCAGAGTAATAAACATTAAAACAGATGCTCAGACCACGGTATGATTAATGTAACCTTGAGGCAAGTTTCACTGAAGAGAAAAAAAAAAAAAGAAAAAAAAAAGAAACTTTGCCTGTCAATCCTTGCTTCCTCTTCCATGTTTTCTTGTCTGTTTTGTCCTTATAAAACCCCTGTGAACTTATGTCCCACTTATGTCGCCGCGGAGAAGTGAGGGCTTGTGGTGAGGGGAAGGGGGAAAAGAGCAGAAAAGGGGGGATTTGTCCGCTCCCAAAAAAATAAACAGGAGCAGGAAGGAGGAAGAGCTCTACCCTTGTGAGGAGGAGGGACCTGGGCACTGCCTGGCTGTAAAACAGGTGCAAGAGGGGCAGAAAGAAAGAAAGAAAGAAAAAGGAAATGAAAAGGAAAAAGGGAAAAGGAAAGAGAAGAAAAAAGAGAAGGGATAAGTGGGGGAAAGCTGAGGGGAAAAGGGATCAGTGGGAGGAATGGGCGGGGGGGACGCAGGCAGCTGCTTCCCGAGGAGCAGCGCAGCCTCTCCCGCACTCCCGCCCGCACACACACGGATCGATGTTCCGTATAGCCGCGAATCTCCACACGGGCGCCCGCTCCCCCGCACCGGAGCCGCGCGGCGCCCGCGCTCCCCGCCTCGGGCCCGCCGCTCGCCCCTCACGCCGCCCGCTCCCCCACCGGCCGCGGCGGGGAAGGGGCGGGGAGGGCCGGGGCCGCGCGCGGCGCTCACCTCGCCGGTTCATGGGGCGGACACGCACCGCCACCTTCACTTTGGAGTCCCCCATCGCGCCTGCCGTTCCCCCCGGGCCGGCTCCTCCGTCCCTCCTCGGCTTCCGTCTAGGGAGGAGGGAGGGAAAGGCGCGGGGAGGCGGAGGGGGGGGGACAACGGGCAGCGCGGGGAGGAGCGCGCTGGGGAAGGGGGGGGTGCGAGACTACGGCCCCCAGCGTGCACCGCGGCGGCTCGGCCCGCGGCCGGGAGGGGGCGGCGCGGCGCGGTGCGTGCCGGGAGTTGTAGTCCTGCCCGCGCCGGAGGGGGAGGCGGGGCATGCTGGGATGTGTAGTCCTTTAGGAAAGGGATGGGGAGTCCCCAAATTGCTGCTTTTTGGGTCGCGTTGGGTGTTCGGGGTCAGGGGGGTGGTCAGGGCCTCTGAGTCGCTTCGTGCCTTGCCGACAGTGACCCACGTCGCTGCTCGGCCCCTAACCCCACCGTGCGGCCCCAGCAGCGGTTGTTCCTCCTGCCATCTTGGGGCAAATGCATCCAAATTTTGTTCTGAGGGGAGAGCAGAGTCCAAACGGCTCCGCACGCCGCATTCGGGGCTAAACTCCCTTCTCCCGAGTGCTTTCCAGCACTAAAATTCACTTTGCGGAGCAATGTCCCTTAGCCCCTCACCGCACTGTGAACTGCTCCGCTGCACTTCGTTAGCAGCGCCAGCTCGTTAAAGGAGCTCAAAAGCAGCCATGGGCTGGACACTATTAGTGTTCATCCATGTCAGACAGCTGAAAATTGTTCAACCACTTGCGAGGATCGAGAGCGAAACCCATAACCCGCAAAGATGAAAAAAAAAAAAAATTTGAATGATCGAATAACCTTGGAGTTGCTATTTTAGTTCAAAACAAGGGTTTTCTCTGTTTCAGTTTGAAAGGCCACATTTTAGCAAATAAATACTCAGAACTGTAATCCTTTGGCCCATACACGTCAGTTAAAAGAAAAAATGAGGGATGACAGATGCTTGATGACAGAGGGAACAAAAGAAACAAAACAAACACAGTTTCAAGTGGTTTTAAGATAAGATTTTTTTAGGTAGATTTTTTTTTGCCCAAGAGGATCAACTTTGATATATGATGTATCATTTGGTGCCTGACAGGTTTGAGGAATATCTTGTCAAGGTGCAGCGAATGCAAATAGAAAGCCGGTGTTTAACTGACACGAGGATTAACTCCACATCCTCAAGAAAAGAGCCGCCACATCCCAAACAAGCACCGGGGTAGGAAATTACCGTAGAAGCAAGAAGGAGAAATTTTAAAAATTACAAAAATGCGGCAGGTCAGGCCAAGCAGGGTGGCAAAAGCCTCGAAGCCAGGGCGGATATTTGGCGGACACCAGTGGAAAGCACCAAATCCTCGGCGCTCCGGTCATCATGGCCTTGGGAATCGCACGAGTTTGCGCTCCGAGGAGGACGGGGGACGTCCCGTTTGCACCCGGGCTGCACAGTTGCCTCTTGCACTTGTGAACTTGCAGATCCGATTACAGGATGAAACGGGGCTTTGAACTTCTTGTGGTATTTTCCAGCTGGGGCCTCAGCAAACCGCAGCAGCATTTTCTGAAACTTGGTACCTTGCTGCTGAGACGTGCATATACATTTATATATTTAATCCCCGCTTTACAGTTGAGGACTTTGAGCAAATTGTGGTATTTTTCACATGGGGTTGAGTCACCTGAAATCTGATTTAAATAAATGCAAGGACACTCGCCAGATGTGCAAACTGCTGCACAGGTGTGACCCAAATGCAGCTCCTCGACATCCTTCTGCATCATCTCCTTTGCTGTTTGTTATATGTAAAATTAAACAGGAATTTCTTTGGGAAATGATTGTGCTCCAGATGTTCCTCTGTTAAAAAAAATTAAAAAGGTTCCAGTGCATTTTAAGTACATAGATATGTGCAAGTGTTTAATTTTTACAAGCTTTGCCTTTGTTTTTGGTTGAAATGAAGAAATTACTTAAAAAATCAGGAAAAAGAAATCTCATTTTCAGACTCTTAGTTGCACAAGACAAGCTTCAAAGTCTCCCATCTTTTATATAATTAGTGCTATTTTTTTCTGAAAAATTAGTGCTATTTTTTCTGCAGACCTTCCCCGACTTGGAGGTCCCCTCCAGTCTCATCCTTGCACAGGAGCAGCAGCTCCTCCCGGCTCCGTGCAGTGATGTCTGGGGACGTTTCCTTTCCACAGCCATCTTCTCCTGCCACGATTTGCAGTAATGCAACTTCTTTCCCACCGGGAAAAGCGACGCCGGTCACTACCCGATGGCGAATTCCTCCATCAGGCCTTTTCCCCAGTTTGGGAGCTGTGGGAAGCATCTCTCCGGAGCAGCACAGCTCCGAGGGAGGATATTGTTTCCATTCAGGGCCTTGGGACATGCTAATTATGTTGGGAGGAAAAGAGGGGCTGGCAGCATTCCCATGGGAGGGACAGATCGGGCAACCCGTTTGCCAACGGCCAACTCAACCCTCCGTCTTGTAGGGAATTGTCCAGAGCTCTTTTCCCCCTTCCTGGTTACTGTAATGAGGGGCTGACTTCTCAGATTAGCTCTGGCTATTTAGATGCTAATTTAATTAACAAAACATCCTGAAGGGGAAAGGCATTTCTCGCCCCTCGCGTTCATTTATGTTCATTTATCCAGTTTCTGAATACAACCCTGTTTTAAGCAGGTTGAGGAGCTGCCGTTATGGCTTTACCCACCTGGATGTAACAGGGAATGAAGCTGTAACATAAAGAAGAGAAAATCAAGGCCCTTGAGCTCAGTTTTTTTATAAGCAGATGAGAAAGAAAGATCGTTTAGAAGCACCCAATTCATAAGGACTTGGTGTGTCCCACGTGTGACATATCAGCAGGCTGAGGTGGAAGAATTTGGCTCTCATTTTTGTCAAGGTAACGATACGAGTGGGTCATCTAGACATAATGATATCTCATGGCAGCCTTTGGGTCGTCTCTTCCTCCAAACTGCAGTGAGTGATAAATCAGCCTATTTTAAACCCATTTCTTCATTTGTTGGAAGGGCACATCAGAAGAGATGCATCAATTATGGATACGCTGTAGACCTAGTTTCTACCCATAAATCATTCAGGCTTTGGAAAACTAAAACTGATGTTCTCATCAGTGTTGAGTTAGTCGCACCCAGGGCACCCAGCAGCTCCTTCACATCATGCTGAAGCAGGTCCTCTGCACAAATGTCCATGGAGAAACAGTCATAAACTCTTTGTTTCAGTATTTTTTTTTCATATATTTCTTTTTTTTTTTGGTCCCTTTCCTGTGAGAACACTGGCAGTTATGTCAATGCTGCGTTCAATTCTGACATACCCATTTGTCTTTAGGTTTATCTGGCTTTTCCATCTGGAGCCACGAATATAGAAATGCAGCACAGCTCTTGTTGGCAGGTAAGGCAAAAAATGGAAGATGCCAGAGAAAAAGGGTATTAAAAATTGGTCAAGAAATCAATGGATTAAAAAAAAAATATCCAAAATGTTCTATTAAAATCCTGTTTGCTACCAACTCTCTGTTTTTTTTTTTTTTAAGGGATTGCTAGAAATTCCTCCAGCAACACAGTTCGTACTGTTTCGTAGGCTCACGTATATGGCTCACATGAGCTTTGGCACAGATTTTCTGTGTCCCTGTTCATAGGAGCTGTGCTAAATCAAAGGATTACGAGTTGCTGGGGTCATTCATAATTCTGGGTTTTGCTGATCTTGAGACAAGATTATTTAAATGTACTTGAGCTTGGCCTCCCACCCTGGCTGGGACGTGTGTGCACCCACAAATCCCTGAATTCCTGTTGCAGGACTAATTTATAACACAGGGCAAAGCCTGAAACAAATTCCGTAGATGATCCTGCCCCTCTGTCTTTTTTATTTTCAATAAATTACTCCAAATTTCAAAGTCCTAGTCATGAATTGCATGGTTTAACACACCAGGTTGTATTAGCCAGAGGGAATCCCGAGTCTATAGCCGGAATTGGTGGCACGGTAGTCCCTGCAACCTGCCCAGTTTATGGCAATGAGGTTTCCTACAGCTGCTTTGCTTGGGATGCAGTGGGATCTCTGTACAGGCTCCCATTCCAAAGGCAAGGCAGAAGCTGTGTAATATCAGCGATTTCTAGGCAAGGGTGACACCCGGCGGCTAAGGAGCAAGGGAAAAGCAGGTCCAGGTGCCACCTTCCTCCTTCCCTGTCTTGCTTCCCTTTTTTTTTTCCTCCTATGGCAGGAGCAGGGGACAGGCAGCTCTGTCCTTTTGCTACCCTCTCTTTCCCTATGAAAGTGTAAAAAGGAAAAGCCAATTTAAGACACCAGGACACAAAGCATTGGGAAGAATCAAGCAGTTAGCAAGTCCTAAGGCTGATCCAGATGTTTTCTGACTTACAACCACATGACTCTCCTGGAAAAGAACAAGGGCAGCTGGAAACGAGGCCAGCTTTACCTTAGGGGAGTTTCTGGAGCTTGTGAAGATGGGAATTCACGCTCTGTGCCATGAAACCACCAGTGCTGGGGAAATGCAACTCCTAAGAGATTATTTTTTAAGTCCAGAAACCAAAGGCTTTTTAGCCTTATACCCTTCTTTCTGTTTGCCTTCCCTTTTCCCCCTATGGATGTCTTTATTATTCCTATGCCTTTCCCATTCTGTTTTTTGTTGGATAGCAATGAATTGGACAGCATTCCCAAGGCATGGCACAGCTGCGTCTCCTGTGGAAATCAGCCAAAATGGAAAGGTTTGGGCAAGATGTGGCTAAGGTTTTGCCCAAGACATCCAGCCTTCACTGCCTGAAATGATAGGAGATGTCTCCTGTCGCACTGCTCCAAGTGCTCCATCACTGTGAAGGTCTTGTAAAATTGCTTAACTGTCACCATTAAAAAAAAAAAAGACAAGTCCTCTCGTCAAGCAAGTAACATCTGTGGGATCTTTTTCCACTGCTTTCTATGGGAGCTCTTCTTTTAGCTTTGCACACCCCTTTCTTGACACCTTCCCAAGCGTCCACTTGAGCGAGAAGTGGCCCGCGCTCGATGTCCCCCTCGCTCCTTGTGCCCTGCACGAGTCATCTGAGTTCATGGGCAACGCTGTACACATGCCCAAGGGCAATATTTGGACTCTTGCAGGCACTTGCAAGCTTAATATTCATATAAATTAGCTTAACAAATTACCCCATTCAAGGAACGCGTTTTGGTGGCTTCTCAGGCAGAACCAGAAACGCCGGTGTGGTTGCTCCTGGACATAAACCACAATTTTGCACACATATTCCTGCTCCAAACTTTCGTCTCTTCTCCTAAGTCGAGTTTTGATGCTTTATCTCCAGAGCGAGTTTGTTGAGTTTCCTCTTTCCGTCTTTGGATCCTTCTGCCCACACCATCCAAGTTGCATTTCAAAGAATGAGGTTGAGATGAGACGAGGTTGCTGCCCACATCCGTCCTTTGGGCTTAGAGATGCTCTGAAACCTATTGTGGGTTTGGATAGGAACTGGTAGGAGCTCTTTCATCTCACTTATTTTGCTCCTCAAACTTCACCGTCTGATCTGCCTTAGCTACCTGGCTTGTCTTGGCTCTCAGAAGAGGGGAGGGAAGCAACTGGAAGGCAAATTTTCCTCTCCTGAGACAGGTATCAAAGACACACGAGATAAATCACCCTTTGGCTTGACCCCACAAGGGATAAGCAAAGAGGATGAGCTTGGGGAAAGTCTGGTTGACTAATGAAGACTAAGAGGATCTAACTTTTAGTCTGCCAAAGTAAAGGGAAAACGACTGTTGCTCCAAAGTTTTTAGGCTGCACATCCAAAATGCTCTTTTATCTTCTTAAGGGTGGTAGAGATCAGCAGCTCTGCCCTTCTCCTGGCCTGCTGTCACTGATATCATTACCCGATATTCCTGTGGCTCTCCGGACAGGTTGTTCCAGCTCCTTAAAGGCACTCGATGCTCTTCCCTGGGTTTTTTGCAGGAATTGTCAGTGCTCAGCACTTCTCCACATCCTAATGGCCCTTCCTTTGCATGCACTGCTGTTCTCAGGCAGGAGGGGGAGCCCATACATTATTTTTTGTTGCAAGCTGAGCAAAATAGTGACAGAAAACCCAGGGATCTGCAGGGTTTCTTTTTTAGTGTGAGACTGTCTGCTTAGCTGAGGATGCACAGGGAAAGATAAACTTGTCAGAGCCCGCATCATGGTTATCAATTCGAAAAATCAAGCAAGGTTGCAATCCCAAACACCTTCAGCACGTGCCATCCTGCTGATTCAAATGTTAGAGAGCAGAATTTAATTAAGAACTCACTAAATAAGCACAAACGGCGTGAAAACAGACTTTAGAAATGGAATAAGTCATAGCCGTGTGACATTTATTTTTGCTAATTGACTTACACACCCACTGCGATGCCAAGATTAGTCATCTCTATAGTACTAAGTTTATGGTTATTTGTATAGAAGCAGTCTGTGAGCTGCTGTCAGCACGTCAGGGTACTTCTGTCAGGATGAAACACTAATTAAATGTGTGTAGTTTTGATATAGTCTTCTTCTTCAGCACCCAAACCCCTCCGAATGCTTTTCTTAGCACTGAAGTGATAAACCAAGGCGGGCTGAGAGTGCTCTTAGATATTTTTGCCTTTCCATGAGTCCTGAAGGATGTAATCCTGCCATCACCTTGCATGGTCCTTCAGCCTGTGTCCAGGTCTCTGCCCTTGCCAAAAACAACATCAGAGACCTTTTAAGAGGGATTATAGATTCCCTGTGAGGCAGCAGCCTGGATTATTTTTCCTACTGATGCTCTAACATGAAGGTTGGGGTAGCTGGAGCCAACAGGGAATAACTGGGAGCATCCCCATGAGATGCTCTGGACACAGCATGCAGCTGAGAGACCTAATCCTGTTGCTCAGGGACGGGTTTCAGACTGCACAGCAGAGAAATCCTGCCTAGAGTAGGTGTTTTGGAGCCTGATGTAAAGATAAAGCCAACGAGATAAACTGGAATTGTTTCAAGAAATGGGGCGGCTGTTCAAAGGCTGAAAACACGCCAGAAATTGTGTTGCATTGATTGAAATTGCATACGTATGAATGGGAATTCATGGAGATAGAAAGCCATAAAATATAAATAAAAGCAGAACTAAATGGCAGTATAGAAACAGCAAAGGAAAGGCAAAATTTCAAATAGATAAAGACACAAAGATTAAGCTAGAAAACTCTAGTATGGATGTGTCCCAGTGATTGTTGAGACCGTGGTGCTGAAAAGCATGACTGTTAGTGATTTGATGGAAAGGAAAAACAATATTTTCCTGTAAGAATTAATATAATAGAGGAGCAATGTCTGCAGGGACATGCAATTTAAATGCACGGGGGCATTGTATTGCGCCTTAAAATCACTGCCATCCGTAATCCATCTCTGACCAAAAACACAAGATGCTCCATGTATTTTTATTAGTGTCAGCGTGATGCAGAAATAATACACTACTGAAATGCTTGAAATGTTGTATTGCAGATAACTGTATCTGGGTTCTTTGTAGTTATTTCAACACAAAAAGAACTGTATACCGGAAAAAAAAAATATAGGCACCAAAATAATTTGACCAAAAGGTGGGTGGAAGAAGGCTGAAAGACAGAAAAATGGCCTAATGACAGCAGTTAACAGAGCAAAATATTAAATAATAGACAATGAAGCTCCAAAACAGTGGGTAGGTAGTGACAGAGCATAGGGTATTACTGTGCTGTTAAAAGAGCTTCTTCCTTTTTTGAGGAGAAATTTGAAGATGTGTGCCGAAAGATAGACCAAAGATAGAGGTTAGTGTTGTAAAGGTAAATAGATTAAAGAAATTTGTAAAATTTGGTTGGAAGAGGCATAAATTTATTTCTTTGTGCTGTAAAAAAATACATGTTAATTCTGGATTATTGTTCCTCGTAACAAGAAATACCACTTTTTGGGACACTGAATTGCTTATCCAACATGGAAAAGCAGTATTTGCTGCACATGGCAAAGCAGGTGCAGAAATGGCAGGAGCAGCCCAGGTCTGATGGCTGAATTTAAGTGTTTTGCAAGGGAGTTGGGCTGTAAGCACCTGGCTCCAAGGCTGCAATAACCAGACTCCGGTGATCTGTTGGGAAATGGTGTCAGCACTGCTAAAAAAATGCTTAAAATCCATGAGACTCCAGTACCAAATCCAGTCTGGCATTACTAGACTGCCCAGGAATTCTCCTGAAACTAGGACCACCATGGGCTTGAATGAAGGCTACTGCTTGAGTAGCCAGTGATGTTAAAAGTTGAGTAAAAACTCACATCATCATGATGAAAGATGTTTTAAAATACTATTGGAGAAGACTTCGTGATTTAAAATCTGTGCAGCCTTAGGATATTGTACATATGATGTTAAAATAGAGGTAAGAAGAGCAGTGGTCCATATGGATATTGCTCCTCACTCCATATGGATGCTCCATGAGGATAAACCTGTATAGAGCAATAGCCACAAGATGGGCTGTCCTGGAGGAGACCAAAGGTCCTTCTAGCCCAGGGTCCCGTCTCCAAGCATGATGAGAAGTGGGTGTCTAGGGAAGAGTATGGGAGCAGGGAATGTATATATCATACTTCCCATGGGCTCTCCCAGTCTCAGGGTAAGTGAAAAAGGATTTGGATGGAGAATCCACCAGGCATTTTGAACTCAGGACAGCCCACATTCATGCTAGGTCTAGATCACGATGACTTTCACACATGCACTCAAAATCTGCATCTATGGTGGTGCCAAAAGAGCCTTATCAATGTATCTATCAATATATGAAACTTCTGGTTTTGAGCTTACTTATAGGCATAGTTGATGCCATCTCCTTTTCCTTTTAATAATTAGGAAGACCTGGAAAGTCCTCACCTCAACATCCTTCATCAGTTGGGAAAGGGAGCAGGGCACATGTAGCCTTTCTATCACACATCAAAACAAGGGTTGGTCGAAGCCCAAATCCTCTATTTCAGGTTTCAGTCCAAAGCCACATGGCTCTGAACTTTGGAGGTGCTGGAAGACTGGATCCACACTACAAATGTGCAGACTTTGCTTCTGTTTGTGGCACAAAACTAGAGAGATTCGTATGTGGAACTGGTGAAGTCAGAGAAGAACCTAGAAGATGAAGCAGCTTCATAGACTCATTTCTGCCAACTCTTGGGAGGTTTTGCAGTGTAATACCCCCGTTCTCAGCCCACCCATATTCACACCAGCCTACCTCCACTATCTTTAGGAATTCCAGATTGGCGTCGGCAAAACTGTAACCAAACCCTGACGTGTTTTGTGGGCGTATTTTAAGGAGAGAATGTGCGTGATTGAGAGCATTCCTCTGCCTGGGGTGCCCTTTGAGCCCAAAGCTGCTCTTGAGCCGGTGTTCCCATCAACATTTCCCACCTGGACACCTCCAGCCATGCTTCCCAGTGGCTGCTGCGGATGTCCCAAGACCTAGGAATGATCCAAGACCTAATCCCTCGCTTGCAATGCCCACCTTTGGATTGCAGCTCATGGCCAACCCTCAGCTGCTCTATTTACTTTTTCTTGTGGCTTCCTATGTACGTTGCTCACTCTGATCCTTCTCCACGAGCTTCCTGCCTTTCTGCACGCAAGGTTTTGTGTTTGGCCATGGCTGCTTCAGGGATTTTCCCACATCCCGCTCCCGGGTTTGAATTTTCAGGAGCGAATTTGCACTGAGCCCTCCCTCTAGTGGCAACGGTGTCAAAATGCCGAGAGTCCCGGCGTGCGGAGCGGTGTCCAAGCTGGACCGCACCGACGCCGATCCGACCCTTCCTGCAACGTCTTGGCAAGGACGACTCTTCCAATACCAACCGCTTAGACCTTCTCTTGGTCCTTGTAGCAAATCCCATCCCATCACAAAAAGGGCTTAAATCTGCCTCCCTCCCCGGTATTTTTAGGACACTCTGGTTTTAGGACTACGGTTTTTTAGCGGCTACCGTAAACTCTGCTAAACCTCTTAAGACTTCCAAAAATTGAGTGCTTTCAAAACTCAGTTGTCACCAGGACTTAAAAAGAGCAAGATACATATATATAGGTCCATGTATTTTTAATGCATAAAGAGCTGTTCTAGGTGCTGCTCCCAGGCTTTGCTATTATTTTCTTTCCATTTTGCCCTCGATGGGTAATAATTTATTTGAAGTCAGGGCTGCCCAGAGCAGGAGAGCTCTGCAGGACCAGGGCCTTGGGCTGAAGCATCACTGGGGGAGACCTTATTCCCCCCTGGAGGACATTCCTGCTCAGCTGGGCAGAGGTGGGAGCTGGAGCGATGGATTTAGGCTGTTTTAACCCAATGTTCCTCCAGCTTCTCCTTCCTTGAGATGAAGGTGACTCTCCTTTTTGGTGGCCCTCTAATTGCTTTCACATTGATGGTTCTGACCTAACTTTGAAGAACGGAGTCTATCTGGGCCATGGACTCCCTTTTGGGAGTCCAAAATGGGGAGATTTCTTTTCTCAAAGGCACCCCCGTCCCATGGGTTGCAGCCCCATCACAAGGACTTCAGCATAGACCCAGGGCCATGCTCCTAACTACATCCATGGTGGCACGGAAGGACTGAGGACAACCAAACACATGGCAAATTGAGCAAATATAGAGTGGACACGGGTGAACTTGAGACCTTGCCTGGACCAGGGTTTTCCAACCCCTGGTGCATGGATGCATTTGGTCCGGCTGATGCCGGGATGCAGCTCGGATGTGAAGATGCTTCCGCACACAGGACAACATCACCCATCTCGAACAACCTGCCGCCAACTGCCGCAATACGGTGCCACCTATAAATATATCCCCATATTCCCGGGAAAGGCTTGCGGCTGGTTATTTTGCACAAATCCCCGGCCACAGTTTTAATAAAGTGCCCTTCGGCCGCCGCTCGGCGGTGTTGGAATCTCATTCCGCTTGTCGGTCAAGTCGCTGCAACGTTATTAAGCTACGACGTGGCTGCCTCTGCCAGGCTGCGGCTCCAAGCGCTGCTCCCGCAATACGGCAAGAATGGGAATAACTTCCACGGCTCGCGGGGCCAATGCGGCATTCCCAAGCTCTTCCCGGCCGCCCGCATCCGCAGTGTGAGCCGGAGGGCAGCGGGGGCTCCCTGCCCGCTGAAGGTTCCCGAAAAGCAGCATCCCGGGTGCTCTGGGCCTCCCCAGAGATGTGGAAAAACACACACATGCACACACAAAATGCGGGACTCTCATTCCTTATTTTTCACTTGGGGATGTTTTAATGGAGCTGGTGGCTTAGGCAGGATGTTAAAGGAGGAGGACAGGGCTTCAGTGATGCAGGGAGGCTCTTCCTGAGCCTCCCTTTCTGCATAATGTTTTGGGGGCAGAAAGCAGAAATGTGGGGAAAAAGGGATAAAACGGCGAGCAGCCGTGGGGGCAGCTCCGAGATGGAGGTTGCACCGGGGCACCGTCCCTGCCCTCGCTCCAGCCATTTTTTATTATAATCCCTAAATTTCCAGCAGGCTGCGGATGGAGGGAGAAAGAGCAGGGGAAGCTGCTGTGCTTGCAATAAAATCCCGCTGCCTCCTCCTCCGCACCGTAGCGAGAAAGAAACCGCGTCTGTGCGTGTGTCTGTGTGTGTGTCCCCAGCCCTGGGGGCCGTTTCCGTGCCCAAAGCGACCGAGGAGGAGGAGGAGGAGGAGCCGCCTCAGCTCATAGCCGGGGGCAAAGGTCTCCCGGAAAGGCCGGCCTCATCCCTGCTGCTATTTCTCGGGATTAATATTAAGAAGAGGCTCCTGCCCCTCCTCTGCGTTGGGCCGATGTCCCTCCCGCCCTGACCTCCACCGAGGCTGCCGGGCCTCCCACTGCTGGGCCTCCCGTCGCTGAGCGAGAACGGGGCGGTTTTGTAATTTGGGGTTATTTAGAGAGGGTTTTTTTTCCCCCTTCCCACATCAGGGAGCGTTCGTGGGGAAATGGGTGCGGGTGGCGGATGGAGGGGACGAGGAGCGCAGGGCTCAGCGGCGCCGGAGAAGGATTCCGGGCCACGCCAGGGATGCGAAGGACATCTAGGACGGGAGAGAGCCCAGATCGATTTGTCCTCCCCTCTACATGGGAATGCCAGGATAGACCCCGTGGGGCAGCGGTGCCAAAATAAGCAAATATTGGGATTTTTTATTATTTTTTTTAATTCCAAGGCACCTTCTCATCCCACCTGCCCCCTCTGTGGGCGGCATGACCCCCCCCCCCATCGTTGAACAAAAGAGCGGACACGGGAGCCCGCGGCAAAAACAGCTTTATTGGCACGGCCTGGTGGGCTCCTTGCGGCCTCCCCACCGCCCCCCAAGGCCCCCCCGGTACCTGCGGCACCCAGGGGTGCAGAGAGGCCTCGTCCGCCCGCGCTGCAGCGAGAGGGACCCCCCCAGCACCCCCATCCCCGCTGCGGCCGCGGGGACCCCCCCTGCAGCGCCCGTCCGCAGCAGGGGGCGCTGGGCTCGCGTGCACATCTGCGGCTGAACACATAAAAGAAAAAGAAACGGGATGAAAAAAGGGGGAGGAAATAAATATTGCAGAGAGAAAAGCGTGAAAACAGCCTGGAAAAAAAAAAAGAAGAAGAAAAAGAAGAAAAAGAAAACGGAGGGGGGCAGGGGAAACCGCCCCCCCGCTCCGCGCAGTGACAGCCGAGCCGCATCCCGCACCACTGCCCGGGGGGCCGCGCTGCGGCGCCGCCGGGGCCGCAGGTTCGAGGCTGCTGTCCGCCCGCTTCCCCCCCCGCCCTTTATTTTATTTATTTATTATTTTTGCTAAATCCTCTGAATGATTCTGCTTCTATCCTCCCCGCTCCATCTCCTATTCCCCCGCCTCGTCTCGCCGGGGCTGTGCGAGGGGTATAATGAGGCAGGCGGTGGGTAATTGGGCTCTTTTGTGGGGAGGCGGCGGGGCCGGGGCAGCTGCCGGCGGAGGGGGGGCCGCATTTCCATACAAAGGGACCAAGTGACATGTTTATCCCTCCGAGAGATTTACGCCCGGCCTCGCCCTGCAGACACGCCGCTTTCCCCCCCCGCCCTTTCCCCCCTACGCGACACTTTTGATTTAAATCATAAGGATTAAAAAGTGGTGGTGGTGGGGGAGGCACAAGCAGCCAGCGGGGGGAAAATGTAATAATAACTAAAACGAAAATACAAGAAAATAACACGTAAAAAGCTGCTTTGCCCAAATCTGCCTCCCGCTGCGCGCCCCCCTCCGCGCTCCGCGGAGGCGACGGGAGCCGCGGTGACCCCGGGACCTGCCCGTGTTTGAGCCCCTCGAGCCCCATCCCTGTGCGGGGGGGCGGGGGGGAATAATAATAATAGTAATAACAGCAATAATAATTATTAATAATGATGATAATAAGGCAGGGGGGAAAAATATAAAACCAAGCGGAAAAGCGGCGGGATAAAAGCAGCGCCGCGGGCAGCATCCTCCCGTCCGCGGCTTTGACAGCTCGATCCGCCCGCCCTTGCGCGGGTCCCCCCCACCCGAGTCATCCCCATCTTCATCCTCATCCTCATCCCGTCATCCCGTCATCCCCCCCACCCCAATGTCCCCATGCCGATGCTGGCGTCGCCGGGGGTGGGGATGGATGCGCGGGGGGGGCCGCGGGTGCGCAGGGGCCTCGATGCTGGTCAGCCTCGTTCTTGGCATTCACCGCGTGCCTTAATTGTATGGACATTTAAATCAAGGTCCGCTGTGAACACGGAGAGAGGGGCCTTTCCTCGGGAGGGAGTGGGGGTGGAAGTATAAGAGGAATAGAAAAATAAGGGGTGGATAAAAAAACAAGGGGAGATAAGAAATAAGGGGGGGGATAAGTAAGAGGGGGGTAAAGGAAAAGGAGGGAATAAAATGGGAGGGATAAAAATAGGAGGGAATAAAAATTGCGGAGGATTAAAAATTTGAAGGGATAAAAATAGGGGGGAATAGAATAGGAGGGTATAAAAAATAGGGGTAAAAATAGGAGGGATAAAATGAGGGAAATAAAAATATGGGAGAAAATAAAAATGGGGGGAGGAATAAAAATGGGGGAGGATCAAGGGGAATGAAGGGGGAATAAAATACGAATTAAATAAAGAAGCAGGGATGGGGGGGGGGAAGGAGAAGCGCGCAGCGCCGCCGCCCCCGCGCAGCCTTTTGTTCAGCGCAGCCCCGCGCAGCGGCTCTTCCCGCATCCCCCTCCCCAAATGAAGCCCAGAGACGGCTCTTCCCCCCCCCAAATCAACCTCCCTCCTACCCCCCAAAAAAAGCGAAGGGCCGGAGCCGCGGGGGGGGCCCCGTTACCTGCCCTGCGTCCGCGCCCGCCGCCGCCCGCGCTCTGCCGCCTGCCCCCGGCCCCGGCGCGCCGCTATAAAGCCGGGGTGTGTGGGGGGGAAACGAGGAGGGGGGGACGGGGGATAAAAAAAAAAAAAAGAGAGAGAGAGGAAAAAAAAATCCCCTCCTTTCCACCCCTCTCTAGTCGCCTGCTGCAGTCGAACCCTCTCGCTCCGCTCCGGAGCGGTGCGGAAAAAATAAAAGGGAAAAAAAAAAGGAATAATAATAATAATAATAAAAATGAAAAATAAAGGCGAGAGAGAGAGAGAGAGAGGGGAGAGAGGAGAGGAGAAGGGGCCCATCTGGCTTCTCATCAGCTTTGTCAAGTCTTGCATACGCTAAAATGCTAATGACCTAGATAGCTCATGCAAAATGCAGCAGAGAGGGAGGAGGGAGGGGGAGAGGGAGGAGGGAGGAGGAGGGAGGGAGCCCGAGCGCATCACTGTCCCCGGCCCCCCCGCGTTGTCCCCCCGCAAAAGCCCTCGCTGCCCAATGCACCTTGGTAGGTACCGGGCTTGGCTCGCAAAGGTCACCCGGGTATAACGGGGTGGGGGGACAGAGCCCACCGAGGTACCATTTTCCTCGCCTTCACCCCCCCTCCATCCTCACAGGGGGTAGAAAGCCCGGGGGGGGGGCATTACCTTCCCCCCACCTGGGTTTTGTGCCCCCCAAAGAAGTCCCTGTCCCCGAGGGACCCCCCCCACCTCCTCCATCACCCCCCCCGCTTCCAAAGCATCCCCCCCATCCCGTGCAAAAGGAGAGAAGCAAATACCCCCCTGCGGCAGCGGCTCCGTCCGGGCGCGGCGAGGCGAGGCGCTTAAATCCCGCGGAAAAGGGGGAAAAAATGAAAAGGGAAAAAGGCGGGGGAGAAAGGAGAGAAAAAAAAAAAAAGGAAAAAGAGAAGAGGGGAAAAAAACGGGAAAAAGGAGGAAATAAAAAGGGGAAAAGGGGGGGAAGGATAAAAAAAAGGAAAAAGTGCGTGTGTGTGCGGGGGGTTTGGATGAAGCCCCCTCCGCGGCCAAGGGCAGGACGCGGCGCGGAGGCAGCGCGGAGAGGCAGCTCCTCGCTCGGCGTTGGGCAGCGCGGATGCTGCTCCCGCTCCTCCTGCGCTCGTGCCCAGCCACTTTCCCTCCCTCCTCCCCCCGGCGCCCCCCCTCTTCCTCCTCCTCCTCCTCCCCGAAAGGATTATTCAGCCAAAAAAAAAAAATTAAAAAAAAAATTAAATCACAGCTGCTGACTCCGTGCGCCGCAAACAAGGCGGCTGCAGCCCCCGCCGTGCCCCCCCCGAGCCCCTCACTGCACAGCGGCGCCGGGGGGGGGTCCGCAGAAATGTTGCCTTTTAAAACAAGCGGCTTCATGGGGGGGGGGGGAAGCGCTTTCCCCTCCTCCTTCCAGCTGCGCAGAGCAAAAAAAAAAAAAAAAATTAATAAAAATAAATAAATAAAATGAAGAAGCGAGCGGTTTTGGGGGTGGGCGATGCTTCGCTGCCCCGGCTCCGCGGGCTGGCGCGTGCGGGCGCGCGGTGGCCGCCGCGGCCGACATCAGCGCGGAGCTGCGGGCGGCCTGCGGCAGCGCGGCCGGCTCCCCCGCGCCCCTACCCGGGTGCCTCCTTCTTGTTCCATTGATTTATCTCTTTTGCAGCCAAATTGGAATAGCTTTTTATTATTGTTGTTGTTATTTTTTTTTTAAAAAAGAAGCCCCCCAAATGGTGATAAATACGC